>NC_091951.1:319399938-319714800 GCF_031021105.1 Erythrolamprus reginae
AGTAGTCTGATGTTAGAAATAATTAAAAGCCCCTTAATATATTAAAACAAAAACCCAAACATACATACATACATACATACCATGCATGGAATTGTAAAGGCCTAGGGGGAAGAGGGTCTCAATTCCCCCATGCCTGACGGCAGAGGTGGGTTTTAAGCAGCTTACGAAAGGCAACGAGGGTGGGGGCAATTCTAATCTTTGGGGGGAGTTGGTTCCAGAGGGCCGGGGCTGCCACAGAGAAGACTCTTCCCCTGAGTCCTGCCAAGCGACATTCTTTAGTTCATGGGACCCAGAGAAGATCCACTCTGTGGGACCTAAATGGTCGCTGGGATTCGTGCAGCAGAAGGCGGTTTCTTTGCCCCAGTTTGGGATCTTGTTGTCACGCCTTGTCTTCCATCATCCTCAGGTTGTTTGGTCTCGTGAGTCTGGGCTATCTCTGATTGGGAGGGAAGTTCCTCTGAACTTAATTCATCACGGCTGGTTCCTTCTCTCTCTGGTTGAAGTCTAGATCTTCTAATTCTTTGATGTGAAGGTTGAAGAATTCACTAGCCTCCTGTAGAGAGTTGATCCTGTATTTTTTTTTTTCAAGGAATGTAATGAGAATCCCCTCCGGTGTTAACCAACGAAATGGTAGATGCATCATGTGTGAGCCATGCCCACCTAGTTCCACAAATGGGGAAAATGTCATGAAACATCAGGGGATGGCAGCATGATGCAGCAAATTTGATACCCATAAGTTATAGCATGTGCTTGACGCAATGAACAGGTAAAAATTTATAATTTGAAGCCACCATTTTTGACTTGTGTAAATGAAATGATAAATGAACTGATTAAAACTTCAGCATTACTGAGCAGGGAAGATTTACCTATCAATCATCAGCTACAGTAAGGAGGATTATTACCTGAAGAATATTACTTGTGTGCCATAACTCCATTTATTTCTTCATCTCTACAGTTTCCTACATTAATTTGAATCCTTTTAGTGGTAGAACTCTTATTTCTGCAGTTGATCAGATCATAATTATGTTTTGTTACTGAAACCCAACTGAGTAATTCATTGTTTAAACCAGTGATTTTCAACCTTTTTTGAGCAGAGGCACATTTTTTACAAAATCCTGGGGCACACCACCAACCAAAATGACACAAAATGACACCCTAAGACACTCTCCTCTCTTTTTCCATCCCTGTCTCCTCCCCACCCGTGTGTGTGTGTGTGTGTGTGTGTGTGTGTGTATACACACTCTTGAACCATTTCCAAAAACAGGTGAGGGCTGGGGGGGTTTCTCTTATTCTTTGGGTGCTTTTTATCATATGCTTTAAATCAAGAGTCACTTCTCTCTCTCTTCGTTTTTCTCTCTTTCCTCTCATTCTCTGACTCAATCATTTTCTCATTTCTCTTTTTTCCTCCCCTTTTTGCTCATTTCTCTCTCTCTCTCCCTTCCTCTCCTTTTCTCTCTCTCTTGCTTTCTTTCTCTCTCTTTCTTTCTCTCTCTCTTGCCTTCTTTCTCTCTCACTCTTGCTTTCTCTCTCTTTTCTTTCTCTCTCTTGTTTTCTCTCTCTCACTCACTCTTTCTCTCTCTCTCTTTCTCTCTCTCTTGCTTTCTTTCTTTCTCTCTTTCTTTCTCTCTCTCTTTCTTACTCTCACTCTCTCAACAAAAAGTTGCGAGACCGGAACCTGAGCTTCCTTCTTCGCGGCACACCTGACCATGTCTCATGGCACACTAGTGTGCCACGGCACACTGGTTGAAAAACACTGGTTTAAACCAGTGTACTTGCATCTCTTCTTCTAATCTCAGATAATTTTAGCATTCTGTCTGAGTTCAAATTATTTCCAGATTAAACAAATAACATTCCAAGGAGCCTCAGCAGGCAGATCTACCCATAATTATAATCAGCCATAGTTCCAGAAACTCCTTTGTTTATAAAACTTTTCAAATTCTGTATTTTACAAAATATATTATGTCAAATGAAATTTAATCTGGCCTTCTCTTTCTGGCGAAGAATACAATTTGCAGGTGCTTCCAACTGAGCTCTAAGATTACAGCAAGCCAAGAAAAATGTAATTTTGGTGGTATTTCTATTGTAATTTAGCACTCATTTAAAGAGTTCTGGAAGCTGTTTCTTGCAGACATACTTTAAATGCAAATTAATCTAGATGACTGTTTTGAGATTCTTGATATATATGAGCAGCAACTTGAGACCTTTAGTATTTATAATAAATCATTTCCTTTTCAATCAGTTTCTCATGTTTCTCCAATGTTATAATATCCTTTCTTTTTCTAAAAGAGCACTGGGGAATTCTGGCTGGTTGGCAAGGAGTTAAGCTGCTAGCCATTTGGTGAAAAGATCATCCAGCAGAGTCTGCCAAAATTCTAAATAAGTCACAAAATCATTCACGTTCAGAAAAACAATCCCTATGAACTGATGATTAATGGGACACTTATCCCCCCACCTTATCTTCTAATTTCTTCAGCACTACCTGCTTTGTTTTGTGGCTTTTGTATAATTTCTGAAATCTGTATTGCTAAATTGTTTCATTATTTATTTATTCAATTTTTTTAAAATGCCGCCCTTCTTAGTTTCAGGGCGGCTTACAACATGTTAGCAATAGCACTTTTTAATGGAGCTAGCATATTGCCCCCACAATCCGGGTCCTCATTTTACCCACCTCGGAAGAATGGAAGGCTGAGTCAACCTTGAGACCGTAATGAGATTTGAACCGCTGACTTGCAGATCTAGCAGTCAGCTTTAGTGGCCTGCAGTACTGCACTCTACCCACTGCGCCACCTCGGCTCCTATTACCGTTATCACCATGTTATCAGGCCGAAGCCATCATTTTGAGTTGGAGACTTTGGCCTGCCACAAGTAGAATAGTACTGTGGGAGTTGGGGAGGGGTGGTTGCATGAATACTATTCACAATAAATTCTTTCCAGATTCAAGGTCATTTTTTGTTCCATACCAGCCAGAAGTACAGGGGAGGATTGTCTACATTGAGAGAACTGGAGTGGTCCATGTAATGAACTTGTGGGTGTGGGGATAAGGGATGAACCTTAATATGGTTGTAGAACTGTAGGAAAAGTTAGTATCGAGTTGACTACAGTTCGTAACCAATACGGCTCTGTTAATAAATTGGAATTTGGAAGAAGGCCAAGGTTTGGACTCTGATTTAGTTCTCGGATGTTTTTTTTTTTAAGAATATAATTCTTTATTGGCCAAGTGTGATTGGACACACAAGGAATTTGTCTTTGGTGCATATGCTCTCAGTGTACGCAAAAGAAAATATACATTTTGTCAAGAATCATGTGGTACAACACTTAATGATTGTCATGGGGGTCAAATAAACAATGAGGAAACAATCAATATTAATAAAAATCTTAAGGATACAAGCAACAAGTTACAGTCATATAATCATAAGTGGGAGGAAATGGGTGATAGGAATGATGAGAAAAAAACTAGTAGTAATAGTAGTGCAGACTTAGTAAATAGTATGACAGTGTTGGAATTATTTGTTTAGCAGAGTGATGGGGTTCGGGAAAAACTGTTCTTGTGTCTATTCCTGTGTCAACTGGAATGCTGACTCATGTATTCAGTGTATATTATGAATACAAATCTATTTATCCTGGTTCCATTTGTGAATATGTAACTGAATGCTCTTGAGAAAACAAAACCCACTGACTAAAGCCCAGTATCGCTGGCCAGTGAAGTCTGGGAGTTAAAGCCTCTTAAGGTTGCCAAGGTTGAGAAAACCTCCAGGGATAGGAGAGGGACATCAGGTAGTTTTGTTAACAGCTGTATGCCAATGATTCAATTCCAATTTGAAATTGAAGTTTAATTTATATTATTACAATAAATCTTTTAATGGAATAATAGGCAGAAGAAATGTCCATTAAACTAGACACAAGAACAGTTTTTCCCCAAATGCCATCACTCTACTAAACAAATAATTCCCTCAATACTGTCAAACTTTTTACTAAGTCTGCACTTCTATTTCAACTAGTTTTTTGTCATCATTCCTATCATCCTTTTCCTCCCACTTAGGACTGTATGGCTAACTTGTTGCTTGTATTCTAATAGTTTTATTAATATTAATTGTCATTTGACCCCTATTGTGTTGTACCACATGATTCTTGACAGTATTTTCTTTTATGTACACTGAGAGCATATGCATCAAGACAAATTCCTTGTGTGTCCAATCACATTTGGCCAATAAGGAATTCTTTTATGTACACTGAGAGCATATGCACTAGGACAAATTCCTTGTGTGTCCAATCACACTTGGTCAATAAAGAATTCTTTTATGTACACTGATAGCATATGCACTAAGACAAATTCCTTGTGTGTCCAATCACACTTGGCCAATAAAGAATTCTTTTATGTACACTGAGAGCATATGTACTAAGACAAATTCCTTGTGTGTCCAATCACACTTGGCCAATAAAGAATTCTTTTATGTACACTGAGCATATGCACTAAGACAAATTCCTTGTGTGTCCAATCACACTTGGTCAATAAGGAATTCTATTCTATTCTAAACCACAAACTCCGTTCACATACAATCTTTCAAAACAACGAGCTTAATACCCCAATCCTGTTTTTCTTTCAGTAATATAACCTCTGTCTGAGTGTAATTTCAGCTCATTTCTTCCTATCATCAAACTTGGATAGCATTCAAGGGTACAGAATGATTCCTTAATCCCCCCGGTTCCCCCTTATAAGTCCCTCAGCTTTAAAAGATTGAATCCCACTAGATACTCCAGCAGTTGAAGACATTATAAGCTACTGAGAAGTTCAGGAAACCAATAGAATTATATTCTGCCCCCCTGCCACCCCCCTATCCTCTGCCCTGCAGCCGGCATAGGTCACTAAAATGATAAAACCGTTTCTGTATTATTTTTGGGCTGGAAATCAAGCTGAAACAGGTCCAGAAAATCACTATCATTCATATTTGGAAATGAACAGCTACCTTTTTTTTCAATCATTAGAACATTGGACATTGGACAAAAATTGTAGATTCAGATTAGCTGAATCACATGCTTTGTTTGAGTGTGCACCTTCCACATGTGTGCGGACTTCCACACATGTGCTTTGCTCAGATGCATGGCTTGCACGCATGCATGTGGCTTCAAAACCTGCCTAAATAGGACAGAATAGCCCTGAACCAGCTGAATATCATTTCTAGATGGGTCTGCAAGTAAAATATGGAACACTTTACAGTTCCACAATGGAAGTATTTTATTTTTATTTTAAAAATGCGGGGAAGATTTTCTATGTTCTGCATTCATGCAAAACCAGCTAACTGATGAATCCACTAACTATAGTTCAGTATAGAAAGCACCAGGTGGGAGGTGCATTTAAGCCATTATTTTATCCTCCCCAGGCACTTTTTAGTCTATCTGCCAAATGACAATGACTTAGAACAGAACAGAGTAATAGAGTTGGAAGTGACCCTTGAGGTCTTCTAGTTCAACCCCCTGCTCAAGCAGGAGACCCTACACCCATGATGGTAAATGTATGGCATGTGTGCCACAAGTGGCAGGCGGAGCCAATGGAGACGTTGCACATACGCACGCTAGCCAGCTAATTTTCAGCCTTCAGGAAGGCCATTTTGCCATCAGGAAGCTTCCCTGAATCCTCCGGAGTGCAAAAAACAGCACAACAGGCAAACCAGAAGTCCATTTTTCTGAACATCCAGTTTGCCCATTTTTTCACAGTCCCAGGTTTTGTGCGCAGGGCAGCATGTGTGTGTGTTTGCAAATGCGTAATGGAGAAGGAAGGGGTGTGGGCACATACACATCCCTGTTTGGCACCCGAATCACTGCCCTGCACCATTCTAGAAAAGTGGCTGTCCGCTCTCTTCTTAAAAACATCCAGTGATGGAGCATGTATAGATTGAAATAATGCAAAATCATCCTTCCCATTTTATTGCAAAATCTTATTTGAAGAGAGGTAGTTTGGATTTAGCTATAATTAAGATATTACGGATCATTTCTTTTGAAAAAGATTCCTATTTTTGCATTAATCTAATGCAAGCTGAATTCCAATCTAAAATAACTTGAGAGGCATTTCCAAGGTTGGAGTTTTCAAATATTTGGGCTAAATATAAGTTAATAACAATCTTTAGCAGTTTCTTTGTGGTAAAGTATTTTCTTCCAACATTTGTTCTTGCAACAAATTACAGGGTTTTAAAAATTATTTTTGGGAAGCATCTACAACATTTCAAGACTTCTTTTGCTATCAAAATAAAATTAAAGCAGGGTCTGATATTGTAAACCCCCACAATTCTGTATTTGAAGACAAACCTGGTTTTTATTTCAAATTAGCAATTCTTACAGTAATTTTTCCTTCTAATATGTAAATATGTATGTATGTAATATGTAAACAATAGCAACTACTACAACAAATGAGCATTACGTTTCAGCAATGTTTCTCAATCTTAGCAATTTTAAGAGGAGTGGACTTCAACTTTCAGAATTCCCAATGCCGGCTAGGAAATTCTGCAAGTCAAAGTTCATCCATTTTAAAGTTACTGTTGTGTCCTTTTCTGCGCCTGAAAAAAACGGGGGGAAACACAATTGCGCATCTTCTTATTGTTATTGAATTGCCCTTGATGCCCTTCAGATATTGTTGGACTTCAAATCCCGGTGAGAAAAATGCATAGAGACGTACAGCTTCCCCATTGATAAACTTTAGCTTCTATAGAGCTAATGACTGAGAGTCAGCTTGGTGTAGTGGTTAAGACATCATGCTGGAAATCACCTTTGATACAAAGCCATTTGAATGGCAGTTAGTCCAGAGGTATCAAACTCAAGCTATCATGGAAAATGTAAGGGGCCGTACCGCATTGCTTCAGGCCGGTCTACCTATGTCACTTTAGCCCGGTCTACCTGCATAGTTTTGGCCCAGTCTACCCAATGAGAAAAGGAAACATCGGGCCAGCATGGCTTCAGCCTGGTCTACCCAATGCAAAGAGAAAACATGCCAGGGGTTTGGGGAGTGGCGTCAAACTGGCCATGCCCACCCAACTGGTCATGCCTACCTACTTGGCCATGCCCCTCGCAGCCCCCCCAAAGACAACCAGAGTCCTGATGTGGCCCTCATTGAAAATGAGTTTGACACCCCTGCTTTAGTCAGTCACTCACTCCCAGCCCTAAGAAATGGGCAAGTCACTTCTGAAATCTGCGGAGACTTTTTATAGGCAGTTGCCAGAAGTCAACAGTAAGTTGAGATGTATTTTATCTCATGCTTTTGGATTTACTTGGAATCACAGGAAGTCAACCCCCCCCCCCCCAAAAAAAACCCCTATTATTGAAACAAGAGTTTAGGTGTCTTCTCTACTTGGCTGTCCTGGAAAAAAACTGTATGGTTGTTAAAAGTCAACACCGACTTGATGATACATAATCAATCAATCAATCAATCAATCAACTCACCAATCAAAAGATTTACAATTGTGTACTTGCAGATACACAAACTGAGGATGGCTGAATCTATATGGTAACAGCCATTTTATACCCTCCCTACCTCCTGTGAATTGCTGGGAAGCTACTTCTTGCCTTATACTAAAATGGAATGAAAATAATAAGAGAAAAAATTCCACAATGGCCTATCCTAAGATTTTTGCCTCTACATATTCATATATTACCTGTTCTCGATCTGGTAGTTTATTACCCCCATCCTTTTGGGGCTCATTGGATGGATATGGTCAGGGGTGGGCTATTGCCCAGATGGGGGGAACACAGTGCGGTAGCGAAAATGGAGCTCCATCCCAGAGGACCCAATTTGCACTGAAAGATGTTGAAAGAAAACACAGGACGTCCAGCATAAACCACGCCCACAGTGTGGTAGTAAAATTTTAGGTATTATTATTATTATTATTATTATTATTATTATTATTATTATTAATTAGATTTGTATGCCGCCCCTCTCCGTAGACTCGGGGCGGCTCACAACAGTGATAAAAACAATATATAATGACAAATCTAATAGTTAGAATCTAAAATAACAATAGTACATTTATCACTGTTGTGAGCCGCCCCGAGTCTATGGAGAGGGGCGGCATACAAAACTAATAAATAAAATAAATTTAAAAGCCTAAAAAGCAAGAAACCCCAATATATAAAAACATACATACAGTCATATCATGCACAAAAACTACATAGGCAGGAGGAGATGTCTCAGTTCCCCCATGCTGGACGACAGAGGTGGGTTTTAAGGAGTTTACAAAAGGCAAGGAGGGTGGGGGCAGTTCTAATCTCTGGAGGGAGCTGATTCCAGAGGGCCGGGGCTGACACAGAGAAGGCTCTTCTCCTGGGTCCCGCCAGACGATATTGTTTAGTTGACGGGACCTGGAGAAGACCAACTATGTGGGACCTAACCGGTCGCTGGGATTCGTGCGGCAGAAGGCAGTCTCGTAGATACCCTGGTCCGGTGCCATGAAGGGCTTTATAGGTGATGACCAACACTTTCACTAGATACGATTCAAAGCAGCCTTAGAGATATAGTGCCAGTAAAAGTGCGAGGTGTCCCTAAGACTTCATCTTGATCTTAAGAAAATTAAAAATGTTAAATCCCTATTTGTGATACCCCTGATGAAGCTGATTAAAAGGATTAGTTTAATCCCATGTAACATTAGCTCTATTTAAAGCTAAAACTAATTCCCTGAGTCAGTTATCTGCTTTTGGGAATTGCAGTGTATCACTAATTGACACAATTAGGCATGTAATGGGAATGTGATCTAAGAAATATCAGTTCTATTGAAATCATTCAGCTGGAAATGTAGCCAATTGATAGTTGTATAACTCACAAGTCTGTTGACCTAATTCCATAGGTGAATCAATAGGAATTTCTTAGGGAGAACTGCTATTTATCCACTCTCAACTGTGGTCACCAGCTCAGTATTCAGACGCTACTAGTTTGCCCACCTCCTTGACTAATCAATGAAAGTTTTAGGAACTCTTATTGTTATGCTTTGGATATCACCAAATAAATTGTCGTTGTCATTTGCTAAAAGATGTTTAACAATTTGAATACTTAGAAGAGGTATCAAAAACGATTCCATTCAATTTAAGTGAAGAATTTGTCCTGGGGTAAGTATGCCATCAGCTCATTTTTCTGAGGAAGCGACGACACTTCCCAGAAGTCAAAGAACAGACACCTGTCAATTCATTTTTTTCTTGGAAAGGAAGATAATTGGGGATGCTTTAATTTTAATTATACTATCTTCTCAGTTATAAATACAGTGATCCCCCGATTATCGCGAGGGTTCCGTTCCAAGACCCCTCGCAATAATCGATTTCTCGCGATGTAGTGGTGCGGAAGTAAAACACCATCTGCACATGCGCGCCCTTTTTTTTCATGGCCGCACATGCGCAGATGGTGTTTTTACTTCCGCACCTGGGAAGACCCAGCAGCTGAGGAGCCGCCTGCCTGCCCGCTTGTCCGCCGCTTGTCCGCTTGTCCGGCGCTTTTCAGCTTGTCTGCTGCTTTTCCGCTTGTCCGGCCGCCGCTTTTCTTGTCCGGCTGCCGCTTTTCCGCCGCTTGTCCGGCCGCCGCTTGTCCGGCCGCCGCTTGTCCGCCGCTTTTCCGCTTGTCCGGCCGCCGCTTTTCTTGTCCGCCCGCCGCTTGTCCGCCGCTTGTCCGCCGCTTGTCCGCCGCTCTGGGAGTTGAAGACCCAGGGAAGGTTCCTTCGGCCGCCTAGCAGCTGATCTGCTCGGCAGCGCAGTAGCAGCGAGGAGCCGAAGATGGGGTTTCCTCGTTGCCCACGCAAGGGGAAACCCCATCTTCGGCTCCTCGCTGCTACTGCGCTGCCGAGCAGATCAGCTGCTAGGCGGCTGAAGGAACCTTCCCTGGGTGCCGCCCGCCGCTCGAGAGCAAGAGGGGGAGAGATAGAGAAAGAGAGAGAAGGAAAGAAAGAGATGAGAGAGGGAGGAAGAGAGTGTGAGAGAGGAAGAAGCAAGAGAGAGAAAGAGAGAGAGAAAGAAAGATGAGAAAGGAAGGGAGTGACGTCATCGGGTGAAAAAATCGCGATATAGCATTTCGCAAAGATCGGGATCGCGAAACTCGGGAGATCACTGTACATACATACATACATACATACATACATACATACATACATACATATCATCCACTGAGACATGAAGCAAATAGGAAGGCAACGGTCCCCTGACATATTGCCAACTTTGAATAACGTGAGATCAAGTAGTAGGAATTGTTTGTCTGCAACTTGTACACCAGGCTAATTGCTTGGTGCCCTTTCAAAGGTTTTTCACTGTTCCATATCTGCCAGGCTAAAAGATTCAGAGGAAGCGGGACAGGTTGAAATAGAAAGGAAGGGTTAATGAATGGCTAATTGAGCACTATCTCCCTCAATTGACATAATTAAAAACAGTGAAACCCATAGATATGTGAAACATTGTTGCAAGAAGCAATGGGGGAAAAAAGTCCTTTCATTGGTGAAAGAACTAGCAATACACATCTACCATAGCCTGTTCCTCTCCATGCTATATAGGAGATGGCAAGACTCTTCCTTGGAAATTGCTAGTTCTGTTTTTTTAAACCCAGCCCAACATTCTCAAATAAGTTCTATTTATTATCGATCTATCGATCTATCTATCTATTGCTTTCTGCTGCATGAGTCCCAGTGACTGGTTGGTCCCACACTGTTTGTTTGTTTGTTTGTTTGTTTGTTTGTTTATATTTATTTATTTATTTATTTATTTATTTATTTATTTATGCATGCCACCCTTCTGCTTAGTCTCAGGGCAGCTTACAACATGTTAGCAATAGCACTTTTTATTTATTTTTTAAAAAAAATTATACATAAATAGTAAGACAAACAAACAAGTAAACAGATAAACAAAACAATAACCAAAACAAAACATATACATGCAAACATTTGGAGGGGGGGAAAGTTTCCCCCCTCTCTTAGAATATTCAATCAGAGAAAAATTTTCTCATAGCTTAGTATTCTTTTATTGACGTATTGCTTTGCTTTACTTACAATTTAATCTGGGTTTTTTTTGAAAATTTACAATTTATTAATTTTATCATTGTTCTTTTCTCTAGCCAATCATAGAGGTTTCCCCATATCTTGTAGTATTCTGAATCTTCTTTTCCTTCCAATTGTTTCCAATAGCACTTTTTAACAGAGCCAGCATATTGCTCCACAATCCAGTTCCTCATTTTACCTTCTCCAGTTGGCCTTCTCCAGGTCCCATCAATTAGACAATGTCACTTGGCAGGACCTAGGGGAAGAGCCTTCTCTGTGAGGGCCCCAGCCCTCTGGAATCAGCCCCCCCATAAATTCATATTGCCCCCATCCTCCTTGTCTTCCGTAAGAGTCTAAAGACTCATCTATGCCACCAGGCTTAGGGCCATTAGACTCTAGCCCCCTGGCCGACAAATGTACTGCATGTTGTTGTTGAGTAGGAATGATTGATATTTAATATAATGGGGATTTTAGATTAGATAAGTGGGTTTTATATTAATTGGATTTAGGATTTGTATTGTATTGTTCTTTTTATATGTTGTAAGCTGCCCTGTGCCCCCAGAGAGGGGTGGATTATAAATCCAATCAATGAATCAGTAAATAGACCCATGTCAGTTTGGAAAGTGACCTTTGTAAAAGCCAGATATTCAGTCCAAGCCAAAATGGCCACAGAAGGGTGTGCTATGCCAGCAGATGATGTAGGGAACCTGTTGTGTCGGGCTTTCTGGTAGAATCCTCCCGAAAATTCACAGGTACAAATTTCAGACACATACACGTTTGAAAATTCAAAACAATGTTCTTTATAATGAAAATTCACTAAGCCCTCTTTTTGTATAGCAAAGAGCACTCGTCTCCAAACAAACTGGTAATTGGTACAAGTCCCTTATCAGTTCTGAGATACTTAGCTTGCAGCTGTGAGGCAATTCACAGTCCTTCTTCTTTCACAAAGTGAAACACACTTTGCTCTGGTTTAGTTTCAAAGCGGGGAAAAAGCAGCGCACCAAGGTTGAAGTCAGCAAAGCAGGCACGAAACACAACGATCAGATAATCCTCCACAATGGCCAAACCCACACGCTGCTCTTTATAGCAGCCTCACTAATTACCACAGCCCCACCCAACCACAGGTGGCCTCATTTTCTTTGATAATAATCTCTCAGTTGTTGCTGCCTATGCATCGCTCTTGGCATGCGTGGCTGTATCATTAACTCTTGTTCCGAATCCAAGGAGGAGAGAGATACTTGATCTCCATCTGAACTGTCTGCCACACTCTCCTCCTCCCGGTCACTCATGTCTTCTTGGTCAGAGGAGCCTTCATCAGCAGATTCCACCAGGAGCAAAACAGGTCTGCGGCATGTGGATGTCTCCCCCACATACACAGTCCTTGGGGCAGGAGCTGGGACAGAGCTAACCACAACAGAACCTATATCTGAACTATCCCCTAAAGGGGCTGTCCCTGGCCATGTCATTAATCATCTGGATCGGCGAAATATGTTTGATTCTGGCCATGGCCACAAGAGAAGTAAAACAATTTTTAATGCTAGAGAAGTCAAAGATGACTTTAAACTAGACCAGCTGTGGGCTCAAAGTTAAGCACCAACATTTTAAGGACATGTATTATAAAAAGATTATTAGGGCATATTCCTAAGGTGGGGAGAGAACATGAGACCTGGGTGTTGGTGTAACTGCTGCTTCCTTGATGGCTGCACCTAGGCTGACTGTGGAACTTTGTCCAAGAGAAGAGTAATGTGAATTATTTTATCAGCGGTTCAAATCTCATCACCGGCTCAAGGTTGACTCAGCCTTCCATCCCTCTGAAGTGGGTAAAAAGAGGACCCAGATTGTGGGGTGTTGCAACATAGTGTCCAGGCTACTGCTGTAAGACACGTGTGTGTTGTCCCGTTTGACTTTCAGCAGATGGGAATGCCTGAGTATAGCTGAAGGGCCGTACTCAGGTTTAACCTATGCTAAAGTCCAAACCCCGATGTTTTTCCTTCCCTAAGCACATTCCACAAAAGGCATGGTTCAGCAAAATTCCTCACTTTACTACCTCACTTACCTGTTGAGTTGTACCTTTCCCATTGGATGAACTTTGCTGCAGTATTGTGCAATCCTTTTGTATTGGACCTGGCTTGTCACATGTATCCTATCCTCTAGATGTCTGTTTATAATAAAAAGAGGTTCCCTGACCTTGGTCAGGGTCGTCTCACCTTGAACAAATTCATGTCTGTGCCTTCTGATTTGGAGAACCCCGAGGCAACCCACTAGGAGCGGGGGGATGTCTGCAGTGGGGGGCAGTATGCTGGCTCTGTTAAAAAGTGCTATTGCTAACATATTGTAAAGTGCCCTGAGTCTAAGGAGAAGGGCGGCATAAAAATAGAATAAACAAATCACTTATCTTTTACATACTTGATGCTCGCAGTTGATTAGGCCTCTTGAGTGCCATCTGTTGGCAAAAAAAGATTGATTATAGACTGTTGCACATTAAATAAAACAAGCAAACAAGCATATGGATAAATGAGCAGTGTTCGCTACAATTCTACTCCGACATAGTTTTCCATACGCCTTGTTATAATCACCAATGAAATGTTAAGTTAAACCTTGAATCATCTCAACTCTAATTATGGCTAGCATCGTTTCTGGCACAAACTGAAGAATTTATCTCATACAAAAACAAGCGTTTATTTTTTGGGGGAAAGGTCTGTATGTGTATTTTCAGCAAGAGAAATGTTTGTAGCTTCAGTCAGGCCTGAATTCTTTACAGCAATTTTAAAGGAAAGTTAAATCCAACAATGTAGAAAACGGAATGTGATTCCCCCTCTTGCACCCGAACACCCCCATCTGGCATCTTGAAAAACAATATTTCAAGCTGTCTTTCAGATATTTTGTAGCTGAATGCTATGCAAGTCAGCTAGAACCATAACATTAACTTTTCATAAAGTTGAGAATTTGATCTTTCCCCTCCCCGCTTCTATCATTTGTCTATTGACACATTTAAATCATTTAATGGCTATAACAGAAACAGAAACAGCTGAATCCAGGTGCACAGTGCCCAGAATATTGAAAACGTGATTCATTTAACTTTTTAAATATAGGATCTTATGTCTACCTAAGGGAGGTCAGTTGGAAAGGAAGGAAATCTCCCGTTTCTAGCTAAGGGTGTCCCTACTACTGAGGTATCTACAGAGTATGGTCAGATGACAGTTGTAAAAGTGCTATTAGAACACTGGACGTCGTTTTAATCATACGTGCCCTTGTCTGCTACTCTCATCCAACCCCAGAGAAGTACTACAGACTAGAATTCAAGAGGGAACTTTTCTACTGCTATTTCATAAAGTTGGAAGAAGATGCTTAAGGTTTTAAAATGAGTAATAAAAACCATCAATAATCTGTGCTATACTGATGGCGCTACTCCAATTGCCCCAAATGCAAAGAAAACAAGTACGGAATTTAAAAGGCAAAGATCACAATGAAACAAAGCAGGAGTAAAATTAAATATAAAGACCGAACTAATGATATGTCCAATAATCAGCTTTGGAATTGACAATGAAGATATCAAAAGGTAACCTATCCTAGTTAGGATTGACTGTTGACAGTAAAAGGAGACAGTAGCCGAGAAAAATGTTCCAGACTAGCACTTGTTAGAGTAGCCAGGAAGGTCTTGGCATGATGTGCCACCTGCAAAAATCAGATTCATGCAAGCAATGGTATCTCCTGTAACACTTTTATTTCTGGATAATTAAAAATAATAGCATGGCCTAATCCAGGGGTGGGCTGCTCCCCGGATTGGGGGGGGGACGCAATAGGGTAGCAAAAATGGAATTCCACCCCAGAGCACCCAATTTGCACTGAAAGATGTTGAAAGAAAATGCAGGGCGTCCTGCATAAGCCACGCTCATAGTGTGGTAGTAAAAATTTTGGTAGCCCTTCACTGGCCTAATCCCTGATTTTTATCCATTTCATTTTCCCTTTTTTCAAGATCCAAAGATGGTTCAGATATTTTGCTGCTTGAGGAGAAACGTTCATCATTGGGAGTGCCACTATTTCCATATATTTTATATCTCAGATTTGGACAGACTAGCAACTAAACATTACTAAGGATGGAGTCCAAGGAGAGCAGGAGAAAACCAGAATATGAAGACTGGTGCAAGGCAGGCACGAGGATACATGTCATGCCTCTCCATACCCAATCTCCATTCCCTCCTCTCTCTTGGTAAGACCAAGCGCCTGGAATATTTCATCCAGTTCTAGAATCTTGTTTCATTCTCTACCTAGAATATCCAAAAGAGTGTACAGTAATCAATATAGTAAAGGTCTAGAAGGAAAAACCTAATAGGAATTGTTAGAGACACTGGATATGTTTAGCCTGGAAAAAAGATTGTGAGAAGAGAGAAAGTGGATTCTGAACTTTTGAAGAATTTCTTGGCAGTATAAGCATTTAGAAGTGGTAAACTCTCCTTCATTGGGGCTTCATAAACATAGATAAAATATGACTGAGACTGTTGCATTAAACCGGTTGCATTAAGCCTCTTTTCTTCACTGATAGACAGAGGTGGGTTCCTTCTGGTTCGCACCGGTTATATAGAACCAGGAACAAACCACCGGTGATGTCATGGAGCCGGTTCTGGTTTGATGGTGGTCCATGGATGCCACCATCTTTTTTGGATAATTTTTTTGCTGATATTTTTTCTTCTGTGCACACTTAGAAACCGAGTTTTTGGCACTGTTATTTTATTTTTGGCTTTTTTTGGGGGGGGGGGGAGATTTTTAAAACTTTTTTTGGCATGCATGCACCTGCAAAGTGTGCGCACCCATGTGGCACAGCCATGTGGTGTGGGAAGAAGCAAACTGGTGGCGAGGTAAGTTAGAAACCACCTCTGCTAATAGAGAGTTGAATTAGACCCTTCTCAACTTTATTTCAATTTTTACTCTTAAACATTGGGAGAGTGCGGGAAGATGGCAGAAACATTTACTGAAGCTTCTTGCTGATTTTTTTTTTTTTTGGCTTGGACCATCAGCTCTTTATTTACTGTAAAAGAAGATTTCTCAGCCAGAGTATCCAACATTGCTAATGATTTGTAGTTTAGATATTACAAATGGCTGTTTATTGCCCCAGCTTGGTCTTGTTTTACATTTAATCACAGTTGCTACAGACTGTACACTGCTGAAATACTTTTTATAAAGTAGCCATTTTAAAAAATTTTAATGGATGATAGCAAGATTCTGAGCATAGTTGGCCCATGAGCTGATTTATAAATATTTTAAATGAATAAGCAAATTGATGAAAGAGAGATTTATCCTATCTTATGAGCCGGGGTGGCGCAGCAGGTAGAGTGCTGTACTGCAGGCCACTGAAGCTGACTTGTACATCTGGAGATCAGCGGTTCAAATCTCATCACCGGCTCAAGGTTGACTCAGCCTTCCATCCTTCCGAGGTGGGTCAAATGAGGACCCGGATTGTGGGGGCAATAGCCTAGCTCTGTTAAAAAAGTGCTATTGCTAACATGTTGTAAGCCGCCCTGAGTCTAAGGAGAAGGGCGGAATAAAAATTAATTAAATTAATTAATTAATTAATAAAACAAACTTCTCTCTAAACGAAAAAAAAGTTGAAAATTCTTCTGTGCTCTTCCAGTAATCTAATTAAAGACCAAGTGATCACAACTGTGTCCAAAATTTCTGCTGCTGAGTGAGACACTTATCCTATCCAACTATAAGAGGCACAGGTGTATAAGACGCACCAAGATTTTAAAAAGGTAAGTAAGAAAAAAAGGTTTTTGTCCTCCCCAGGAACACTTTGCAGGCTTCCCAAACCCTCTGCATGCACCCTTTCTTGCAAAAATGGGCCAATTTTTCACAAAAATTGATGATTTTGCTTTCCCCAATCCCCAGGAACACTTTGCAGGCTTCCCAAACCCTCTGCATGCACCCTTTCTTGCAAAAATGGGCCAATTTTTCACAAAAATTGGTGATTTTGCTTTCCCCAATCCCCAGGAACACTTTGCAGGCTTCCCAAACCCTCTGCATGCACCCTTTCTTGCAAAAATGGGCCAATTTTTCACAAAAATTGATGATTTTGCTTTCCCCAATCCCCAGGAACACTTTGCAGGCTTCCCAAACCCTCTGCATGCACCCTTTCTTGCAAAAATGGGCCAATTTTTCACAAAAATTGGTGATTTTGCTTTCCCCAATCCCCAGGAACACTTTGCAGGCTTCCCAAACCCTCTGCATGCACCCTTTCTTGCAAAAATGGGCCAATTTTTCATAAAAATTGGTGATTTTGCTTTCCCCAATCCCCAGGAACACTTTGCAGGCTTCCCAAACCCTCGGTGCACACCATTTTTTGGAAAAACAGATCCATTTTTTAACCTGTTTTTGTGGAAAAATGGGACACACAGACAATTTGGGAAGCCTGTAGAGTGCTCTTAAGGGCTGGGGAAAGGCAAAAATGGCCTGTTTTTCACTCCCCCCCTTTTTTTTGCAAAAATGGGGTGTACAGAAAATTTGAGAGGTCTGCAGAGTGCTCCTATGGGGTGGGGGAAGGCAAAAACACCACTGTTTTGTAAAAAAAATGGGCTGTTTTCACTCATTTCCCCACATTTTTTGTGTTTTTGCCTTCCCCCAGCTCCCAGGAACATTCTTCAAGCCTCCCAAACGCTCTGTGAACCCCATTTTTGCAAAAAAAATGCACAAATTTTTCACCAAAAAAATGGGACACTTGGGTGGGACTTCGGGAGGCCAAAATGACTGTATTCAGTATATAAGGCACACCAACATTTCCACCCTCCTTTAGGGGAGAAAAGTGGGTCTTATACTCTGAAAAATAGGGTGTTTTGCCCCCTTTTACAATCTTTCTTGCAAGTGTTGTTTGTTTGTTTGTTGGAGTTTTATGCCGCCGCTCTCCGAGGACTTGGGGCGGCTTACATTAAAATTACATAACTATTTTAAATCCCTAGTTATAGTAAAATGAATTATGGTACATCCATTTGTACAGCATACAATCATTCATTGGCCAGGGGCTAAGGTCTAATCGGCCCAAGCCTGGCAATATAAATGAGTCTCAAGACTCTTACAGAAGGCGAAGAGGGTGGGGCCAGTAAGAATCTCTGGGGGGAGTTGATTCCAGAGGTCCGGGGCCCCCACAGAGAAGGCTCTTCCCCTAGGTCCCATCAGACAACATTGTCTAGTTGACGAAGGTCGACTCTGTGGGACCTAACTGTGATTCATGCTGCAGGAGGCGGTCCCGCAAGTCAGTTGTTAAGTGAATCATTGTAGTTGTTAAATTAGTAACACAGTTGTTAAGTGCACCTGGCTTTCTAATTGATTTGGCTTGCCAGAAGGTGGCAAAGGTGATCACATGATGCTAGGACACTACAACCACAACTATGGATCAGTTACCAAGCGCCTGAAATTTCTTCATGTGACCATGGGGATGCTGCAACGATGGTAAGTGTGAAAAATGATTATGTCACTTTTTTCACATCTTCTAGGGGTATATAACTTATATTAAGAAGGGCAAAGAGGACAGGCCGTCGCGGTTCATAACGAACATATAGGTAAGCGAGACTGCAATTTGCACTAAACAAGTAGCAAGAATTCAAATCGTTATCTGATTGCTCTTTACCGCCACTGGCCGCAGGATGGCGCTCCTTGAATAGGCAATAAGTATTTCTCAGCTTTCTTCGTTTCTTTTTCTTTCTTTTTTAAAGGAGGTCCTGTTTAGCTCTTTCTCCCTTTTGTTGTTAACGCTGACGGAGGGGAGAACCTCGGGGTAGGTTGCGTGGTCTATAGCAGTGATTTTCAACCTTTTTTGAGCTGCGGCACATTTTTTACATTTATGAAACCCTGGGGCACATTGAGCGGGGTGGGGTGGGGGGCTAAAAAAAGTTTGGACAAAAATATTTTCTCTCTTCCTCCCTTTCACTCTATTTCTCTCTCCCTTCCTCTTTCTTTCTCTCTCTCCATCCCTCTTTCTTTCTCTTCCTTCCTCTCTTTCTCTCTCCTTCCCTACCTCCCTCTGTGTCTTTCTCTCTCTCTCCTTCCCTCCCTCTCTTTCTCTCTCTTGCTTTCTTTCTCTTGTTCTCTTTCTCTCTCTCTTGTTCTCTTTCTCTCTCTCTTTCTCTCTCTTGCTTTCTCTCTCTCTCTTGCTTTCTTTCTCTCTCTCTCTTGCTTTCTTTCTCTCTCTCTCATGCTTTCTTTCTCTCTCTCTCTTGCTTTCTTTCTTTCTTTCTCTCTCTCTTGCTTTCTTTCTCTCTCTGAGCTTCGCGGCACACCTGACCATATCTCACGGCACACTAGTGTGCCGCGGCACACTGGTTGAAAAACACTGGTCTATAGCATATTCAGCAACCGACTCAACAATGTGAGTGTCTCATCCTGTCGAGCCCAAAGAGCAGACAAATTCCTTGTGTGTCCAATCACACTTGGCCAATAAAGAATTCTATTCTATTCTAAACCAAAAAACCAAAAAATAAACGATCAACAAACACCTACCATAGCCTGTCCCTCTGTATGCTATAGGAGAGGGAGATTATTTTTCTGGAAATGTCTGTCTGTCTGTCTGTCTATCATCTGTCTGTCTATTTGTCTATGTCTATCTCTGTCTGTCTGTCTGTCTGGCTGGCTGTCGGTCTGGCTGTCTGTCTATCAGCCCAGACAGACTCCGAGTCCTCGGAGAGGGGCGACATAAAAGTCCAATTAATAAACCACGGGATACTTGGGGGGGGGAATAGCTTGTCCCACTCATGCCCAGCTGAGCTCTCTCGTGGTGGGTGAATCTTAAAAACGCCCTTTATGCTTCCTCCTGGAGCCTCGCACACTTTCAGACTCCGTATGGGGGGGGGGGAGGAAAAGCTGGTGATTTTTTTGGGTTTGTGCGCCCCAGCTAACTCACTCGTTCACACTCTTTTCTATCGCGACTTGCTTTGCTTGCTGCTTTCTTCTTTGGAGAAAAGAAGCCCGAGTCTCTTTCTCGCCCTCCCACTCGGTTTCCTTTCCAAGCAGCCCTTCCGTCTAGTCTGGTTCCTAGGTGTGAAGAGCAGTTTAAATGAAAGCGAAAGTGCCTTGGCACTCTTAGTCGGGACGCGCGTAGCTTTTATTTCAATTCGGAGGAGGGGGGAGTTGTGCAAATCTGCAGAGCTTTCCCCCCTCCTGGCTGCCATCGGTGCAGCGTGGCCATGAATACCTTCCGTGCAGGAAGCTTTTGAGGAGGGGGAGGGAGGGGGAAAACCAAACCCGAGAACCGTACCGACTGCCAGTTCCAAACTCAGCTAGTTTCTGGTTTCCATCTGGAAATAATGTGAGAAGGAGAAGAGAAAAACAGAACCTCTTTCACAAGCCC
This sequence comes from Erythrolamprus reginae, assembly GCF_031021105.1. Classification (NCBI taxonomy): domain Eukaryota; kingdom Metazoa; phylum Chordata; class Lepidosauria; order Squamata; family Dipsadidae; genus Erythrolamprus; species Erythrolamprus reginae. The sequence goes on from NC_091951.1 coordinate 319,420,258, forward strand.
GGGTTAGTTCAGTGGACAGAAATGGGATAGGAGGCTAGGGATATTCCTTGTTACTTTTGTCAGTTCTTCTTATTTCCTTACTATGTGGCCCCCCCCACCATCCAGGGGTGGGCTACTGCCCGGACGGGGGCAGACGGACGCAGTGGGGTTGTGAAAATGGAGCTCCACCCCAGAGCACCCAATTTGCACTGAAAGATGTTGAAAGAAAATGCAGGGCGTCCTGCATAAGCCACGCCCCCAGTGTGGTAGTAAAAAATTTGGTAGTCTTTCACTGCCACTCCTAGAATGAGACAAGGTGGGATGATCAGCCTAGTACAGAAATCAAGTACTGTATCACCAAAAGATGTGCTTACATGCACCTAAAATCAAAGTTGTGAATGAGACCAATGCCTGTCTGGAAGCCACTACTGTAAACGTGTAGTATACCGAAACTGTAAAAGCACCGCATTATAGGTGTGATGTAGCATGCAAGAACCATCAACTGTCTACTTCTCTTTCCTGGGGGCTACCGAATTTTGCTCTCTGATGGTGGAATTCCATGTGTTTTCATCCACATCCTCCTGTGGATGTTTGCTCAGATGGACTCTCCTATGGACTTGTCGTGTGTAAAGAGAACTGTGGAGACTTTGTAAGGTGAACCCGCTATCACACCTGGACTTTAAACAGCCGGTGGCCTAGTAACAGATTAAATTAGGTAATTAAAGTCCCTTTTGCTTTAAGTTTGCCACGAAGATATTACCTCCAATGATTCATCGTCTCTATATTTGGAAGAGAATAGACTAGCTCTATGGATAAAGGGTAGCTGCTTCTTTCTTTCTTTCTTCCTTCCCTCTTCCTTTTCTTTCTTTTTCTTTCTCTCTCCCTTTTTCTTTATTTTTCTTCCTCCCTTCTCTCTCTCTCCCCCTTCCTTTTTTCTTTATTTCTTTCTTTTCTCTCTCTCTCCCTTTCTTTCTTTCCTTCTTTCTCGGGCCAAAAGACACAATATACAGTATTATTCTTCTATCCTTATCTGGATTTTAAGTAATGTGGATGGAGGGGAGTACCTCACCATCAAATTTACAACCACGGACGAATTCACACACTCGGTTGCCTGTGAGGCTAGGTCAGCACAAAGAAAAGGACTCAGATGCATTCTTTTCCTGAGGGGGCGACCGGGTTAAATCTTTTGTGTAACATGGATAACACAACGGCAACTTTATGGCACGCCGAAGGTGCCGGAGCTGATAAAAAACCTCGCACCGAGGCCGTTCGTTTGTCCTCCCTCCTCCCTCCCCTCTTCAGTTGTGAGCACCCCGTCCAGGGCAGTGCGTGGAAGCCGCCTGGTTCCAGCGGGCGTTTAAAGTTCCCCGAGCGCGGAAGATTTTTCCAGATACACCGGTTCATCCCGAGTCAAGTCGCCTCCCGCCTCCCCCCTACCCCCCAAATTTCTGGCAGAGCCGTTTTGGGGGAAAAACCCAGCCCGTCTGACTGAGAGAACTAGCGGAAGGTACGCGGCCTGAGGGAAAAGTCGTGAGGGAGGGAAGAGCGCCATGACGCGCGCCAAAGAAACAGGCAGCCCGGGTGGTGGTGGCGGCGGCGGTGGTGAAGTTTACATTGTCCTAGCCAGCCCACTCCATTACCCCTTAATTGTACCTCTGCCTCCCCCTCCTCCTCCACGTAATGGGCCCCGACATGCGCAGCTGTGCCAGCGGCACATTTGCAAACTGACGTCAGCGTGCCCTCCCAGGCCAAAATAGTCCGCTTCTGCTGCAGCTCTAAACTTGGCTAAAGGCCGGTTAGTGAGCAGAGACCTCGGGCTACTTCAACAAAAAACTTTTCTCTCCGGCCTTTCCTGCTCCTTCTTCCCCTCCTTCTTCCCTTCCTTCCTTCCCTCTCTCCTTTTGAATGGTATCCACCTCCTCTTTCTGCCTCTAAAGGGTGGCCAAGACAGCAAACCTTTAACTCTAGATTCAGTCTCTCCCCCCCCTCACCCCGTTTCCTCTTTCCCCTTTTCTTTCTTTCTTTCTCTCTCTCTCTTTCCTTCCTTCCTTCTTTCCTTCTTTCTTCCTTTCCTTTCTTCCTTTCTTTCTTTCGTTCGTTCTCTCTCTCTCTCTCTTTCTCTTTCTCTTTTGGATTGTAAAAAGACCACAAAAAAAAAAATGCAGGGTGCTTAGACAGACTGGGTAAAGCCTACGGCATCTCTCCTGCTTTTAGCCTGCCTGGTTTTCTTTAGGAAAAGCTAGAGGGTTTTATTCTGCTCTAGAATTTGCCTCAGGCTGGCTTTTTGCCCAAGCGGGGGGAAACAAATTCAGAGAGGAAACACGGGACCCGTCCAGTCCAATTTGCCATTGTCTGAAAAAGTCCCTTTTGTAGCCAAGACATTGAAGATGAGAACGGTAAGGAAAGCTCGGACGGGCAGTTTTTACCTCACGATTTTCTTGTCTGGGGGGCGGGGGTGATGGGTAAAAATCCACTGGCTGGGCGACCTGGATTTGCAACGGTTTTGCAACGAGCGGTGTGAGGATTATAACGGGGGGCGGGGGGACGGGGGGGGGGGGCGCGGAGGCTTTCTGAGGCGAAAAGCAGCTGGGGTTTAACAAGTGTGCTCCTTCCCTGAGGAGCGGAAACGCTTCGCTGAGAACCCAGCAAAAAAACAAAACAAAACCCACATCTGGCCGACCCATGTGAAACCGGGTGTCTGCGAGAGACTTCGCTTCTAATCTAAAGCCGTCGCTTGGCAGGGGGCCGCCGGCGTCTATAAGCAATGGGGAAAGACAAGTGCGTGGGGGTGTTTTGTGTGTGTGCACGGGCGCGCAAGGTTGGCGTTTGGTGGGATCGCTCGAGCCGATTTGCTCCACTGAATGGAGAGGCACCTCCAACCCTTGAGGGGCTAATGGGGAAGGGGGTGGTGGTGGAAGTGGCGGGGCTTTGATTTACTTGGCGGACCAGAGGGCTTTGCTAGACGCGCAGCCCCTTTTTGCAGAGCCTCTGGAATCGCGGCGGGTCTGTTTAAAGGGGTCGGTTTGTGTGTGTGTGCAAAAGGTGGCGGCGAAGGTGTGCGGCCGGAGAGTCGAAGGTAGGGCTGGGGGACGAATTTCTACGCCCAGACGTTTTGCACCGGGCTGGTTTGCTTTTCACTGCACTGCGAGCGAGGGGGGGGGGGGGGGAGAGAGAGAGTCTCCGTCCCAGACGCTTGTTTTCAGCTGGGCTGCTTCTTCTGCAACTCCTTTACGGGCCTCGCGCCAAGTGTCTGGGCTACACGCGTTTTATCCAAATAGATTTAGCGCTGCTGTCTGGAAACGGGGCTGCTTGAATGTTAAAACTTTAGCATCAGCTCCCATTAAGAACAGCTCCAGACTCTTCCCTCCGATGGGGTGGGGAGGGGGAGGAGAGGGAGGGTGGCGGGGGAGGGAGGCTTTTGTTCTTTCTGGTCTCTTGAAAGGGGGGGGGATGTGTTCTTTTGTACCACGAAGGATTATGTGTGTGCGGGGGGGGGGGGTGAGGTGGGGGCACGCCGGAGAACTTTTAAAAAAAGTTTTGTCCGGGGTTCTAGCAGTAAAAATGACAGCCGATCCTTTTGAGAGTGAAGCGGGGGGGGGGGGGAGGAAGGAGGGCGGCGCAAAGTTATACGAATCGGTTCGGGTTTTGCCCCCACCCCCATATCCTCCAACCACCCAGGTGGCAATTGATCGCCAGAGCTGCCTTTGCCGAAAGGAGGCGCAGCAGTCTCTCTCCGCCCCCCCCCCCCCTTCCCAACTCGTCTGATTTGAGAATCGCTACCGGATTCCCGTGAAATTTGCCTCCGAGGTGGCTAAAGGCGGGCGGGCCTTTTCCTTTCGCTTTTCCCCCTCCAAACAATTGAAAACCGCCGGAGCGAATTTCGGGGGGAAGGGGGGATTAAGTTCCCGTTCCTCTTGAGCGTAGACATTCCTGGCTGGGAACCCAAATAGACCAGCTGTGTGGCGGCGGCCGCCAAGCGGTTACCTGGGACCACTTTGGGAGCGATTTTACCCCATACTGTCCCTTCCCCGCCGCCCCCCTCCCTCCGCAGCCCGGGTATCGCCTTAGCAACCTCAGGCTCCGCCGGCTGGCCGCTTCTCCCAGCCCTCCTCCCCGCCCAGAGTCTGCAGCTTTCCCGAGTCCCGCTCGGTGCCAGGAGACTGCGACTCGCCTGCGAGCCAGAGGCGGTGTGTGTGTATGTGTAATGGGCCGGCTTCGCCTCTCGCGTCCTCCCCGTAGGGAACCGGAGCGCCCGCCAAGGACTATATAAAGCGTCTCTAGCCAAGGGCGTCGCTGCCAGACACCAGCCGGGGGGGTGCGCGAAACCTGAAGGCCGCGCGGCGGAGCTCGAGGGAAGTCCCGGCCAGGACAAGGCGGCGAAGGGGCCCCCGGGTCCAGCGCTGGCTGGCTGGCGAGGCCGTGACCTTCCTTCTTTGCTCTGGCCTTACGCGCAGCGCGGCATCCGGTCAGTCTCTCCCTCCTCCTCCATCCCTGTCCCGCCCAGAACCAGACTTGGCGCGACTAAATGCCCGACAGTAACTGGGCTGCAGGTGGTAACGGAGTGTGGGTGTGTTGCGGAGGAAGGCTAGCGTCGCGAGGGGAGAAAAAAAGAGGACGAGGTTGGAGAATGAGGCTCATTGGGGGGGAAAAGTGGGGGGGGGGGCGCCTGTCCCAGCCGGCGGGAAGTCTCTCGCTTCAGCTCAGCCGCTGCCTCTTTGGAGACGGTCCAGGGGACCGGCGGGCGAGGATTGATGAGCGGCGGGCGCAGAACGGTGGCCAAGGCTCCGCGGGAACGAAGAAAAAGGATGCGGTGCGGAGGAGAGGAATCCGGGCGGCGGCGCTGCTGCTGCTGCTGCTACCTGGTGGCTCGAAAGAGCCGGGATTGTGTTGTTTGGAGGTCGGGGAGAGCTCATTCTCTGTAAAATGGATACTGTACAAGTAGCCTAAGCCTATAACCGACTGCCACTGGTCCATGCACACAACTGCCACTACTTGTTTTCTCTTCCACTCTGCAGTTGCCTGGTTGAAAATTAATCATGGTGTCCTTGGAAGCTTTTGTTGCTAGTTTGCAGACTTTTTCTTTGCCCAGCTAGGGAACTTTATCAGTGCATGTTAAGTATGGGGTGGATTCCCTGGTTTTTATATATACAGTACTGCGCAAAAAAATAAAGGGAACGCTCAAATAACACATCCTAGACCTGAATGAATGAAATATTCTCATTGAATACTTTGTTCTGTACAAAGTTGAAAGCGCACAACAGCACGTGAAATTGATTGTCAGACAGTGTTGCTTCCTAAGTGGTCAGTTTGATTTCACAGAAGTTTAGATTTTTAGTTTTTTTTTAGATTTAATTGGATTTGTATGCCGCCCCTCTCCAAGGACTCAGGGCTGCTCACAGCATGTACAGAAAAAAAAACCCAAGAACAATAATAACAATCCAATTAATACATTAAAAACAATCTTTAAAATTCAAATTAAAAAACTATCAATATCATTCATTCAACAATCAAACTAAAGCATTAATTGGTCAGGGGAGAAGTTTGATTTACTTGGAGTTATATTGTGTTGTTTACGTGTTCCCTTTATTAATTTTTTTAGCAGCATATGTAGTACTGTTGGGCTACTAGTTTTGTTACATTTTTTCCCCCTTCTGGTCGTTGTCATCAACAGGACCAAAGTTGAAAGCGTGGGCAGGGAAGGGTAAAGCACTTCTAGCCATCATAAAATCTCTCTCTCTCTTCCACGGCCACATGGTTCAGATCTGGGTGTTTGGCAACCTGTTCACTCTTACAGCTAACTGGTTGCCAGCGTCCTATCATCTCATGGCTGCCATTTACAGTTTTCTCTGTTGGCCTCCCCAGAAAATCATTGGGGAAGTTGCAAGCTGCTGCTATCTGAAGAAGGATTTCCCCTCCCCTCAAAAAGTGTGGGTGGGGCAGACATCCTTCATTGGGATGCAGAAATCCAGTGCAGGATTTTTACCTTCTAGAAGGGAGGCAAATGTGCTTATGGATAAATAAAACAGAACTTCCAGATTGGATCCATGCTTTGTTTCTCCAATCCAGAGGTCTTCAAACTTGGCAGCTTTAAGACTTTGTGGACTTCCAACTCCCAGAATTCTCCATCTGGCTGGAGAATTCTGGGGCTTGAAGTCTACAAGTCTCAAAGCTTCCAAGTTTGAAGACCTCTTTGATTCCAGCTCAACACAGAGAGAGAGAAGGGCTGAAGAAATGCAGATCAGAGCTGAACGTTTTCTGCAGCCCCTTTCTGTAGTTTCTCTCCATGCATGGTGGAGAAAAGGACTTCTTCTCTGAAGGGCTGCAGAAAGAAAGCTTAGATCCTCAAGACCTTGTTTGTTTCTCCAGCCCAGTGCAAGAGTTCCTTTCCATGCATGAAGGGGAGCTGCCTGCCTCCTTTGTATTGTCTGCTTAATGACCCATGCAGTTGCTTAGCAACTACAACTAGGAGAACCAGGGGTGTCTTTGTGGGATTAAATGATATTTCACTTAACAACCAAGATTTCAGTCCAGTTATGGTCATAAATCAAGTAAAACTTGTATGGAAAGTAGAAATTTAAAATAACTATTATTCATTCGTTCATTCATTCATTCATTCATTAGAATTGAAAGGGACCTTGCAGGTCATCTAGTCCAACCCCCTACTCAAGCAGGAATCCTACACCATCCCAGACAGAGTACTATCCTGGTACCTTTGGGACTAGTAACATATCCCTTCCTTTAGTAAGCTTTCCAAACTTTCATTCAGCAGAATGAAACACCTTTAGGAAAAGGGGGAGGGGAAAATGGAAAAGACTCTAACTCCTATAGCAATGATAGCAAACCTTTTTTTTGGCTTGGGTGACAAAAAGAGTGCACCCACACCCATAATGCAATGCCCTCCTTGTGCATGTGCACAATTCCCGCAGTTCCACACACACACACACATGTGTACAACTCTAGCACGCTGCCCCCGTGCATTTGCACAGGCCTCATTGAAGTATGGAGAAAACGGCCAAGCCTGGGGACGGCAAAAAACATCTCAACAGGCCAACCTGATGTTCAGAAATGAACTTCTGGTTGGGCTGTTTTTCACCATTCGTAGGCTTCAGGAGGCTTTCCTGAACCCTGGGTACAGCAAAAAATGGTCCAATGACCCAATCGGAAGTTCCAAACTTCCAGTTGGCCTGTTGGGCCATTTTTCGCTGTCCCCAGGGTTCAAGAAAGCCTCCTGAAGCCTGGAGATGGCCGAAAATCCCCCAAATCAGCTGGCCAGCATGCACATGTTTGCTGGGCAACGCCTCACGTGCCCTCAGATATGGCTCCGCATGTCACCTGCGGCACACATGCCATAGGTTCACCATCACTGTCCTATAGCAATTCATCAATGTCATATAGGTGGACCCAGCAAAGGGCTGCTTGTCTTGCCTCCTACTGGTGCGCATTCTGAGGCTGTTGCGGGCATGTGCGCACCCACTGGGTGTGTCGGTGGATTATTTGGCTTCTGTGCATGCGCAGAGAGCAAAATCTTACACGAGGAAGTGCGGACAAGCAATATTTTGGCAATATTTCCCAATATTTTTGCTTCCGTGCATGCGCAGAAGGAAAAAAATTGAGGAAAATTGCTGAATTCTTGCTTGCATGATCGTCCTCACACAAGATTTCACTTGCTGCGCATGCCAAATCTCACGCGGGCACATTTACAGCATGCAGCTGCGTGTGCATCCTGGAATTTCCTACCGGGACGGAGCACCTGAGCGCATCTGCTGCCCAACACTGGGTGGACCCATATTGTTTTTAATATTAATTTGTGCTTTGTATTTTGTTGTGAGTTGCTCCGAGTCTTCGGAGAAGGGCGGCATACAAGTCTGCTTCTTCTTCTTCTTCTTCTTCTTCTTCTTCTTCTTCTTCTTATTATTATTATTATTATTATTATTATTATTATTATTATTATTATTATATGTGCAGTGATGGGCTACCAACATTTTTACTACCACCCTGTGGGCGTGGTTTATGCATTTTGTTTCAGTATCTTTCAGTGCAAATTTGGTATCCTGGGGTCGAGGTCCATTTTCGCTACCCCACTGCGTTACCCCCCGTCCGGCCAGTAGTCCACCCCTACATATTTATTTATTTATTTTATTTATTTATTGGATTTGTATGCCTCCCCTCTCCGAAGACTCGGGGCGGCTAACAACAGTAATAAAACAATGTACAATCCAATAAATACTAAAAATGATTTAAAAACCCATTAATATAAAAAACCAAACATACATACAGAGATACCACACATGAAATTGTATAGGCCCAGGGGGAAAGAGCATCTCAATTCCCCCATGCCTGGCGGCAGAGGTGGGTTTTAAGGAGCTTACGAAAGGCAAGGAGGGTGGGGGAAATTCTAATCTCTGGGGGGGAGTTGGTTCCAGAGGGCCGGGGCCGCCACAGAGAAGGCTCTTCCCCTGGGTCCCGCCAAGCGGCATTGTTTAATTGACGGGACCCGGAGAAGACCTACTCTGTGGGACCTAACCGGTCGCTGGGATTCGTGCAGCAGAAGGCGGTTGGATTTATCTCAATGGGTCTGGGACAAAATGCAAAAAAAGGAGAGATTACAGTATACCAGTGACTGAAAATACGATACTACTTATTCCTGTCTCCTGCCGTTTCCAAGTGGATGTAATGGCTGGTAGGCTGCTTTGGCTCTGGCACCTCTCAGTTTCAAAAATAAGTACTGAGCCAGCCAGCTAAGGCTTTCCCCCCCCCCCCCCCAAAAGGGCCCTACAGTCATTACCCCAGCCTCTGCCATGGCAAGCTTTCTAAAATAACAATTCACTGCAGAAGGAAACTGAGGTGAATGTCAATGTAACTGTATCACGCCTTCCCCACTAATACATTTATAGCATTTTAATTGTAGCATATAGAAAGAGAAAAAAGGGAGGTTTGTGCTAGTCAGGAAAAGGCTGCTAAGCTCATCACCTGCACCTTTGGTGGAATTCCCCTGTGCATTATTTATTGCCTCTTTTCTTCCCTTAGTTTCGCCTAATCCAGGGAGGCTTTTTCCATTAGGCGTAACATTAATCCAGGTGCATTCAGCTCTCTCTCTCTCTCTCTCTCTCTCTCTTTTTAAAACAGCGTAACTTCCAAACCAGAAGCATAATGGACAGCTGAAATCATTATTCCATAGAATGTTCCACATAAGTCTCAAAGCATAAAATTTGTTGAGTTTCTTGCTTTAGTACTACAGTAAATGTTGGCCCTCTGAAGTAGAAGCAGCACTTGAGAGAGTCCTTTGATCAGCATGATGATAGTGCAAAGAACTTGAATGGATGAGGATGGAGTCTGCTTTCATCTGCCACTTCCTTTATAGTCCCTCTGTTGTTTAGCTGGTGCTATGCAGAAATGGTAATTAAACTACCTTTTTTCCTTGCTTTTTAGGGTCAGTTTCACAGATACCTTCAGAGAATGACAAATGGGGCATGCCTTGTCTTGTATTCGTATTATACGTATCAAGAATTTAATTGTCTTTGATAACCTATTTAAGATGATCCAACTCAAGCTTGGATATGAATAATTTAGAATAAACATAGTATGACAGAGAAGGTTTTATAGATTGGCTTTTTTTTCTAAAGAGAACCAGGCAGCAAAAAATAAAAAATAAAAATGCAATTGTCCCTTGTGACATTAAAATGTGTGAGTAAAAACAGAGAAATCCAACTAAGCCCAAACACCTGCAAATTTAATATGAGCAAAACTGTGGCATGCAAAATAACCTTAGATGTACAGATATAGTGCATTCAGAAAATATTTAGACCCCCTTCCACTTTCTTTAATTTTGTTATGCTGCAGCCTGTTTCTACAATTCATTTTTCCTCTCATTAATCTATTAGTCAGTACCCTATAATAACAAAGGGAAACTAAGGCTCTTCTCCCCAATTTGACTGGGTGACCAACTCTTGAAAGAGTCCTGGTTGTGCCAGACCTCTTTCATTTGAGAATTGTGGAGGCCACTGTGCTCTTCAGTGCAGCAGAAATTTTGTTGTAGGATCTGTGCCTTTTAATAATTTTGTTTGTGAGCTCTGCAGACCAGGAGTCTCCAACCTTAGCAATTTTAAGCCAGAGGGACTTCCAACTTCCAGAATTCCCTAGCCAGAAGCTGGGAATTCTGGGAATTGAAGCCCTCCAGGCTTAAAGATGCCAAGGTTGGAGACTCCTTGTCTGCAGACAGTTCCTTTAACCTGGTGGCTTTTGCTCTGTTACAAGGTCTGTGCCTTTCCAAATCATGTCCAATCAATTTAATTTATTACAAGTTGACTCCAATCAAGGTATAGAAACTTGTCAGCAACAATCGAGAGAAATGTAAGGCATCTGAGAAAGTTAGTCACAAATCTCACTCTGTTATAGAATTAATGCAAACTTGATGTAGCAGATTTTAATTTAGGAAATAATTTAGACATCAAGTGGAAGGAAAATAAGTGCTGCCAGTGTAAAGCTATAGACATAGGGAAGAAATATCTGAAATGTACACTACATTAGAAAGGATTCAAATATAGTTTGAATGGCTTTGCAGTTTTTTGATTCAGGATTTGTCTATTTAGGATTGTTTTCAGACAAAAATATCATTTTAACTTCAACTTGTTCAAGAGCAATTCATAATGTTATTTGGCCACTGATGGCTACTTCTGAATGTAGTAAAATCCAAGTATTGTCATTTGAATCAGATGCCATGCTGCATATTTACACAGATTTTATTACAAAGCATGAATGCAGATTTAGAATGCAAATTGTATAATGTATATTTCTCCCATGATGCAAAATGTATATATAATCACCCGAAGAAATCACATATTTTAGATCAGACTTTATCAAAGTCTAATCTTTGCAGGGTAATTTATAAAACTATACACTTTATTAATTCTGATTGTAGTGTTTGAGCTGTCCTAGGTAAAATGTTGAGGAAAGAAATCTACTTTGAGGAAATGATGTAGGTATCACAAATATTTTCTATAGGAAAAGAAAATCTATGTCCTTCTATGCTAGAATGTCTGCTGTACTCCAGATATTTCTCCCATGATGCAAAATGTATATATAATCACCCGAAGAAATCACATATTTTAGATCAGTAATACAGGTATAATTCAGTCAGTTGGCAAAATTTGGTACAGTGGTTAACGTACTGTGAATTGTAGTGCCAGTTTAGACATAAAAATGGCCTGCTGATTTTGGTCCATTCACACTCTCTCAGCCACTTCACAGGATGGTTGTGGGGAAAATGGGAAACGAAGTGTTATGTATGCTTGCTGCCTTGAATCGTATATGAAAAAAAGGCAGGATAAAATGAACACATCCTTATTTATATGCTGCTGCAATAAGTAAGGCAGTGTTGGTGAACCTTTTCGGCACCAAGTGCCAAAATGGGAGCGCACACATATGAGTGCCAGAAACTGGAAGAGTAGCCACTTGGTGTGTGTGTGCTGTAAACCGGAAAATTATCTTCCTGGTGCACTCATGTACGCCAACTACCTGGTCTTTCCGTTTCTGGCAATGCTTGTGCATGTGAAGGCCAGCTGGACAGTGCGCATGCATGTGCTGGAAGATTATCTTCCAGTTTCTGGCATATGCATGCACACCAGCCAGCTGGTCTTTGTACACAAATATATGCCATAAACTGAAAGATTGGGTAGCCGGTGTGTCTGTGTGCACCAGAAACCAAAAGATCATCTTCACGACAGCTGCTCTTCCAGTTTCTGGACTCCTGCGCATGTGAAAACCAGCTGGCCGATGCGCTAGAAGCTGGAAGAGCAAAGGGCAATAGCTCACATGCCTGGAGAGATGGCCACTTTTGGCATGCATGCCATAGGTTCATCATCACAGAAGAAAGGATTAACAATTGCTATTAGAGACACTTTTTTGCTACCCTGCACTATGGTAGTAAGACATGAAACTCCTGAAAAGCAGACGAATGTGTTATGGAAGTTAAGACAAAGGACAAAGTAATTGGGCTTTCTTTGACTACCATGATTTCATCGTAGAGTGGTTGTACAGTGTTCCCTCGATTTTCGCGGGAGATGCTTTCCGAGACCGCCCGCGAAAGTAGAATTTCCGCGAAGTAGAGATGCGGAAGTAAATACACTATTTTTGGCTATGAACAGTATCCCAAGCCTTCCCTTAACACTTTAAACTCCTAAATTTACAATTTCCCATTCCCTTAGCAACCATTTAGATTATTACTCACCATGTTTATTTATTAAAGTTTATTAAAAAAATGTTTTTTAAAGGCAGATGAAAGTTTGGCAATGACATATGACATCATCGGGTGGGAAAAAACGTGGTATAGGGGAAAAAAACCGTAAAGTATTTTTTAATTAATATTTTTGAAAAACCATGGTATAGACGTTCCGTGAAGTTCAAACCCGCGAAAATCAAGGGAACACTGTAGCTACACTTGCTCTTCTGTGATCTATGGTTTGCTATGTGACCATAGGGCAAGACTGTCTTATTTATTTTTTTCGTCCAATACAAAATAAACATTGAAGAGAATAAATATGTAGTAATATATATCAAGGAAAGGATAGAAGAAAAGATATAAATAAAATACGTCAATGAAGAATGGAGGAAAAGATATACAGTGATACCTCGTCATACAAACTTTTCGAGATACGAACCCGGGGTTTAAGATTTTTTTGCCTCTTCTTCCAAACTATTTTCACCTTAAGAAACCCACTGCCGCCGGCGGGATGCCCCGCCTCCGTACTTCTGTTGCCAGGCAAAGGCTCCCCTCGTTGGAAAGTTTGAATCTGTTGCATGCTCTTGTGTTGTTGTGGTTGAAGCTGGAGTAGTCATTGACAGGCAGGACGTTGCAGCATATGATCTTGTGGGCAATACAGTGATACCTCTACTTACAAACTTAATTCATTCCGTGACCAGGTTTGTAAGTAGAAAAGTTCGTAAGAAGAAGCATTTTTCCCCATAGCAATTAATGTAAAAGTAAATGCGTGCAAACCCATCCCAAAACTCACAGTTTGCTTCCCCCTGCTTGCCGGTGCCGCTGGGATGCTCCACCTCCAGACTTCCGTTGCCGGCCGAATTGCCTGTCATTCTGCTGCAGGGATCTCCCTTTGCTTCTCCCCACTGGGAATCCCTGTATTCGTGCTTGCCATCCATCTGAAGCGCCTGTCATTCTGCTGTAGGGATCTCCTTTTGCTTCCCCCTGCTTGCTGGCGCCGCTGGGATGCTCCGCCTCTGGACTTCCGTTGCTGGCTGAAGCGCCTGTCATTCTGCTGCAGGTATCTCCCTTTGCTTCCCAACACTGGGAATCCCTGCATTTTGTGGTCTGAAGCGTCTGTCATACTGCTGCAGGGATTCTGCTGCATTCGCAGCCGAAAACGCCCTCCCAGAGCCTCTGTGCAAGCCAAAAATCAGGTGGCTGGCACACATATGCATGTTGGAGCTGAGCGAGGGCAACGGCTCGCGTGCCAGTAGATATGGCTCCGCGTGCTATCTGTGGCACCCGTGCCATAGGTTCGCCACCACTGCCTTAGAGATTCTCAAACAGGTATCTCAGGACTCTTACATTCTTAAAAACAAATGAGGACCCCTAAGAGTTTTGGTGGGTTATATGTTCCAGTATGTGCGGCAATAGAAATTAAAATTGTGAAATGTTACAGTTTTTTATCTGTTTGACTTTGTGGACTACACTTTGAGAAATGCTGCTTTAGGAAACATTTGCAGTGCAATTTTCTATTCCCTTTTCTCCTTGCTACAAATGCACCTCTGGGGCTCTGGGACCGCTATCTGGGTGTTTAATAGTTGTGGACTGCTGCTAAGTAGAAGGACTCTGGAGATCTTAAGTTCTCTTTCGTAGGAAGTTTGTTTAAATTCTGGTCTGAAAGACTAAACATCCTTGGCATTAAGCTGCTTCACTTATCCTTTTAGTATGCTCCTGGCAATAGTGGCCTTCAGATCATTGGAAAGAAGTACATTTATATCTGGGATCTTTGTGATTCTCCAGAACAGAGTTCCCCAACCTTTTGGACACCAGGGACCACTAAGGTCATAATTTTAAATCCCGTGGACCACCAAATTCATAATTTTAAATCTTGCAGACTCTCATAATTTTGAGTTCCACAGATTACTAATATGATTTTTTGAAAAAGATAAATACATTTGTAAAATAATGACCAAAGAATTTCTATTTTATTAATATGAAGTACACCTATTTAATATAAAAAATTATAAATGCTTATTTAATTATAACAAAATCATAAATGCTTATTTAATAACAAAACCTTTAAAGGTTGTTTAATTGTAACAAAATTATTATCATCATGGAAACCATGGTTGCCTTTGTGTTAGGGGCAATCCTGTAGGAGAAGTGTGGAGGGCCGCTTCCAACTTCTGTTCCAGGGCTTTAATCCGCTTCTCAACCTCCTTCAGTGAGGAGTTAGAAGCTGAGGAGTGTGAGGCCTTGGCCTCCTCTTTGGCCTTTCCCTTGCTTTTGTCTTTTAACATGGGGGAGCCGGCCTTATCACTCCAAATGCTTTGGCAGTCTGCCCCCAAAATGGCGCTCGAGCCTTCCTCGTCTCTTGCGCCGGCGCATTAGGGTCTAACAGACCTTTTGCGACCATCTGCTGCTGGAATTGATGTTTTCGTGCCTTCCGGAGCGATCCAAGCGCCGGCCAATATCGGCCCTCCAAAATGGCGGGGCCCGTGCCGATCCGTGGTCTCAGGGCTTGCCACTCCTTGCCTTACCGCCGTTATGCTACCCGCCGTTTTTTTTGAGGGCTCTATCCTCGGCTCGCCTCAATGCCGTCCGATATTGTTGCGGCGGCGGCGGTAATGGCGGCGATTGCCTTGGCGGCGGAGTTTTCCAGCAACCGCCTAACAGCTGAGAGGCGCTTCGTCGGGGCGATGTCAGCTCTCGGGAGCGTTTTCGAGCCTCCCAGGGGGGGGGGGCGGACCCCCCCACCTTCGGCTCGCAGCCCTAGTTTGGCCTCAGAGGCCAGGGACCCCAAGCTGAGGTGCTCCTCTCCAGGGCAATTCCCATGGAGGGAAAAGGACCCCTGAGGAGTAGCCATCAGGGGTGGTGCCCATGGAGGGCAGAGACCTCATCCAAGCCGTCTTCACCATCTGAAAGACAAAAAGAAGAGAACATTAAACAGGTAATTTACTATTTAACCTTAAGAGCAAAACTCAGCAGTCTCTACACTGGGACTGAGTTTTTAAAACTGAGCTCATGGGGAATGCAAGGGGGCGGTGCTCAATTAATATGTAAATTTTAACTCAGTCTCTACCAATAGGATTGGTAAACTACCCATGTTGGACTCTCCTTCCAAGTGCAGTGGAGAATCGGTATCCTCAGAACAGGGTGATTATTGTAATAGTCAAAACAATAATGCATACTGTTTGACAATGGTTGCTTCATCTTAACATTATCCTGACATCGCCCTGCACTCAGCACACTTCAATGATCACTATGAACATCCTTGTCCTAAGGATGCAGGTAATAATTTCTGCAGGGTACATTTAAACCAAAACAAAGCAGGTGCAAAAGGCAAGCGAAGGGGAAGCAAAGGGCAGGAGGAAGTCCAGGACGAGGGTGGGTGGAGCAGGCCATCACACCCTCCAAAAAAGGGAGATGGAAAATAGCCACAAGTGTCCTATTAGTCGCACAGCGAATTCAACAGCAGACTTCTGGGGTAGAGGGAGAGGAGCCTGTGTGCCCCTCTCACCTAGAGAGCCTGCAAAAGGGATCTGCGTGAAAGCCTCTTCTGGATTAGGTGGGGTGGTGGGGCAGAATAGAAGTAAAATTTCTTGCTCCCAGACTGCAGATGGGGCAGGGAGGCATTTGTGAATGAAGCAGCGCCTGACATTCTCACCGCAAGCTGCCTGCCCCTTCCCCAAGAACCCAGTTTTGTGCTGGCTTCAGACTGCATGAAAGGAATCGCGTTTGGAGAGAATCTGGAGCACAGTGCCCATCCAGCCTGCCTCCCTGAAAGCTGGACTGGGACTAAGGAAGTGACTTCCCCATCTCTCCCCACAATTTGCTGCCGGCAGCTCCAGGCACCCACACAGCAACTTGTGTGGATGCCTGGGTGCATTCCTCCATTCTCAAACACCTCCAGTGGTGCCCGTCCCCCCACTGTGGGCAGCCGAATGCATGTGGTCCCAACTCCTCTAGATCTGATGGCCTTGGCTCTCCTATCGCCTTCCTAATCGTGGGATGTGGCGATGGCCAATCTCCTCCAGAAAAGCCATTAGCGACCCCCACCCTCCCCTGGTCCAGGCCAGACTAAAAATACCTGCCACTTCCATTACATGTGTCAGGTACTGTTTTCCTCAGCAGCCCCATACCTGGCAGGCTCACCTTCCAACCGGAACAATTCCATTTCCCTGGAGCTAGAACGGCTCATCCCCCTCTCAGGCTCTGAGCTAAGTAACCTTGCGCCTCCAACTGAGGCTGGACCAGCAAAGAAAGTGGGGCTGGTCCGGTTGAGGAGAGTAACCCTAACCCTAAAGAAATTATACACCCTTAAAAATGGGGGCTAGCATGTGAACAGGATATGTGTGGCGTTGTATTCCCATGCATGCTCAGGGCCGTAGCTTGAGGATGAGTGCAATATAAAATATATAAAAGTCTGGGGACCACCAAAATTTTCTTGTTGATTGCCAGTGGTCCATGGACCACAGGTTGGTGACCTAGGCTCCAGCATATGACTCTGCTAGTGCTGGAGAGGGGCTGGTATTTTTGCTAGTTTGGTGGGGTAGTAGGAGGTTTCTACAGTGCCCATGGAACAAAAGCCTATCTGTGGCACAGGACAATATTTTTCAATCAGATTTGTATTTTAGGCTTGTATCTTCTTATTCTTCAAGAGAGGAGCCATAGGTATAAACCTGTGTCTTTTTAAAAAAATTATTGTGACCTTCCTGGATTAAAATAAAAAGATTTTCAGTTTCCCTGTCGGTAGAAGTGATGACAGTCCTCTTTTTTTTTTCTCTGTTATCTAGATCAGTGTTTCCCAACCTTGGCAACTTGAAGATATCTGGACTTCAACTCCCAGAATTCCCCAGCCAGCAAATGCTGGCTGGGGAATTCTGGGAGTTGAAGTCCAGATATCTTCAAGTTGCCAAGGTTGGGAAACACTGATCGAGATCATCATGACATCTTAGTGGAGGTTAGGTTTGTCTCCTACATCTCTTTACAGGTGAGGAGTCTGATAAGATAGGGAGTGTATGAAGTCTCCCATATTTTTCTTTGATCTATTTATATTGTGAATAAGTCAGTCTTGTGTGGACATTGATTCTGAGAAATATGTACCTCAACATTTTATTCTGTGAGAATTGAGGATGGGGACTCTAGTCTGCTGCTTTCTTTCCGTTTGAAACACTGGCAGGGGCAGCAGTAGGAGTAGACACCATTTTTTAACAGAGCTTGTACTCCACCTATGCCTTGCTGTCGCTTCTGGATCCCCCCTGACAGTGCTGTGATATATTATTTCCTCTATTGGAAGCCTTTTTGGTTCCACATCCATGGAGCGGGGGCACTGACTAATAGCTGCTAACTAGGATGCTATTCTCTCACCATCAACACCCCAAGCATTTCTGATTGGTGCAAAATCATGATTGACAGACCGAGCACAATATTGGTTGCCAAAGTATTGGCTGCCCAATACTTCCCTCAAAATGATTCTGATTGGTGAGTAGCCAATGGGAACATTATGTAACTCAAAAGAGGGACAACATTTAAACAAACCAGGAAGTAATCAGATAAAATCATGACTAAAATGTTTTTTTGTTTGTTTGTTAGAAATTTGGTGCTTCTTTTCTAGTCAACTTACACAGAACTGCCTGCTACTGTATTTTATCATTGGTGGGGATGGTGGGGAGACTTAAAAAAAAGCCAACTTTTCAAAATTTGTTTAAGCTTGTTTATCACAATTCTTCTGGTCCAGCAGTAAGGAAAAAAAAAATTAACAAAGAATCTGACAAAGATCTCACACAAACTTCTAGTACATCAGCCTACATCTGCAAAGATGACAATAAATGGACGATAAAAAATTGGGGCAAATACATGGCGGATCACATTCACTATGAAATTATGGAAATTAGACTACATAATTATAATGAAGAGAAATTAGCAGCAACAATGAGGTGGTGGGAGAAGGTTAAAAATTATATATTAACATCAGTAAGCGATGCAAATGTAAGAAATAAAATTCAATCACTCTATAAAGAATGAACAATGTAACCCAGACACAAAGCAAATGAAGGATACAAAATTGAATCTTCCCTGGTGAAGGGATTTTCTTTCTGTTCGGTGATGGTACACTTTATGCTTTTTGTTTTGTTTTTTGTAAAAATTTCAAAAAAATCAATAAAAATTATATAAAAAAAAAAACAAAAACTTCTAGTACATCAGCATACATCTGCAGTCAAAGAATTCATTACAAATAGAATAATAAGGCTGATTATTGGTGGTGAAGGTGGCTTAAACATAAAATAAAAGGACTGTGTAACTAATCTACAAAAATGGGCTATTCAGAGCATTTGTATTTCTAACATGAACCTCCAGAGGGCAGGTACAGAGCTGTGATGCTGTACATGCATTTGTTCTGTGCAGACATGTTCATATCAGACAGAGGTGGGATGATAGCCAGAACACTAAACTGGGCTCGCCGCCACGGCTTGTGAATACTTGCAGGGCCAGCGTGATTTTGCTTCTGCACCTGTGGAGATAGCAAAATCGCGCATGGAGCCGCAGGTGCGCCCGTGTTTCGGCAAGGTTTTTTTGCTTCCATGCATGCCGAAACATGGGCGTATCTGCAGCTCCGTGTGCGATTTTGCTATCTCTACAGGCGCAGAAGCAAAATCGCGCTGGCGCGGCAAGCACTCACAAGCCGTGGCAGTGAGCCCAATTTAGCGTTCCAGCTAGCAGCCTACCCCTGGTTTCAGGCATGCTCAGGGCATGTTGAAACTTGTTCTAGGGTTGCCGTTCTGAGCATGTGCTATCAACAGTAGTGTCTCCAGGCAGATACAAACTTCAGCTTAAAGACAGACCAACATTTGAGAATATCATGGCAGTCTCAGAATCCAATGATATAACAAAGATATGCTAAAGCAGAATCTGATGGCAATTTGTTTGATGAAAAGTGGGGTCCCACATTTAGCAAAAGAGCTAACATATAAGATTAATGAGAGCAAACATAATATGATTATCATGCCCTGTCATTGTCAGTTCTGTCAGACATCAAATGGTGAATCCAATCCACTTATCTAACTTAGTATTTTTAGTAATAATAAGTATAATATATGATACTACTTCCTTTAAAAATTATTCCTCTGATACTGAATTATGAATATTCTTAAGGCATATGTTGTAAAAATACTGCAGCATTGCTTAATGGGATGTCTACAACAGTGTTTTTCAACCAGTGTGCCGCGGCACACTAGTGTGCCGTGAGACATGGTCAGGTGTGCCGCGAAGCTCAGAGAGAGAAAAAAATGAGAGAGAAAGAAAGAAAGAAAGAAAGAAAGAGAGAGAGAGAGAGAAAGAGAGAGAGAGAAAGAAAGAGAGAGAAAGAAAGAGAGGGGGGAGAGAAAGAAAGCAAGAGAGAGAGAGAGAGAAAGAGCAAGAGAGAGAGAAAGCAAGCAAGCAAGAGAGAAAGAAAACAAGAGAGAGAAAGAAAGAGAGAAAGAAAGAAAGAGAATGAGAGAGAGAGAGAATGCAAGAGAGAGAGAGAAAGAGCAAGAGAGAGAGAAAGCAAGCAAGAGAGAGAGAAAGAAAGAAAGAAAGAGAGAGAGAGAGAAAAAGAAAGAGAACGACAGAGAGAGAACGCAAGAGAGAGAGCAAGAGAGAGAAAGAAAGAAAGAGAGAGAGAGAGAAAGAGAAAGAGGGAGAGAAGGTGGGAGAGAGAAAGACAGAGGGAGGTGGGGGAGAGAGAAAGAGAGCAAAAAAGAGGAAGGAAGGAAGAGAGAAAGAAAGAGGGATGGAGAGAGAGAGAAAAAGAGAAAGGGAGAGAAAGAGGGAGGGAGAGAGAAATAGAGCGAAAGGGAGGAAGAGAGAGAGAGATAATTTTTTTGTCCAAACTTTTTTTAGCCCCCCCCCCAATGTGCCCCATGGTTTTGTAAATGTAAAAAATGTGCCCCGGCTCAAGAAAGGTTGAAAATCACTGGTCTACAACATGAAGACCAAATGGAGTTGATGAAACAGACATTACTAAAAATAATATTATTCAACTTTCTATGCCTCAAATTGCATGGATATTCGTTAATGTTTCAGACATAATGAATAAATTATATTTCAAATGAAGTTGAAGTTGCCGGATGAAGTTGAGACATTTGTACAGTGTACCAAGAAGGAGAAATTGCTCCTTTCATTAATGACAAGGATTCATGACCAGACTCCTATGTCTTTCAAGAAAATGATATGTAATTAATGTTACAGAAATTGATTACAAGAAAATAATCACGTGCACCCCAATGAATTTCAAATAAAATGTAATCTACAAAGCATGATTAAAAACAATTATTTCTGTTTTGCTAAAATGTATTCACAATATGATGGATGAAAAAGGTCTGACTAATTTTGCAAAAAACAAAATACATGCTAACAATTCAATGCCTTTGGTGCAACAAATTTTACATCAAGAACAGGACTTGGGACTTTATCTAATGGAAACATACAAGAATGTTGACGGCTTCTTATTCTGATGATCTGCAACATTTTCCAGTAAAACAAGGCCCCTTTGGGATGGACGCTACTAATGTAAGTAATTTTGTAGCTAATTTTTAAAATGTAGCATTTCTTAAATGCATAAATGCCATTTATAACATTTGTTGTTGTTTTTATTAGGAGGAGGTATCAGAATCACAGTATGTGAAAGCCTATGAAGGTATTCTTTTCCCTTTCATACGCACATAAATCTTAGAAGTTTCATTATTTCTACAGCAATACTGATGCTTGTCTGTTTCCATTTCTCCTTCAGAATGTGCAGAAGATGGAGGTGTCTGCCAATTTTTCAATGTCCTAAGATTCATAATAGTATCAATATGTACCATTGGGAAGGGAGCACAGGCCTTCTCCATCATGAGACACAAAAACAATGAATTAGAAGGTATAAATATTTAATTACATGCTTGTAAAAAACTAAGAAATATTGTTAGGAATGTTGATGAGAACTAGCTGCCAAACAATAAAATGTAATCTACCACTTTATCCAACCAGCAGTGTACCCTCTTTACTGTAGCTGTTGTTACAAATGACTGTTTACTTGTTCTTTTTTCCCTCGGAATGGTGAAGTGATCAGTTGTTTGCTAAATGTCTAATGCGAAGTATTTCACAAGGGGCTTATCAAATGGTGGGACCAAGGCCATCCACATTGCATGGAATGTAGGATAAGGAATTTAAAGGTAGAGTGTGTAATTCACATACACATATGTTTTTAGAAAACAAAGTCACTAGGTTTATTGATGTGAGCTAACTTCCAAATAATAAAAATGTAATCTTTACCCATCAGTCAATAACTTTTATGTACTGTATGTCCTAAGTACTATTTGTGTTCCTTCAGAAATGATCAGATGTTTGCTGAATTTCCAATGCTGACAGTGTCACAAGTGGTCAACAAATTATGAAGGCAGGCATGGGTTCCTACTGGTATGCTAGGGTGTGCTGTTCTGGTAGTGGCTTGCAGATTGCATAATTTGCGTGCAACCACTCCAGTGCTGTCTTCGCCAGTCTGTCATGCGGTGACCTCTTTTAAAAAAAAATTTGGGTCCTTTTTTGCTTCCTGCTCATGCACAGAAGCAAAATCTCACGAGGGAACGCTCACACGTGTGAAATGTTGCTGTTTTTTTGTTTCCATGCATGCGTGGAAGCAAAAGATTGGCAAAATTGTGCCCACATGAGATCTGAATGCAAAATATTTGGCATTTTTCTGATGCCTCTGCAACTAGCTACAATTGTCACACTGTCAGGGCAGATGTATCTGTTCTGTCTGGGTTCCCCCAGACCTCAACACCAACTGGAAAAAACAGCCAGACACGCTGGTAAAAGCAAAAGTACTTTATAGCTTGAAAAATAAACACAGAGAAAAACCTGTTCTTCCCAACAGGCAGGCTAGGAGACTTTACAGCAGAGTCCTGATGTCCAGACAATACAGCAAACTTCTTGCTGGCACCTCCACCACTGTAGAGCATAAGACCCCCACCTTTTCCCCCCAAGGTTTCAGTAGTCAAAGTCACAAACCAGAATTCCAAGATGCCAAAGATCACAGCCAGGTCCCAGGACTCCCAAAGATAATACTCCACAAGCCAGGAAGGGTGGGTCTGCCTTTTAGCCTTTCCAGAGAGCACCACACCCAAACCCAGCTGTTGCCTCTTTAGTGCTGAAAGTACCTAGCCAATTGGTCCCTTCTTTGTGTTGCTCTTCTCTGTCGCAGATCGATTATTGCTTGTGCATTTTCCTCTAAGGAATCCAGGCTGCTTGCTGGGGAGAGCTCCCTCTCGGGGGCCTCTGGCTGTTCCCCCTCTTCCTCAGCCTGGGATTCCTCCTCCTCGTCTGCCTGCACCTCCTGTTCCTCATCCTCCCCCTCTGAGCAGGAAACCGACAGAAGATCAGCCGTTCCCTGAGGGGCCTCGGACGGAATCACAACAGTATCCCAGTATGTTTTAGAAGTATTCCAAGATGCCACTTGCAAACCCCGTGGTTATCTTTTGGTTGATCTGGCAGACACTACACCAGGATGCTACAGTTTCTGTCCGCCTGATTGGCCTGCAGTGTATACTTTGAAAAAGAAGGGTGGAAAGCAGTAGCTCAAGCAGCTGTATATCAGTTCATTCAGGATGTTTGAGAAGATAAGCAGAAATTCAGAGATTTTTAAAATCCCCTAAACAAAACAGAGAAAGGCCATCTTATCCAATTCTAACAATGACTTGGAAGGGGCAATAGCAACCCCCCGCAAAAAGACTGAACACTTTAAAAGAGAATCTTCCTCTGAAATCTTCACCAGAATTTAAAGAGGAAAAAATGGGCTTATTAAAAAGTTCGGTGATGGAAGTCTCACTCAAAAAGAAGAAGCTGATCATTCATCAGTCAAGATACTTTATTGAGCCATTATTAGGAGCTGCTACACCACTGGTGACTAATTTATTGGTCAGGTAAACATGTGTATTTGGTGTCACATCATCAGATGGAGCAGCTACAAGGCAGAGTCTTTAGAAACTACCGGCACTAGCAATCCATTCTTCAGCGATCTGATTTAAGTGAGGACATAAAGATTTAAGGTTCACAGTTTGGTGCAGCAGAGGTTTCTACTCTGAATCTCATTTGCCCACCAGAACACTCTTGTTCACCCCAGGACTATGAGAACTATCATCACAGCAGCTGCTACAGAATCCAACAATGCAGGAAATCCTAGATGTAGTGAGGGCACATTATAGGAAAAATGCTGAACTTTTGTTGGACAAAATGAAACAGCATTGGGACATTATGTCTTGGGATTACCATGATAGGTTCTTATACAAGAGGTCCCCCTTCCTGATACTAATGTTTTAGACTTGGTAAAAGGAGCTTTGCAACACCAAGCATATATCGTGAAACAAAACTCTAAAGATTGGAATGAATTCATGAGTGCGTGGCCAAGATGAAGATTCTAACAGTATTGCTGAGTTTTGTATTGCTATTAAAATGTTGCTTTATTGCTGTTTAAATTTTTTTTAGAAAAGCTGAAAGTCTGTGGCTCTTAAGGATGCAACTGAGATTATTCCTGTTTCTGTTACATTGAGGCTCCAGTGTCAAATCCTACAAGTGTCCGGAAGTTTAGTAACCAGTTCAAATTATAAAAATACTGTGAAACAAGCAATGAGCTTAACTTTTTAACTTTAGTTTATGAAAAACCATACACGTTTGGATGCATTGATAATGGTTACATGCTCCAAGTCTCCTTCCTAGTTTGATATGTTTTACAAAATGTTTAACCTTTTGATCATTTGTGACATTGTTCTCAGAGTACAGCTTTAAAACATTTTTCATAAGGTAAGCCTTTAAATGCTTCAGTAGAAAAAAATCACAGTACTGTACTGTCCAAAGGTTATCGCCTGGGGATATTCCACTTGAAGTGAGTGAAAGCTCTAAAAACTTCACAATGGAACTAGGAAAATCTGGTATTATATACAGTGATCCCTCTATTATCGCGAGGGTTCCGTTCCAAGACCCCTCGCGATAATCAATTTTTCGCGATGTAGGGTTGCGGAAGTAAAAACACCATCTGCGCATGCGCACCCTTTTTTTCTATGGCCGCGCATGCGTAGATGGTGGAGTTTGCGTTCCCCGCCGCCCACGCAAAGGGGAAACCCCGATTCGGCCTCCTCGCTGCTGCTGCGCTACCGAGCAGATCAGCTGCTGGGCGGCCGAAGGAACCTTCCCTGGGTCTTCCCCCTCTTGCTGGCGGGCGGGCAAGCGGCGGGCATCAGCGAGGAGCCGGGGTTTCCCCTTTGCGTGGGTGGCCGGGAAGACCCGGGTTGGGGGTCCGGGGGGGTGCTGGGAAGCCCCCCAGGCCGGCTGTGACCTTTTAAAACAGCCGCGCCGCTTCCCAGCTGACTCCCGAAGCCAAACCCGGAAGTGGGTTTTTAAAAAATTAATATTTTTTTAAAAATCGCGATATAGCATTTCGCGAACATCGAGATCGGGAAACTCGAGGGATCACTGTAATCAGTGTAAAATAATTTTCCCTTAGAATATTTTCCTATTTATTCTGTCAAAACAATGCTGACAATCACACTTTTCTTTTTAGCATATACTTTTTATTGGTGATTCAGAGTTCAGAAAGTCTAAATTTAACATTGGAAAAATATCCCTTATCACACCTTCCTGCCACATGCACACACCCTTTAGAAAAAGCATTGTTAATGCAAAATATAAAACTTAACCTATTAGTGTGCCATCACTACCAGCCAGTTTTACTGTTTACTATATAAAATCCATTTACTTACTTGAGCCTGTTCCTTGGATGAGTGATAAAAAAGAACTGTTCATCTTTTCACAGGATTTCTGGTAAGTATTACCGAGTATGTCCTCTGCTTTCAAATACACCACATCATGAACATTATAATGCATTAGGTGTATTATAAATCAAAATCAGTCTCAAGTATCTTATTTCTTTACCAGAAACTCAACAACAGGTTTTAGTACAATCTGTTAAGAGGTCTTCACTCGCTCTTCAAGGTTTAATATAGCATCAGAAACTGAAGATGTGTCATATTGTCAAATGTAGCCCAAGGTTTAAACTGCTGAAATTCACAACCATTTGCAGATGCTATTGTTAACAGCACAGGCTCAGAATGACAACTGAAGGACAAACTCCAACATACAGTACCCTGATCAAACATGTCTGCGTAGCATGCATATATGCACAGCATCACCACTGTGACATGTTGGTAACTACCCTCTGGAGGTTCATGTCAGAAACATGAATGATCTAGTTTTACTCATAATCAATTCTTTGGATGTAGATATATTTGCTGACTTAAGGTGAGTTTGTGTGAGATCCTCATCAGAGTCCACTCTCTTAATTTATTTCCTCTTTTCTGTGGCTCAGAACAATTGTGACAAAATGTATGCTTAAATATATTTTGCAAAATAAGCTTTATTTTTATTTTGTACAAATGGTAAAATACCGCTGCAGGCAATTCTGTATTAGCCATTGATGGGCAGCAGCTGGAATGGCTGGAACCGTTGTTCTGCCGGGGAAAATGGAGTGTGTAGGCTTGTTCCGTTTCCTGCCAGGCACGCAAGCATTGTGCATAGGCAACTGGAGCAATTCCAGTTAAAAATTACCAATTTTTTTGCTTCCGTGCATGTTCAAAAGCAAAGAAATGGGCAAATTTTGTTGCCGGAAAGATGTCCACACACACAATTTCGGCTGCTGCACATGCACAGCAGCCAAAATCTTACTGCGATTCCTGGAGCGGCAGCTGGCAAAGCAACCTGCTTTTGCATGCCTGTTCTCTCACACTGCAGGAGAGAGATGCCTATGGCGCAGCAGAGCACAGAGCAGGCTGTGTGGCCGGAGCTCGGGGCCACCCGGCTTGCATGCTCTCAGCGCCTCTGCAGGAGGTCACCGGAGCAAGGTAAGGGCCAGGCAGGCTGCTTGTAGCATGGGGCAGCAGCCTGGCAGACTGGGGGGGGGGAAAGCCGCTGCAAGAGGCATGTGAGACGTGCTGGTGAGTGTGTGGTGGGGGGCTCGTGGCACAGTGGAGGGACAAGCTGATGGAGCAGCCACTCATGGCAGAGCGGGCAGGCAACTTGTGACGGTGGGACTCATAGCGCGGCAGGGGCTCGTGGCAAGGTGGGGGCTCATGGTGTGGTGGAGGGGTGGCCATGCCACTCATTCCAGTGGTGGGGGCTTGTGATGTGATGGGGGCTCGTGGCACAGTGGAGGCAGCTCTTTCGGGTTGCCCCTCCATGCATGCCATGCATGCTAGTGGACGGGAGTGGACTTCCAGTCCTTACTTTGTTTTTCTGGTTGTGTCAGAACAACCGGCACATGTGCGGAAGCAAAAAAACTTTGGAAATCATGTACATGTTTTTGCGCGAGATTCGGCTTTGCACATGTGTAGAAGCTGGATCTTGTGGCGTGTGCATATGCGCTCCTGGTCCCTTCGGGTAGGGCCAGGAATGGTAGCCCATCCATGGTATTAGCTGATAGAAAAGAAGGGGACAAGCTCAAAATTCCTAGTGTTAAAACAACAAAAAAGCCATTGCTCACTCAACCTATTTTATTAATGCTTTTATCTTATTACTTGCTAGTTCATGTGTAAGCACTGTCCTTTTTTGCATTATGTAATGTTCCTACTGGTGGGCGACCAATCAGAGTTGTTTCTGAGGGTTGTACTAGTTCCCCATTTGCTCAATCTGTCAATCGGGATTTTGTACCAGTCAGAAGTGCTGAGGGTGGGAATAGGATAACATGTCTTCGGAGAGAGGCGGCATACAAATCTAATAAATAATGATGATGATGATGATGATGATGATGATGATGATGATGATGATGATAATAATATGAATACGAAATCCAGCATAGTGATCTTGTTTGCTGTGTTGTATTGACATAATAATAATAGTAGTAGTAGTAATGTGCTCAGTCTGTCAATCAAGACTTAGCATGAATTAGAGACACTTCCAGGTGTCATATTCAGTAGTTCTCAGTGGATATGAACTAATCGGAAGCATTTCTGGAGGAGGGAATAAGACATCACAGCACTTGTGTGAGGAATACAGAAGTGATAAAGAATTATCACTGGGTGGGCACAGAATAAACTCCATTAAAGAATGTAAATACTCATATTGGGAGTCCTGAGGGGACTAAAATGTGGGATTTGGGATAACTTTATTGCTCTGCTTTCAGAATCGGTTGTTTTGGTTCTGTTTGATGGGAAAGAATTAGTGCAACTTCTATTGGGTGTTTGCTTATGGAAGGGTGTTTCTGTGGTTATTTTTTGATGTACTTTGGGAATAGTATAGTGAAGGGTAATTGCGAAGGGTATGGTGAGGTAACCAAGTGGCCCTTATTTTTTAGATGAATCACCTATTAACAAATGATCGTTTTAGCTATCACAAGATAGAACGATGGTCTTAGCCAAGGCTCGCAGTCACTGGCACCATTTTCATATTGGAAAATCTGGGTAGTGGGAACCATAGCTTACATATCTATTAGATTCTGTTTGTTTCTTAACCTTTAGGAATATGTAAGATTGTTTTGAGATTTTTCATGGACTGGGCTCCACCTGTTCTCACTGTAGTTTGTAAGTACGAGTTTAAAAGTCTAGCCAGCAGCAGTCTTCGTGACCGCTAGGGACCACCTTCTGTTCCACTATTGTAGTTCAAAATGGGAAGTGAGACTTTTTTGCCACTTTTTCTGTCCTGATCTTTTTCTTGAAAGGCAAGGCATGCAAAGTTTTAAGTGTTTAGGTGTTTCTATGACACTCATGACTGGATGGAATTAATGTAATGCTTTGCATGATGGAATTTGCTTGTGATTAAATCCACCCCTCTGGAGGTTAATTGGTAGGGTCAATTATCCCTTTCTTGATGTTCCTACATGTTTAACTCCCACTCCACCTAATTAAACATATAATTGGACTAGGATATTTAGGTAATATAGAGATATATAACCTCCAATGTCACTTCATCAGCTGGTGGCTTCAAATGTTAAACCGCATATGATGAATTTAGTGCACCAGGGCCGGGGGAAGCATTGGCAAATTATAACAAATTTCAGCACAAGAATTATTTAACAGGAAAGAAATAAAGGAAATACTCAAACGAACAGAGTTTTAAATTTTTTAATAAACTAGTGGCTAATAAGGTAAAGTCTCCTTTGAGCTTAGATTGACCGCTGATGATTTCAAGGACTCATCCATCTAGTTTTCATGGCAACAATATGAAAGTGGTTGCCATTATCTTTTTCTGAAATGAACATTGGCTCCTACATGATATGTTCCTTTGCAGTTCTCCTTGGCTGGAGTAGTCATGTGTGGGTATTAACTTCCATCTGCCTGGAGACTGGGATTGTATCAATTTTGCCTGCCACTCCCCTTTGCTCCCTTGGGTTGTTCAGTTTTTGCAACAAAGAAGTCCAAGGTAAGTACTGGCAAAAGAGAAATCACCACTCTGGAACTGGGCCTGGACTTTCACTGAGGGAGGAAGTGACTACTCCTGCCAAGAACCTAAAAGAAACATATCAGGTAGGAACCAACATCCATTTTCTGGTGCTCTTATCCAAGAGTAGCAGTGGAGGGCTACCAAAATTTTTACCACACTGTGGTCATGGCTTCTGCAGGACACCCTGCATTTTTTTTCAACATCTTTCAGTGCAAATTGGGCACTCTGGGGTGGAACTGCATTTTTGCTACCCCACTGCGTTCCTCCCTATCCGGGCAGTAGCCCACCCCTGAAGAGTAGTCACTTGTGAGACGTATCCAAGCTAGGTCTCTTTTAATTAAAAGTAATTAAGGATCATACTAAGGTACTAGAGAAGGAAGGCCAATTAAAAAAAAACAATTATTAAGTATTCAATAAATAGTGCATAAACTTACTACTCCCACTGCATTCCCCCACCCCCATGGGCTCAGCAGCCCATTACTGCTGTGGGGGTCTGCCTTTAACCTCTAGACCACAGGATCTCCTCCACTCAGCCTGTACCAGGAAAGAGCCATGCATTTTTTTCTGTCAAATCACCCTGTTATATCCAAATATAGGAGGGAGCACACAGTTTCCTTTTTTGCCTATCGGCCTGTCCAGGAGCCCTATTTTTTATAGCCAACAAACTATATTCTATATGTGTGACATACATACATACATACATACATACATACATACATACATACATACATACATTGCCACTGAAATTCCACAGTTCAAAATGGTTGCTAAAATACCGGAGAGTGGTAGTTTAACATAAGAAAAAGGAACCAACTTAGAAACTGGGAGACTATAATTTTAAATCCTGACTTAAGAACTAGAAAGTACTGAGAAAATTAAATACATGTATTTTAGTGGATAAATGGAGAATGTTAGGCACCAAAATACACTCCAGAAATTGGGTTCATCTTATTCCTGTTCGGGCTGAACTGCAAATATATATGGTAATTTTTTTAAAAAAATACTGTACCCTTATGCTTACAGATAAGCCAAACCAAAATACCGTGAAAAATGTGCCACCTTCAGATAAATCAATTGTGAAAATTTTAAACAGAACTTGTTCTGGAAAATATTTATCGATACAAACTATGAAAACATGCAAAGTCCTTTAGAATATATTGGAAAAACTATACAAGAAGTTTGAGAGTTGACTTATCTGCAAGTAGTGCATTTTTAAATGATAGTTTGGTTAACAAATATTTGGCGATGTTTGTCCACAAAGAGGCTTACCTGTTGTACAGTGTGCCATTTTTACTATTTGGCTCTCAGATTGCTTCAGCTCAATTCTTTAGACCAGTGTTTCCCAACCTTGGCAACTTGAAGATATTTGGACTTCAACTTCCAGAATTCGCTGGCTGGGGAATTCTGGGAGTTGAAGTCCAGATATCTTCAAGTTGTCAAGGTTGGGAAACACTGCTTTAGACCAAAGTAGGTAAAGCAATCCCTTTTCACATCTATTCTTATCTAAGCTCATTTTTGGAGGCCCTGCACAGGTTTGCCCAGAAGGAGATAATGGTAAGTGTCAACTTCATAGCAGGCCTTCTCATTAACAGCGTGTTAACTTTAGAATATCCTTTCCAGTGAGGCACATCTGGTCTTTTTTTCCCTGCTGTCTGTTTGGTGCCAAAGATTTTTATTCTCTGAGGGCATTTAATTTAATTTTCTGCATTGCTGGTGCCATCTGTTGTTCCAATTAGTGTTATCTTTTACTCTAGAGTCTGCTGCTTTCAGCAACTTTTTTATTGATTATTTTAACAGAAAGTTTTATTATGTCCTTTATGGATTTTTGGCTGGACTTTTGTTATATAGTGCTCCAAATGCTCCTGCTTCAGACTGAGTAGCATATTTTAGAAATAAAGACTTTTAGCTCAAATTTATTAGGAACATAATAGGAACATCCTTAAAACTAGGCTGCAGGTACTTTTTATATTTTTCTAAGCTGCCCCTAAGGATTCAGAATTGCTGATCTGGGCAAAATATTTGGGATTTAGCTTACATTTTGAAATGCACAGAATTTTTTTTATTAAAAATTTATTGTTTTGAATGTTTATTCATTCAAAACAAATTTTGAATGAATAAACATTGCAAAATAAATTGATTGTAACTTAAGCAAGTTAATACTTTGATTTTCTCTACAGTGCTCTCTGTAACCTGTGAGGGGGGAAATTAATTAAATATATTTTTCCTTAATTATACAGTATTTCAAAATCTGGTGCATATACAATTAGCATATCTTCAAATCTAGTAATATGCAAAATGATTTATAATTTATCTACTTTTTATCTTAGCTTTGCGGTTTTTTAAAATTAAAATTCAGTTAAAAATGTAACTAAAAATTTAAAAAATCCTCTCAAATCAGTTTTGAAATATAGTTAGCAAACAAAATGCTTGCCAGAATAAGAATATTTTAAGCAATGACAGAAAGATATAAAAGGAGCCAAATAGTTCTATTAGAGTAGGGATTGCTACAATTAAAAAACATTCATCAAAAAGAGTTCTCCAATGCACTGCTGCGGAGAGTCCAACGTGGGTGATACTTCAGCCTGATTGGTTAGGGACTGAGTTAAATTAGAATATTAATTAGCTCCACCCTGTAGACCCTCCCTTGTAGCTCAGTTTTAAAAACTCAGTCGTAGTGATAGCGACTAGAGTTTTTTTCTCTCTACCTTGCTTAGGTTAATGAATGTTTTTAATAAAGTTTGACTAATGTATTATCTTTTTCCTTGTCTTTCTTTCCTTTATACAGGAATCTGAAGAGGACAGAAGACAGAGGACCTCAGGTTGATACCCCCCGTGGGCAAAACCTGCAACCACATACCTTCTAAGGCTTTTTCCCCCCCATGGGCATAGCCCAGAGGTATAGCTCCCCTAGGCTGGGTCCCTGACCTCCGTGGCCAGACCCCTTCTCTGTGCCTAGTGACTGGATATGGAGCAGTAAATAGACTGACGGTCCCCAGCCTCCGTGGCCAAACCTGAGGCAGTCTAGAGGGGCGAAGTTACAGCAGCCCCAGAGGCTACCCCCCCTCCCACTCCTTCTACTCCCCAAGGTAAAAAGAACCTTTGAGTTCGTTCCCGGGAGGATCGGCAGCTCCAAAGCACCGCCGGAAGCAGACAAGCCGAAAATGCTGTCTCTTCCCTACAGATCGCCGAAAAGCCGCCAATTCGGCGGCGGCATGCAACCCGACGCCCAGCTGATAGGCGGAGGCGTCGGAAACCAGAAGACAAACGGAGCGAGAGCCGAAAGCCCCGCAAGAGAGCTGAGACTGCAGTCCGCTCTCAGGGAAGCTTGGGAAGGAGCGCGGTGGTTGCGCCCGCCATTTGTGGGTGTGAAAATTGAGCGGCCGCCATGTTTGAGCGCCAAAAATAGGCGGCCGCCATGTTTGGGCGCCAAAATCCGGCGCCTGCCATTTGAACCGGATCCGGAAACCGGACAAGCCCAGGGCAGCAGGGCAGCGCCATTTTGGATGAGATTGCATTGCATCGCATCCCATAAGCGGCAGAAGGTTTTCTACCAGCTTCAGAGCAATCAGATAACAGTTTTTCAACAACGTTTCTGCATTATACAATAACCTGTGAGTACCAGGATGGCTGAGCAAGCATCCATTGCCCCTGCAGAAGCCCCGGCCGGGAGGGATGAGGCACCAAAATCAAGTGCCAAGTCACACCCCTCTTGCTCTAAGGCAAAGTCCTCCTCTACCCTTAAAGAGGCAGAGAAGAAAATTAAAGCATTAGAGGCGCAGCTAGAGGCCGCCCAAAGGCAGGCATCGCTGATTCCTTCGCCTCCAGCCCAAAGCACAGCTTCCTTTCAAGGCCCAGCACAATGGCCACCCATGGGCTCCCCAGGACCAAGGGGATCAATGATGTCAGGGCACAGCACAGAGCTATCCCCTGAGAGACAAGCATATCTACCTGCTGAGGCAACACAAAGGCCTGAGCTTCCACTGCCTCAGCCTAGTGCCTGGTTCCAGCTCCCACAACAGAGCTATGCAGCCCAGATTCTATCAGCTACATTCACCCCTTCAGCAGCAGGATTGCGAACCAATGACACTTGGCAATCCATGCCTCAGGCATTACAGGAGATGATCACGAATGTTTATACGCAGGGAGTGTCCATTGGTGCGCAGCAAAAACCAACCACACAGACCAGACCGGTCAGAAGGGACATTTGGTCAGTACCTATGGATTCCTCATTTCCACAGGAATCAGAGATGGATGAGGGTGAGATGGATACAGACAACGAGTGCGAGCTGTCTGAGGATGAGGGTCCTCTGCCCGAGAGGCCCATATCAGCTATGTTGTTTAAACCTGCCCTCTTCGATGTCATGCTCAGAAAGGCCAAGCAGGTCACTACGGTGACATCCACTTCTAAGCCTGCTGAAGCAGCAGTTGGACTGCAACCGGCAGAACGCCTATTCACGGAACCACAGCCGGAATCTTATCACATTCCCTCTTCAAAGATTTTTATGGACAGTGTCAAGCGCCCTTGGCAGAATCCAGCGGCGGCCCAGGGACCGTCCATGATGGATCGTAAGTTTTACACCTTCGATCCAGAAATTGAGAATTTACTGGTCTTTCCAACAATCGATGAACCAGTAGCGAGCCTTGTCTCGAATGCAGTGGTTCCATCGGAATTGGCTGAAAGCCTGAAACCAGAAGACAGGAGGGCCGAAACCTTGATTCGAAAGATCCATCAAATGGCATCATGGGCTTTGAGAGCAACATCAGTGGCCTTGTACTTCAACAGAGCTTGCATACTCTGGCTCCAGGACATGCAAACCAGAGTGAGGCCAGAGGATGGGCGCCTTAGGCAGGACCTAAGTAAGCTGATCCTGACATCAGAGTTTTCAGCGGATGCCACACTGAATGCGTCAAAATTTGCCTCCAGAGCAATGGCAGCTACCTTGGCTTCTCGCCGGCTACTCTGGTTACGATCATGGCAAGTGGATGCTAAGTCCAAGTGGCGCCTGGCCTCAGCACCCTTCCACGGGTCCGAACTCTTTGGCCAATCTCTGGATAAAGTCCTTATCGAGGACAAGGAGAAGCGAAAGGTCCTCCCAAAGTCAGCCAGACGCACTGAACGGCGCCAGGCCCCATATTTTCGCAGACAGCCCTTTCGACAGGAGCCTGCTGTGACGGGCACGCAGGCTACAAGACCATACTCCACGGGATATGCCCAGAATACCTTTCGATCCGATAGAGGCGGATACGGAGGCAGAGGGCGACAATACCAGAACATCAGGAAGACCTACCGGAATTCCAACCAGAGGGGATTCCGAGGACATAAATGACGGGAGGGAACATATTCCCATCGGGGGTCGGCTCCAGGCCTTTACCGAAACCTGGCACAACACCACCACGGATACTTGGGCCCGCAAAACAATCTCCCAGGGCCTCAAGTTGGACTTCCTTTACCCCCCGCACCAGCGCTTCATCCAGTGCCCCTGGACCAAATGCGCCCACAAGAGGAAACTCCTAGACCAGGAGATCCTCCACCTATTAGAGATAGGGGCAATAGAACCAGTACCAGTCACCCAACAGGGACTGGGATACTACTCCGTGGTATTTCTGGTACCGAAAGCTTCGGGGGGATGCAGGCTCATTTTGAACCTGAAACAACTCAATCTGTATGTCAGATACGTCAGGTTCAAGTTGCATTCCCTCCGCACCATCCTCTCCTGCATAAGAAGAGATGACTGGATGACTTCAGTGGATTTGAAGGAGGCATATCTGCACGTGCCAGTGCACGCAGACCACCGCAGATACCTCAGATTTTGTATCAACAACAACCACTTTCAGTACCGGGCAATGCCGTTCGGCTTGTCCTCAGCACCAAGGACTTTCACAAAACTCTTGGACATTCTAACAGCTTCCCTCAGATCCCGCTCGATACGCCTCATGGCGTATCTGGACGACATCGTCATATTGTAAAGGGATCCTCAGAGGGCGAGACAGGACTTACTTCTAACCATGCAGACCTTACAGGAACATGGTTTCACAGTGAATCTTCCCAAAAGCCATCTGACACCTACCAAGCGCATTCTTCACTTGGGAACCACCATAGACTCTCAGATTGGTGAAGTATTCCTGTCAGACGAACGTCGACAACGAATACGGGACCTAGTCCAATCCCTCTGTCATCGGCGGCAGGTATCACTGGCATTCCTATCCCAACTTCTAGGAAATTTCGTGTCCTGCATCGATATCGTACCCTGGGCCCGACTGCATACCAGGCCCCTTCAGTGGTTTCTCCTGCCTTACCAACGGCGACGGCTCAGCCACTCCCACCGCCTAGTCACATTACCAAGGATGGTCAGGTGTTCCCTCACGTGGTGGCTCTCATCCGCCATCATCCGGGGTTCCCCCTTCCTGAAGCAGGAGGAGGTGGTCATTACCACAGACGCAAGCCTCACGGGTTGGGGAGCCCACTCCGAGACCCAGGTCGCACAGGGACTGTGGATCCCAGCGGACCTGACAGACGTCAACATAAACCTGCTGGAGTTGAGAGCAGTGTTTCTGGCCCTATTGGCCTTCCGGACAGAGTGTCAGGACAACCATATCATGATACTCACGGACAATGTGGCCACCCGTTCCCATATAAATCACCAGGGGGGAACGAGGTCAGGAAGGCTTATGCAACAGGCAGACATCCTGATGGCATGGGCAGAGACCAACCTTCTATCGATCAGGGCAGAACACATCTCGGGAGTCAGCAACACGCAAGCAGACTGGCTCAGCAGGACTACTCTCGACCCATCTGAGTGGAGTCTGGGACAGGACACATTCCAAGCGGTGACAGACAGATTCGGCACACCACTGGTGGACCTGTTCGCCACCCCGGACAACACCCACCTGAGTCGTTTCTTCTCCCATTTTCCTGCACCAGGGGCCGAGAGGGTCAACGCCCTCAGGAGCCCATGGCCGGACGGCCTGCTATACGCATTCCCACCGATATGTCTGATACACAAGACAATCGCCAAATTAATCAAAGAGGGGGCCGAGGTCCTGTTCATAGCACCATACTGGCCTCGCCGCCCGTGGTTCGTGGACCTAATGGACCTATCAATATCACCACCCTGGCGGATTCCGCTCAATCTGGTCTCCCTCAGCCAGGGGTCAGTGTACCATCCAGACCCCCACTGGTGGCAGCTTGCCACATGGCACTTGAGGGGGACAGAATGAGGGCGGCATCACTATCACAGGAGGTAATTTCTACCATCCAAGCGGCCTGCAGACTGTCCACCACCAGGATCTACCAGGCCATCTGGGCAGCTTTCCATCAATTCTGCGCAAACCAAGAGGTGGAGCCACAATCTGCATCGATACAACACATTTTGTCATTCTTACAATCTGGACTGGACAAGGGGCTTGCCCCTAACACCTTACGAAGACAAGTAGCAGCCATCTCCACACTGATTAAGCTAGACAACTGGAGATCCATCTCTCATCACCCATGGGTGAGAGACTTCCTAAGGGGAGCATCAAATCTCCGCCCGCAAGCGGTGCACAGATTCCCCTCATGGGATCTTCCACTAGTGCTAAAAGCGTTAACCGCTCCACCGTTTGAGCCACTACGCACCATTTCTTTTCGACTGCTGTCACTTAAAACAGCCTTTTTAGTGGCTGTCACATCAGCTAGAAGGGTGTCCGAGCTGGCGGCCCTGTCGGTGAGATCGGACTTATGCATCTTTCACCAAAATCGGGTGGTCCTACGGCTTGACCCGACATTCTTACCGAAGGTAAATACCCTGTTTCATAGGTCTAATGACATCATCATTCCGGATTTCTGCGCACAGGGGAGTCATCCGCTCGAACTGCGCTGGCATAAACTGGACGTACGCAGGGCCGTCAAGATCTACATCCGGCGGACGGCTCCGTTCCGAAAGACGGAAGCCTTGTTTGTATCCTTTGGACTTCCTACACAGGGGACCAGAGTATCTCCGACAACGCTTAGTCGCTGGATAACATCATGCATCGCTACAGCATACACTTCCCAAGGAAGGACTGCACCAGGCAACATTACGGCACACTCCACGAGGAGCGCCGCAACTTCAGCGGCGTGGGTCACCCAGGCGCCTCTGGAAGACATCTGCCGAGCAGCAACGTGGGCCACTCCGGACACGTTTATTAGACATTACAAGCTGGACTCATTTGTATCTGCAGAAGCGGCCTTTGGCCGTAGGCTATTACAGAGGATGTGTGGGTCACATGCGCCCCTGGTCCAGCCGTCTCCCACCCTGTTGTCTTAGTCTTGGGCATATCCCACGTTGGACTCTCCGCAGCAGTGCATTGGAGAAGGACCGTTGAATTTACCTGAACTGTCTTCTCGATGCACTGCGAGGAGAGTCCAAACCCAACCCGACCTTGGGGCCCAGGGGCTCAGTTACAGTTCTAGTTAAGTTAATAAAGTTCTGTTGATTTCACTACTCCTTCGTTTTTATTGACTGACCTACAAGGGAGGGTCTACAGGGTGGAGCTAATTAATATTCTAATTTAACTCAGTTCCTAACCAATCAGGCTGAAGTATCACCCACGTTGGACTCTCCTCGCAGTGCATCGAGAAGACCGTTCAGGTAAGTTCAACGGTCCTTCTCACATTTCACCATAAAACATACTCATAGTTAGGACATGTAAGATAATCTGTGAAGAAAGAGGGAGAGAGGGAGGAAGGAAGGAAAAGGAAGGAAGGAAAGAAGGAAGGAAGGATAGACTGATTTATGAAAAGACATGCTTAGGAGTTTAAAAAGCTGGATAATTGTTTATAATTCAAAACACCCTGTACACAGACAGACTGCTTCAGAATAAATATATTGTTTCTGACATTGTCTGATTTGAAACCATGAGTTTCTGTTAAAATATTAATTTAACATTTTCCTTGCTTTGTTTTGACTACAAGTAGCTGCACATTCTCAAGTTTGAGACAGCTGTTGTGTATTAGCATAAAATACTTGGAAACCAGAATTTTAAAAGAAACAAAACAAAAATACAATTTTGACGATTGTTATTTTGCAATTTTTGTTTTACAGCTTTCATTTTCTATAAAAGGGCCAACAATTTATAACGAAGCCAGCTCCTTAAACATGTTAAATATGTACTTGATATTGCAAGTATACAAATTTGACGTGTGTTATTTTTGATAATATTTGTGGCTATATAATTTGAAATAAAACTAAATAGCTTTTTTCTCTTGCTAAATGTCAACATATATTTGAATGAAAAAAATATGCAAAATAATGATTGTATAACAGCATTAAATGCTGTTAAGATCAGAAAGTGCTGCTCTCCATTGCTGAAACCATTTGAAATTTATGTATACTCTAAATGGAAAAGTGGAATACCCTGGTTTTGGAATATATGTAAACAATATAAAATACAACTTTCCTAGGCTGGAGACAAGGTGGGATGGTTTTTCAGAACATAGTACAATGATTACTTTTAATATGAGAAATGATATAATACAGTGGCTAGGTTACTTGATTATGACCAAGAAGATCCAAATTCAAGTTCACTCTCACCCATACAAGATCCCTGGGAAATTATCAGGAATCCCGCATTTGTAGCTCAACTTTAAGATTACTTTTAGTGAGAAAAAAAATGGAAACGAATACTATGCTTCCTTAAGCACCTACAGAAATGTTGGCAAATAAATCTAATCAGAGGTGTCAAATTTACATCATCATGGTGGTGGCACGTGATGTATCAGGACATTTCCCCCCTTGGCTAAACCGGGATAGGATAGGCCAGCATGTGATACATCTGGCCCATGGGCTAGTAGTTTGACAGTCCTGATCTAATTAATAAAGGTATAAATATTGAATGATATTTATAGAATGAGGTCTGTCATTTTACTTGTATTTAAAACATCTTGTCATGGACATACTTCAAGCAAAAATAAGTGTACTTTTTCTTAAAGCCTACTCAGTTCTCCGAAATATTTCACATAATGATTTGTTGAGCTCTGGCCTGACTTGGCCTGGTAAGCCATGCCAAGCCATACCAAGCCAATGGTTTCTTCACTTGTTCATTAGACTTCCAACAGCCTGGACTCTTCTGGATATTACATGTTTTTCCAAGCAAGGAATCTGCAGCATTATTCTAGAGCAAGGTTGCTTACAATGATACCTTTGGTGAGGAATCTGTTGAAGCTCAATGTGAATAGTAAAAAATACCTGACTTTATATCTGGAACCCTGGAAAGTCTAGTGAATGTAGGCAGAATAACTGCAGACAGATCGCGTTCTGCTGAACTTTCTCCAAATCTACATTAACTTACTCCCAGTGATTGGGTTATCCTCATGTAGGAGTGAACTATTATAAAGGCTTTTTTTCTCTCCAGTGAGGAGTCATGCTCACCCTTCACCTGTAAGATGTTGATTGGGAGGAGTGACAATGAATTTAAAATTCCCATGCTGAGTGCGAAAAACCAGCGCACTGCGCGCCTTAGAGGGAACACTGCCTCTTGGAACAGTGATTTTAAAAATGTATAAATAAATAATCATTTTTAATGACCAAAATGATATCTGAAAAGGTGAAGGTAATCTTATGGGGGAAATGTAATTTATATAGATAATAAATTATGCATCTGAATCTGAGTGAAATTTCCCTTCATTGTGAAAGTTTTCAAACTCTTCAGTTTGAACGTAGGGAAAGTTCCAACACTTTTAAATGCTATTTGACAATGAAGATTCTTTTGACTCTCAAAGCTGTTATAATAAATCTAATACAGTATCTAAGAACAAGAATTGAATTGGTTGATAACTATACTGGAAATTTGGTGGCATAGAATTCCTGTTCAATGTCATCAAACATCAGGAACTAAACATCAGCTGCAGTGGCAAGTGGTTAGAATGCAGTATTGCAAGATACTTCTGCTGACTGCCGGCTGACTGCAATTTGGCAGATTGAATTTCACCAGGCTCAAGGTTGACCCAGCCTTCCATCCTTTGGAGGTGGGTAAAATGAGGACCCAGATTGTTGGGGGCAATATGCTGACTGCAAACCACTTAAAGAGGGCTGCAAAAGCACTGTGAAGCGGTATATAAATCTAAATGCTATTGCTATTAAGATATACAGTAGGACAATCATACTAAACTTTATAATGCTAACAACTACAAATTGGTTGGCACACAGTTATAAACAGATTGGAACATATTTTCTGGAAATGCTTAGTCAGGGTCTTTTGGGTTGTAACTCTGAAGAATTTGAAATTTTATATTGAACTCAACTTAAGGTCTTAAGCATAAAACTTACCAGGAAAGACTTACTGAAAGAGTAGTAGATCCTTGGAACAAACTTCCAGCAGACGTGGTTGGTAAATCCACAGTAACTGAATTTAAACATGCCTGGGATAAACATATATCTATCCTAAGATAAAATATACAAAATAGTATAAGGGCAGACTAGATGGACCATGAGGTCTTTTTCTGCCGTCAATCTTCTATGTTTCTATGTAACTATTAAAATTAATATAAACAAAATTCAGCAGAAAATGCTGCAGACCTTTTCCAGTTAAGAATATTAATAATGCAGTGATTAGGATACTGTGAATGATTTTTAATGTTGTTTGTGCTTTTCAGGTAAAGAAATGGACATTTGTTGACTATTCATTCTAATGCCTCACTGCAATATGAAGGAATAATTTTTATATTTCCTTTTTGACTGAAAATGCCTGCAAATATAGGAAAGAAACTATGTTATTTCAAAATATCTATCAAGAAGTGGAACAAGAAGTAGCAGAAGAAATATAATATTTTTTTGGTTATGGTGCAGTTCTGGAGTGGAGTTAAAGCTATAGCACATAGGTAACCTACATCTTCTAAATTATGGAAATTTTTTGGAAGACGTTGACCTGGATTTCGAGCTTAATTATGGTATTATCAGAATATCCCGGTGACACCAGGCTTTCATATAATTCTCAAGGTAGGGATCAAACATTTTAAGCTAATGTCTCTTGACCCATATTTAATCCTGAATTGCTTTTTTTTTAGTATACCCCAATTTACTTTTGAATGTTTATATATACAAATCATTTAAAAAAATTAATATATTAATTGTGAGAGAAAATTTAAATGAATTGAGATTTTAGTTATTTTTATCTCAGGGCATCTAAATAACATTTAAAACTTAGGGGGGAAAATCAGTATTTTTAGTTTGTTGTGTAATAATAAATTACTTATTTCCTAAGTAATTGAAGTAATATTATAGTCTAAAACATGCCTTAAAACATTTGATTTTTCTTTGATTTTTCTTTGCTTATTGAAGTGTGATTAGTTTACAGCTCTAAGGATCCTACAGCAGTATGATCATTAAAGATCCTTTCTGCATTATAAGTAAGCTTGTTTGTATGTTTACTCCCTAGTTAACCTGAATAGATGTATAGATCATATGAAAACCTGCAAATATCTAATTCTACTGCAGTTTATTTTAAAATCCTTTGTGACATGGAGAATTACACAAGGATTATATACAATTGTGTACTTTATTTTAATGACTAAAATATAGCATTAACTGGGACATTATTTATATTTCTAATTGTTTGAAATCAGTGGAATTTTTTGATATTTGATTGGCCTTTATTATTAACCAAATTATTTTTATGCAAATTATTTTTATAGACAACAAAATATGCAAATCTTAGCAAATATGCAATAGATAAACAGATTTTTTAAAAAAATATTACTAGGTAATATTTTCGTAAAGAAATGTTGATTCTTAAACTAAAGTTGCTTGGATATCATAACATGTAAATAATGTATTATTCCTTTTGGTATCCTTTTATATTTTTTTCTTTTTTATGCCTGTTTCTTGGATTGGTTTACCATGTGATTGAAAGAGGAATTCCTGTCTTATCTTGAACACTATCAACTAACAATCCCAATCAGGGTTGACCATAATGGAGCCTTCCTCAGTTTTACTGTGAAAAATACTAAACCCAGCGGAAGAAAGAAGAGGAGTACTGAATTTTATAACCAAGAACTGGCAGTTTCTAAATTATTTTTTAAACTTTCTGCCTATGGCAAGCACTTTCATTTAAACTTAAGTCTCAACACAGATTTGGTCTCCAAACACTTCACAGTAGAATATTGGGGTAAAGATGGACCTCAATGGAAGCATGATTTTTTAGACAACTGTCACTATACAGGATATTTACGTGGCCAGCATGGAACATCGAAAGTAGCAATAAGCAACTGCAATGGTCTGGTAAGTGCAAATTATGTAATTGTCAATATACTGAATTGTTTAATTTTGCAGAAAGACCAACTCTGTGTCCATACTCATACTGTATTTTAACATCATTGTGGTACCGAAAAAAAGTTAAGAATATTTGTATCAGTTTAAGGTTTTAGTGAAGCATTTGCAAGTAAAATTATTATTTTATCTAATGTTACTCTCCCCCCATATTTTATCTTTCTCTCACTGATACTTGTATAAAACTTTCTGATTATTATTTGTGTGGTGGGCAATAATCATGTGAACTCTATTGAATCAGGTGGGCAAAATGACGAAACCTATTTTGCTTTGTTTTTTGTAACTTAGGTTTTTGTGATAACTTTAAATTATTTGTTTAATCTTATGCAATAAATTAACTTTTAAACGCTTGGTTGAACAACATTGAATAGGGATTAAATTAATGATGTATGATGTCCTGTTGGTTGTTTAACATATTTATCAATAACTATATCGATAATACTTGTGATAAAGAGAGGTTTTGTAGGTTCAGAATGTAAATATTCTTTGAATGCATACTCATTGTTGGCTGAGTACGTGATAGCAAATTTTAGCAGGGTATATGAGGATGTTCATCGAAATTAAAATTAATATCTCAAAGACCAAGAACTAGGTGCGATAGGTTTTGGAGTGAACACTTTCAAATTATATAAAAATGCAAAAAACTAGAGTAAGTAAGAATATACAGTAATACCTCATGATACGAACTTAATTGGTGCAAGGAAGAGGTTCGTAAGACGAAAAGTTCGTAAGACGAAACATTGTTTCCCATAGGAAACAATGTAAAGTCAATTAATCCGTGCAACCAAACCCCCCCCCCCGCAAAAAACGGCTTTCCGGCTGTTTTAAAAGGTGACAGCCGGCCTAGGGGGCTTGCCAGCACCCCCCGAACCCGGGTTCGGGGTTTGGGGGGGTGCTGGCAAGCCCCCCAGGCCAGCTGCGACCTTTTAAAACACCCGCGCCGCTTCGTAGCTGTCTCCTGAAGCCGAACGCTAAAGCCGAACTTCCGCGTTCGGCTTCGGGAGACAGCTACGAAGCGGCGCGGGTGTTTTAAAAGGTCGCAGCCGGCCTGGGGGGCTTGCCAGCACCCCCCGAACCCCGAACCCGGGTTCGGGGGGGTGCTGGCAAGCCCCCCAGGCCGGCTGCGACCTTTTAAAAGAGCCGCGCTGCTTCGCAGCTGTCTCCTGAAGCCGAACGGCAAAGCCGAACTTCCGCGTTCGGCTTCAGGAGACAGCTGCGAAGCGGCGTGGGTGTTTTAAAAGGTCGCAGCCGGCCTGGGGGGCTTGCCAGGAACCTCCCGAACGGAACCCGGGGTTCAGCCAAATTTTGCCTCTTCTTACGAACTTTGTTCGAGATACGAACCGGCGTTCGGGAGGCTTCTGGGAAGCCCCGCCGCCCGGCTGTTACCTTTTAAAACAGCCGCGCGGCTTCCCAGCTGTCTCCGAACGCAGGTTCGTAACTCGAAAAAAGTTCGTAAGAAGAGGCAAAATTTTGCTGAACCCCGGGTTCGTATCACGAGTTGTTCGTAAGACGAGGGGTTCGTATCTTGAGGTACCACTGTACTTAACACCCACATGCAATTGCCTTTTGAGAGAGGTTAAAATTGTAAATGCTGGTAGAAAAATAGTTGGCAATAAATGGTTGCAATGAATGAATATTTATCAAAAATAACAAAAATGGCTATGTATATTAAGAATAGTTATTAACGGGAGACAGAAAAGTAAGTTGAATGCACTGGGAATGGGGTATTGAACAAATGTCCATTGTAAACAAGAAGAGATAATCAGGAATGAATGACTATCAAATGAATGTGTATTGAATAAATTAGTGACCATACTTTCATAAGTAAATCAATGAACCAACATAATACTTTCAACTTATTTGTTTAATTGGGTTCTCTTTATCTAATTTTAGAATATATTGAGTACATATCATGTCTTA
The DNA here is from genome assembly GCF_031021105.1 of Erythrolamprus reginae. Classification (NCBI taxonomy): domain Eukaryota; kingdom Metazoa; phylum Chordata; class Lepidosauria; order Squamata; family Dipsadidae; genus Erythrolamprus; species Erythrolamprus reginae. The sequence continues at coordinate 319,464,088 of NC_091951.1, forward strand.
AATCATATTTATATAGAAACATTGAAAATTCAATATATAGTTTTATGTGGCGATTGTATGTATGTTTGTATGTATGTATGAATGCACATTTCAAACTGGCTATGCTATTATTCCTTTCCTTTAATTTGTGTAGAGACTCTCTTAGGACTCCCTAGCAATTTGAAATGCTATACAAATAAAACATCTGCTGTAACTAAATAGTTTGCTTGTAGTAAGAATTTAGATACAATTTTCATACATTTCTGGTGTGTTATATTATTATTATTATTATTATTATTATTATTATTATTATTATTATTATTATTATTATTATTTATTAGATTTGTATGCCGCCCCTCTCCGCAGACTCGGGGCGGCTATAGTCATGATTACATTACTTTCATTGTTTTCAGTAGGTCTTTCCTATATGGATCAACTTTGACTTCCTGCTGATGTGGCCAGATGTTCCATGAAAAACATCTGAAATGCCTATATCACATTGGCAACATCTGTATAATTTTACAGATGTTTTTATTGGACAAAATCTTTTTATGGAGAAAGTAGTATAAATTCCTCTTATGAACTGCACAATGCAATTTCCTAATACTAGCAAATCTGTTGGCACAACTCTTTGGCTACGAAGATGAAAACTGGGAAGGAAAATAACTTTTTTCAGTATTAGTGGTAATAAATCACAGCCAAAGGGATAATCCTAGGATAAGCTGTATTTTTTGTAAGTGATAATTTGCTGTCACAATTCTGTGTTATTTCAGGAGTGAGTCTTATATGGAAATAGACTTGTACAGTTGTACTATAATTCAAACCTAAAAATAACTGTAAAGCACTTGGTTAGAAAATGGTAAAAGAGCACCATGTTTGGAGAATGACACACTGCTTATTACTGTAGTAAATCTAAGTACCATCCATAACATGAGACAATCATGGCTGGTTTGCATATAAGTCTCTTAAACTTTCATAATTTTTCTACAAATAAAATTACTCATTGTTATTTCAAAATATTAGAATTAGGTTTCTCTCTGGTTTTCATTGACCCTTATTATTTTGCAACACTGATCAGCATAGTTGCAGCTTTATTAAGTTTTTCCTGAATTATTTCTAAAAGCAACAATTACATTAGCCTGAAGAATCTTCCTAATGCTCAATGCATTCAAGAAGTTAAATAAAAGAGAAATAGATAATCTGATGTCTTTTAAATAGTGAAATGTTTTGGTCTAGTAATTAAAATTCCAGGCTGGAAACTAGGAAATTCTGGATTCCGGGCCTGCCTTTGTCTTGAAAACCAACTGGGACACTTTGGAGCAGTTATTCTCTCTCAGACCAAACCCCTCACAGGGTTGTTGTTGTGGGGAAAATAAAGGGGAAGAAGGAATATTGAATATATTTGCCATCTTGAATTGTTTGTAAAAATAATAAAGGTGGGAAATAAACAAACAAACAAACAAACAAATAAATAAACGCTTTCCTTGTTTTTAGAAAAGGTGAATGTAAAATGTATGTTCGTCTATTTTGATTTTAGGACATACTGTTATTCTCTAAATCAAGGGTCTCCAACTTAAGCAACTTTAAGACTTGTGGACTTCAACTCCCAGTTGGCTGAGGAACTCTGGGAGTTGAAGTCCACAAGTCTTAAAGTTCCAAGATTGGAGACCCTGCTCTAAATAGTCATTCTTGGATCCCATTAACATTACTGGAACATGCAGTTTAATTAATGATGTTTGTCAAGTTCTTCAGAGGTGTGGACTTCAATTCCCAGAATTCCCCTGGTAAGCTTACTGACTGGAGAATGCCGGCAGTTGAGGCCTACAGTTCATAAAATTTTTACAGTTGAGAAACACAGACTTAAGACATCACAGTCTTTTCAGTAAAATTTTAGTGCATGATATTTGTATTTTCTACATCCTCTTAACTGTTAAGAAAATGAGGCTAATTTCTCTTCAGACCTTATTATCATCCCTGATTTTGGCACAATATAAATTATCTCACTTGCCTGCTGACATTTCTGTGAGGTAAAACAGATTTATTACAATGATTTCACACTTAACCTATAAACTGTAGTTCATGATGAATTTTTATCCAGAGCAGGTCTCAGTGTGCTTAGTTGTACAGGGCAGCTGTTCTATACTAATGTTAACTGTCAGTACACAATTAATTATTCTAATAGAATAAATAAACGTCTGTCTAGATAGGATTTATTTTTCTATCTATCTGAGTAGATTGGATGAATTTATTTTAAAGCCCCATATCTTAGTGCATAAACATATTCAATTAAAGAGTGCTAATTTAGCTGTAACTTTTCCCTTCAACGAATGTTAATCATTCTCTGTATGAATTAGGAAAAGCTAAGGAGAGAGAAAAAAGAGGAATTTCTCTTTAAATAAACAGGATTTCTCAGGGGTATAAGAGAATCTTTATTTTAGGCCACGCCTTCTCCCTCTCTCATGAATTGGTGGAAGTTGTGGTGCTGAGAGAAAGAGGCAACTCCTTTTATCAGAGGCTGTGAATTATTATACAGTCAGTCTTCATTTAGCATTCACAAAAGGACTAGGAACTGGTTACTAAAGGTGCAACATGGATTGATTTTTATTTGTTTCATTTATCAATTTGTATGCCATAATTTGAGGCAGCTTGCAGAATAGGATTGGAACATCAAGTAAAAATACATTAACAAAAGAGACAAAATGAACAACAGAATACAAGATTATTATATTTTGAAGGATAAGATTGGTTAAAAATTCAGATGATTAATTATTCAGCATAAAATATATATTATTGCCAAAAGAAACAACTAGGATTGTTTATACTCATAGTTTTCAGTTCTTTCAGTATTTTCCTTTGTCAAATGCAGAAGTACTGTACTTTCCTTATGTTGTAAAGTTTTTATTCCTTTAAAAAAAAAATACAATTTTAATCTAGTGATGTTTTTTAATATAGTATTCATGTGTCTTTCAGGGAGGTTAATATTTTTGGTGCAGTAACTCTTAATGTTTTCTGCACTTGTTAGTCCTATGGCTTAATCGAAACAGAATACCATTGAAATATATTATTGAACAAAATATTTTCTACTTTTCATTTCTACATCAAAAGTCTGGACTCAAGTCATGGCCCTCATGATTTTCCTGTAACTTTTATGTTCTTTGTTTATCAGTGAACATTCTCCCTGTGTTATAACACTCAAACAGTAACAGTCAAAACTGAACATAAATTAATTACCACTTTATTGTAGAAATTGAAGATTACATCTCTGTTTTGATGATGTGCTGGTTTGTGCAGCAGTGGTGGTTGGAATTTAAACAGTTTCTGTAAGCAATGTAAATAACATGAATAATTTTGGTGGCTGTTGATTAGATGGTATTAGATCAAAACAATATATTTTTCTTTTAATACATTGCCTTGAATACATTTGTAATTCAAATATTTACAGTATCTCATAAATGTATTATAAATGCAATTCAATCTTAATATAGTGATGTTCACTGACTGGCATTATCTAATTTTGAAAGTTAAACATGGTCAAACCTGTGTATTTTGATGGGACAATGCTAAAATATAAGCTAATATGAGAATTTGGAAAACATATTGGAAGAAAATAATGGCAAAACACTTCCATTGCATGTATCCATTAAGGCACTTAGACGAATTTAATTTGGAGACTTAATCTTTTATGATATATTATAGTAAATGATCTATAGCCGTGATGGCGAACCCATGGCATGAGTGCCAGAGGTGGCATGCAGCGCCCTCTCTGATGGCATGTGAGCCATCACTCCAGCTCAGCTCTGCTGCACATATGTGTATATATCTCACTGGCCAGCTGATTTTTGGGTCTCTGCCATGCATGCAGGGCCCCCAGCATGCGGGAGATGTGTGTGCATGCATGGGGGGGGCAGGGGGTTGCCCATGTATGTGTGGCGGGTGGGGGGCATGGGGAATCACACATTAATGCAGAGACCACAGAGGTCAGGAAGGTCATGTGTATGGGGGAGTGCGGAGAAAGCGCATGCATGTATGGGGGTGAGGGTCACATAAGAGGTCATGTGTGCATGCATGGGGTAGGGGGATCAGGGGGTCATGTGCAATGGATGGGTGGGGAAAGTTCAGGGGTTGCATGCACGGAGCGGGGGTTGGGATGTGCAGTGGAGCATGGATCCCACGTGTGGTGTGTAGGGGAGGTTTCCCACGCATTGAATTATGTGTGTGCGCACATACATGCGCAGGCACATGTGCTTTCAGCACGCAATGATAAAAAGGCACCACTGATGTACAGTATATGCCATTATAACAGAGATGGCAAACCTTTTTAGGCTTGGGTGCCAAAAGAAAGTGTGTGTGCATGCCACTCCCATCCTCCCATGCTTGCACACAACACCCACACTGCCCCCCATGCATGCACAATTCCCCACCATGCTGCCCCCAGTACGCATGAGCACAGGCTTTACTGAAGCTTTCTGGTTAGGCCCCTTAGGCTGTTTTTCACTCTTCTCCTGAAAGCCTCCTGAAGCCTGTTGATGGCAAAAAACGGCCTGAGGGTTCAGGAGGTTTTCCTGAAGCCTGGAGAGAGCAAAAACAGCTGAAAAAAGAAGGCCAAACCCCAGCCCCCCAGTGTGTGCCTGCACGCTGGAGCTGACATAGTGCAATGCCTTGCATGCCTCAGATATTGTTCTGTGTGCCACCTATAGCACGTGTGCCATAGGTTCACCATCACTGCATTATAATATCTGAATGTTGATATTTTCTTTGGCTCTAATTATTAAGGATGACAATGATTTCAAGAAAGGTTTGGGGTAGGTTTTTTTTTTTTTTATGTTTTCACAGTTCATATTTAAATTGTTGCCATGCCTGTACAAGATTGAAAACTGTGTATTATATAAAATTGGATGTCTAAACTGGTGGAAATGCACAACTCTTCCTTATAGGGGAATATGTCTATGGAAGATATGTATGAATATTCAAATTGAATGTTAATTATGCATGCATAGTTTTGCACTTATATATATAAATTTTATATACTTGCTTTCATATTGAAATATTTTATTGAAATTAAAAAAATTAACTTAACTGGGAGACTTAATTATATATATTAAAATAAATGTTTTATATATTTTAGATAAGTTTTAGTTACATCTTTTCTTTTTTCCTTAAGCATGGTATAATTGCTACAGAAGATGAAGAATATTTTATTGAACCCCTAAGGAACACAAGTGAACAGTCTGATAATTTTCATTTTGAAGTTGGCCATCCACATGTAATTTATAAAAAATCTTCACTTTATCACCAGTTCTTCTATGATCATACCCATTGTGATATTTCAGGTAAATAGGTCAGAATTCCAGTAATAATTTCATTACCAAATGTGAAAAAATACCTAGCTATTTTAATTTTTCATTCAAAGAAAAATACAATTGTATATTTTGTTATAGTTTGTTATTGGTACTATTTTTTCAAGAATATCATGGACCCTAAGAGCAAAACTCCAAAATACTGCCATCTGTTTAGCTTCTATTAAAGCAGCTACTGTAAATTACAGTGGTACCTCGGTATTCGACCATAATCCGTTCCAAAAGTGTGGTCGAGAACCGATTTGGTCGAGTACCGAATTAATTTATCCCATAGGAAATAATGGAAATGGGTTTAATTGGTTTCCAGCCCCTATTTCCTTTATTTCCTATGGGATAAAGATATGAGGTCTAAGCACTCCAAGCTGTAGTTAGGGTGGGGGCAGTTTTTTGGGGGGGCTCCTTAGTGGTTCGTCTTTCCTTTAAGCAGTTACACCAACTTTCTCTTTCCCGAGAGTAGCGACTGCAGCAGAGGCTTTCCTTAGAGCAGCAGCAGCGCCGGGAACGTGAGATGAGAAAGGGAAGCCTCTGACGTTCCCGGCGTTGCTGCTGCTCTAAGGAAAGCCTCTGCTGCCGTCGCTACTCTCGGGAAAGAGAAAGTTGGTGTAACTGCTTAAAGGAAAGGAGCCCCCCCGAAACTGACGGTATTGCAGCCGCCCTCCCACTCCCTACAGCTTGGAGCGGAAGGGTGTAGGAAGGGTGGGGCGGCTGCAATACCGTCAGTTTCGGGGGGGCTCCTTTCCTTTAAGCAGTTACACCAACTTTCTCTTTCCCGAGAGTAGCGACGGCAGCAGAGGCTTTCCTTAGAGCAGCAGCAACGCCGGGAACGTCAGAGGCTTCCCTTTCTCATCTCACGTTCCTGGCGCTGCTGCTGCAAGCTTGAGCAGAGCTGCGGAGCGGGGCGTTCACACTCTTTCCTCCCGGTGGCCGGCCGAGGGGAGCCCGGAGGGGAAAGGAAGACCTTCGGAAAGGCGAGGAACGAAAGAAAAAAAAGAGGTGGGGGAGGGAAGGGAGGGAACCGGGGGGCGACGGGAGAAGAAATCACTAAAGACTCGGGGATTAAAAGGAGCCGCTTTTGTTCGATGGCGCGCTAATAGCGGCAGCCAATAAAACGCCTCACGCCCCCTCATTTGGGGGCGAAGTAGGAGGGGGGAGAAATGCCGAGGCTGCGAGTGGGGGGCGGAGGGAGACGAAAGGGCTGGATTCTAATCCTCGCCTTTCTTGAGGGTGGGGGAGGAGGAGGAGGAGAGCCAAGGAGTCACTTTATCAATGGGGGCAGCGCACGAGTCAAGGGCAAAGGCTTCCCTTTCTCATCTCACGTTCCCGGCGCTGCTGCTGCTCTGAGGAAAGCCTCTGCTGCCGTCGCTACTCTCGGGAAAGAGAAAGTTGGTGTAACTGCTTAAAGGGAAGACGAACCACTGAGGAAAGGAGCCCCCCGAAACTGTCGGTATTGCAGCCCCCCCCCACTCCCTACAGCTTGGAGCACGACTGGGAGGCTGTTTAGTGGGCGGCCAGAATGGGCGTGTCGGATTCCGACTCCCATTCCTTCTCACCCCGTCCCCTCATTTCGGATAATAAACAAAATTTTCTGTGGCTGTTCGGTATCCGAATTTTTGTTCAGATACCGAAGCAAATTTTTGCCGAAAATTTTGTTCGTTATCCGAAATGTACGAGAAAGGAAGCGTTCGAGTACCGAGGTACCACTGTATTATCAAATAGAAAGCTCTATGCAGTTATGAATAGGAAATTCCTTATCATTTCAAACTGTAAATCTATTTACAAGTTTCTCAATCAAAGCCTTTCTTATCAGAACCAGATTAAGATCTCCACAGGTATATGCTTTCCAATTCAAAATGAATATTATAATTTTCTCTATGGCTTTATTTATTTTATTAGTTTTTCAATTGATTTTGATTCTTTTATTGTGAAATTTAAATGTACATATTGCAAGTCTTGGCTTTGAGAGGATTTAATTTTTTTTAATCTTGTTTCTATACATTTATTCATTCTTTTATGTGCGTCTTAAGAAAAAAACGTGAAAAAATATGTTTATGTTCTTACATGTTGTTAAATATTGATAGAATCCTGGCTCATGAGGCCCAGCACACAGTCACTTATTACTTAATCCTCTTGGATGAATTACTGAAATAATGGGCCTACCGTTGAAGAGTATTCCAAAGCTACAACTGTTACAGAACATATGGGCTTTTTGTTAGTTTTGAAAGTCACACCACTGTTGTGTGAGCTGCACTGGTTATCAGTTTGCTTCAAATTCCAATTCATAATGTTGATCATTACCTTTAAAACCCTTTATGACAAGGAGCCAGGGTATCTCTGGAGCCATCTCATCTCAATGAGACAAGCTCATACCACTCATTTCAGTGAAAAAGACTTAATTTTGGATTCCATGTGCCAAAGAATTTCAGTTGGAGAGATTGAGGAGAAAAATCTTTTTTGCTGTGGCCCTTATCCTTTGAAATATTCTTTCACTAGAAGTGAAGTTCATTCTTACATTACTGGTCTCCAGAAGAGCCTTAAAACCTGATTCTGCTGGTGGGCCTGGGGCCCTGATAGGGGTGTGCTATGTCGGGAGTAGAGAGAAGATCCCTACTTCCATGATGCCCATTGTCTTGGTGTATTATTTTTTTATTTAATCCTCTTAATTTTAGATATTTTTAAAATACTTTTTCACCTTTTTATTATATTGTAAACTATCCAGAGTTGCTATGGCAATGAGATGGGCAACATATAAATTTAACTAATTATTAAAGAAATAAAAATAGAATCAATATGTTTAATTTTTAAAAAATGTACCAGATGTTTTTGAAAAGGTACAAAACTATTTTATAGCTTCTAAAGCAGGAGTGTCAAACAGGTGGCCTGTGGGCTGGATGCATCACATGCAGGCCACGCCCACTGCAGTTCTTTGGAGGGAGAAACGTAATGGCATCATGACGCAGCAAGTTTGACACCCATATTCATGAAATGAAAGCATTTTCATTAATAGAAATGTTTATAGTATTGATATCCTGATAGAGTAATTAACGTGCTGATAGTTGAACAAATGCTGTGATAAATATAGTAAACAATGTGTGTATATTTAAACTGTATATATGCAGATATATATGTGTGTGTGCACACCTTGTAAATACTGATTTTTTAATATTCTGTGTAAATACAGATAATTATTTTTTAAACTAATACTTATATTTTTATGTTTGGTATAAATCAAAGCAACATTATATTGTAAAAGATTCGATTGAATATAACCAATAGATTAATATGATCAAATTAGATTTGCAAGTTAAGGTAAGAATCTATGTTTTGACAAATACAGTGATCCCCCGATCATTGCGAGGGTTCCGTTCCAGGACCCCTCGCAATGATCAGTTTTGCGCGAAGTAGCGCTGCGGAAGTAAAAACACCATCTGCGCATGCGCAGATGGTGTTTTTACTTCCGCCGCCGCAGCGAGGAGCCGAAGATTGGGGTTTCCCCGCCGCCCACGCAAACTCCTCGCTGCTGCTGCACCCGCCGCTCGCCCGCCCTTCGCCCGTCCACCCGCCGTTCGCTCGCTGCTCGCCCGGCCACCCGGGTTCGTTTGGCTTCGGGACATGCCGGCGGCGACGTTTTAAAACAGCCGCGCGGCTTCCCAACTGAGTCCTGAAGTTCGCCTTTGACTTCGGGAGGGAAAGCCCCCCCAGGCCGGCTCCGATCCCCCAGGCCGGCTCCGATCATTTTAAAACAGGCGCGCCGCTTCTCCGCTGACTCCTGGCGAACTTCCCCGCTTTGGGAGTCAGCGGAGAAGCCGCGCGCCTGTTTTAAAAGATCGGAGCCGGCCTGGGGGGGCTTTCCAGCAACCCCCGAGCCCCCAACCCGGGCGAAGGGCGGGCGAGCCGGGCGAAGGGCAGGCGAGCCGGGCAAACGGCGGGTGGCCGCGCGAAGGGCGGGCGAACGGCGGGCGGGCGAAGGGCGGGCGAAGGGCGGGCGAGCGGCGAACGGCGGGTGGCCGGGTGAAGGGCGGGCGAACGGCGGGTGGCCGGGCGAACGGCGGGCGAGTGGGTGCTGGGGGGGGCTTCGCCCTCCCGCCAGCAAGAGGGGGAAGACCCAGGGAAGCCGCCCAGCAGCTGATCTGCCCGGCGCCATCTACGCATGCGTGGCCATAAAAAAAAGGGCGCGCATGCGCAGATGGTGTTTTGACTTCCGGGTTTAAAAATCGCGATTTAGCCCGTTCGCAATGATCGGGGTCGCGATACCCGGGGGATCACTGTATTTCAAAAACATTGGAAACATTCAAAATTTCAGCCCAACACAGGTATCCAAAATTTAGGTTTCCAAATATGAAAGTTGTATGTATGTATGTATGTATGTATGTATGTATGTATGTATGTATGTATGTATTTATTTATTTATTTATTTATTTATTTATTTGGATTTGTATGCTGCCCACTCCCAAAGGATTCATATTTAAATATCTATGGGAATATATAGGGGCATAAATAAAATCCATGTGAATGTCTATGTGAATATATATTCTAATAATATCTATGTGAATATATAGGTGTGTGCATATGTGCACCAGTATGCCTACCATCCATAGTGCATTACCGCAGGGATCCCTAGTCCTTGGCCCATAGTCCTTTGGGAACCAGGCTGTGGAAGTGGTGGGCAGTTTACAAATGTCAGCATGTCACCCCCAACTATCTGGGTCCTCATTTTACTGAACTTAGAAGGATGGAAGGCCGAGTCAAACTTGAGTCAGCCAGGATCAAACTCTTGGCTGTGAGCAGAGTTAACATTCTAAAATTGCACCATCACCATTTATATTTATTCTTTTATACCAATCAGAGTATTCAGTGTTTTAAAATTTTTAAATGTCTAATTTGTATAATTTGTGTTATGGTTTAATTTTTAATTTTTTCCTATGCTAAATAAAATATCATGCTAAATGCTAAAAATTTTGTTCAAGAAATTGGAACAAAATAATTTAAAAACACACACACATATATTTGTGCATAATATATAAATATATATTAAAAGAGCAGTTAGTCATGCCACAAATTATTTTTATTCCTAGAAGAACTCACAGGAAGCGGTAAACCTTGGTGTTTGAACAATACTGTTGCTTTTCCAACTCTTCTGCCAGTTAATCAGACTTTGAATAATCATCGCCGATTGAAGAGATCAATAAGCACTGAACGTTTTGTGGAGACGCTGGTAGTAGCAGACAAAATGATGGTGGGATACCATGGACGCAAAGATATTGAACATTATATTTTGAGCGTTATGAATATTGTAAGTTTTATCCCTCTACATATTTCTGTAATTTATTTTAACATTACAGGTTGTAATGTTATTAAAATTAAAATATAAGATTATACTAGTAAAGATGTTATTTTTCAGGTACTTTTTTATATGAAGGTATCCCAGTTGTCAGTGAAATATATTATTTACTTTTTTGGAAAATGTCTATAATATATGAACCAATTATGTGCTAGCAATGCACCAAATGCAGTTTTTTAGATGCAATAAACAATCAGTGCACTAGCACTGATGATGTTGTCTAGTTAGGGTAATGAAATCTCTGCAAGAAAACAAGCAAACTAAGAGAGCACCAAGGATCTCTCAGATACAATAAAAGTAGTCCTCGACTTACAACTGGCCACTTAGTGACTGTTTGAAGTTACCATTCTTTGGCTTAATGACCAGACTTTTGCTTTTATTTAGCAACCACTCAACAAAGCTCATACAATTGAGTCACACAGCTAACCCTGTTTATAACTATCACAACTTACAGATGTAATGAGTAGGCTTCATTACAGTCTTAAGTGAAGAGCTACCTGTATTTTTTAGGCAATTTTTATTTTATCGATTGATTTTGATTGATTTGAATTTATATCCTGTCTTTAATATTGTTTATAAAACTCAAGGTGGTGAACATATCTAATACTCCCCCCTTCTCCTATTTTTCCCATAACAACAACCCTATGAGATGGGACGTCCTGAAAAAAAGTGACCGGCCCAAAGTCACAAAGCTAGTTTTTTATGGCCCAAGGTGAGATTAGAAGTCATAATCTCCTGGTTCCTTAGGCCAGCACAATAACCACTAGAGCCAACTGTCTCTCAGTGATATTTTAGTTCTGTGCATAGGGCAATATCTGTTAATTAGAGGACCAAGTTACAAAGGATTGTCCTTATTGCTATCCCACCACCACCAAATAACCAGTTCAGTTAATAGGCTATAATAGTGATGGCAAATTTTTTCCCCCTCGAGTGCCGAAAATATGTGTGCGTGTGCTATCATGCACATGTGAGTGCCCACACCCATATTTTAATACCTGGGGAAGGTGAAAACGGTGTTCCCTGCTGAGGCCCTCTGAAGGCCAGAAACCACCCCTTTTCCGACTTCCAGTGGGCCTGGTAGGCCCATTTTTCGCAGTCCCCAGGCTCCAGAGGCTTCTCCCACCCTCCCAGAGGTCCTCTGGAGGCTGGAAATGTCCTCCCAGAACCTCCGCGTGAACTGAAAATCAGCTGGTTGGCATGCACATGCAACCGGAGCTGAGCTAGGAAACGACTCGTGTGCGGGCAGATATGGCTCCGCATGCCACTTTTGGCACGCATGCCATAAGTTTGCCATCACTGGGCTGTAATCACCACACTAGCATATAATTTTCCAATAGCAAAAGCTTCCACACAATTAATGTGACAATGTCAACTGGTGGGGCTTAGGGGAAGAGCCTTCTCTGTGGTGGCCCCGGCCCTCTGGAACGAACTCCCTCTGGATATAGATACCGCCCCCTCCCTCCTGGTCTTTCGTAAAGTTATAAAAAGCTACCTTTGCCGGCAGGCATGGGGGCCGTGACTGATGCGATTGTCTCCAGCCAATACGAGATATGATTGGATTGGGTGAATGTGTGTCTTTTAAAATGTTTAGTAAATTTTCATATTTTTATAGTTATTAGATTTCTTACATATTGTTACATTTAATGTTGCACGCAGCCCTGAGTCACCTCGAGAAGGACAGCATAGAAATCTAATAAAATAAATAAGTAAATAAATAAATAAATAAATAATACATTTGCTTCTTCTATTAATAATAGATGCTTCTTTTCTTTACATGGAACCACATCATCAGTCAGTTTGTATCATTTGGACAGGGTACTTCACTCTAGGTAGTTGGGAGGGCAATAGTCTTAGTCCTGTTTCTTTGGAGAGGACTAAATAAATTGCACAGATGCCAACTATCTCTTGTGCCTCTGTATAAATTGTTTCACCTGCCCAATTCTGCTTGAACCTCCGAGCTAGTGCTTCTGCTCCTTCATGGTCTTTTATAAAGTAAAACTACTTTCAGGCATGTTTTAAAAGTAGTTATTTAAAAATTAAATTGTGTGATGGTTCAGTTTCAGTTGATTTTCTCAGTATTGCATTTCTTTTTCTGGGTTGGTAACTTTTAATTGTTCAGATGTATATTGCAAAGAATTTTAGAGGGGATTCCTGTAACCCACATCCGCCTAATCCTCCATAAATTCTTTCATGTAAGGATAAATTTATGTTTAGAATACAGTATGTAGATATCAATTGTTAAGTCATCAATTATAAACAAAGCAAATGTGAGAAATTTAGGCCCATTTTACATTAGTTGTTTTTTCAAGGACAGCCAGATAAAGAGCACATTATACTAATAGTATCAGAGCCGGGGTGGCGCAGCAGGTAGAGTGCTGTACGGCAGCCCACTGAAGCTGACTGTAGATCTGTAGGTCAGCGGTTCAAATCTCATGAATGGCTCAAGGTGGACTCAACCTTCCATCCTTCCGAGGTGGGTAAAATGAGGACCCGGTTTGTGGGGGCAATATTTATTTATTATTTATTTATTATTTAGATTTGTATGCCGCCCCTCTTCGCAAACTCGGGGCGGCTCACAACAAAGTGAAACAATTTACAACAAATCTAAATTACAGTTTAAAAATATTTAAAAAACCCCATTTTCTAAACAAACATACATACAGACATACCATTCATAAATTGTATATGCCTGGGGGAGATGTCTCAGTTCCCCCATGCCTAAGGACAAAGGTGGGTCTTAAGGAGCTCACGAAAGGCAAGGAGAGTAGGGGCAGTTCTAATCTCTGGGGGGAGTTGGTTCCAGAGGGTCGGGGCTGCCACAGAGAAGGCTCTTCCCCTGGGGCCCGCCAACCAACATTGTTTAGTTGACGGGACCCGGAGAAGGCCCACTCTGTGGGACCTAATCGGTCGCTGGGATTCGTGCGGCAGCAGGCGGTTTCGGAAATATTAATATGCTGGCTCTGTTAAAAAGTGCTGTTGCTAACATGTTGTAAGCCACCCTGAGTCTGAGGAGATGGGTGGCATAAAAATTGAATGAATGAATGAATGAATGAACAAATAAACAAACAAACCTGTACGGGAGGTGATTGAAACATAAGTATTGTAACCAAATTTATCTTTTTCTTGTAAAAGTAAAATAGAACGCTGTCTGAAAAAAATTTCTCAAAACGAAACGTAACATTTTAGCGGTAGTACCATAATTAATATTAATATAAACTTTTCAACTTATTTTTCAAGATTTAAATTACCTAATTCTTAGAGTGTTAATAATCTACACTTAATACTGAATAAATATCACTATAACCAAATAATATACTTTATTACGTACACATTATAATATAATAAAAATATATTTTAAAAAAACCACTAAAAGATTCATGACACACATTTCAAAATTAACAGGTTTTTATTTGTCTGACTTTATGTCTTTTCTTCTTTTCTGGAGGTCAGGTTGCCAAACTTTACCGTGATTCCAGCCTAGGAAACGTTGTGAATATTATAGTAACTCGTTTAATTGTCCTCACAGAAGATCAGGTAAGCAAGTTCAGATATCTAAAATATAAGTAATACAAATTAAATGTAATAAAATATGTCTAAATATTGTTTGGAAAAAATCTTTAATGGTAAACTTTTATAATTACCAAGAGTCATCTGCATTATTATTTTGAATTTGGAGAGATTAGGAAAGTATTATTTAAATAATTGAATATTAGTTCAATTGAACATCATGAAAATAACATAAGTGAAAAATTGGAATTCTAAAATGTTGTCATAACGTGTAAAAACCTTCTAAAAAGCACTTTCCTCTGCATAACAGTACTTGCTGTAAGGGAGGAAAAGATAAATATTGGACTAACTCTATAATCCTTACTTTTGGCAAAATCAATTTGAAGTTTGAAATTATATCTTTAAGATGCATGCACAAAACATACTCTAGGGCAGATTTAACAGAGATAAAAATTGGCAAGAAGAAATTATTCCTAGAAATCACTGCTTCTAATTACAGATCATATTTAGACTTCAGAAGTCTTAACCGCTGACCCTAGTAACTTGTTTGGAACATTTCTGGTATGCATGTTGTATTGCAGCCAAACTTGGAGATAAATCACCATGCAGACAAGTCCCTTGATAGCTTCTGTAAGTGGCAGAAATCCATTCTCTCTCACCAAAGTGATGGAAACACCATTCCAGAAAATGGAATTGCCCACCATGATAATGCAGTCCTTATTACTAGGTATGATGCACTGATTTTTTTTCTCTTTTCTGTTTCTCATTTATCTGTGTTTTTTAAAAATACTAAAGTATAAGTATTTGTAGTGATTACATCAATTACTCTTTCATTATTTTACTGAAAGAGTAGTAGATGCTTGGAACAAACTTCCAGCAGATGTGGTTCGTAAATCCACAGTAACTGAATTTAAACATGCCTGGGATACAAATATATCCATCCTAAGATAAAATACAGGAAATAGTATAAGGGCAGACTAGATGGACCATCAGGTCTTTTACTGCCATCAATCTTCTATGTTTCTAAGATGAAAATATTGCTTTTATTGACATAATATAATATTCAATAATAGATCATACATTTTTGTCAGTAATAGATGAAGTATAAAGCCTACTGCATATGAAATGAAATAATATTATTGTATATTTAATGGTTAAAATTATTTTAGACTTTATTTTAGATCAAATCAAGAGCAGTACCCTAATAAGTTCTTGTTCATGGAATTCTGAAAGATGTGAATTCTTTTTTGTAGTTTTGATTTTTGGAATAATCTTATAGATATATCTATCAAACAAGTTTTAGATCTGGAGTATATCAATAGAAGATAGCTTTTGCTTTGTATACATGGCTTATGGTTGACTGTTGAGGGAAATAAGACCTTGGTCTTTAGTTCTTGAACTTCAATATAAAATTTTAATGTATTGATCATGTTTTTATCGCAGAGTTCAAGCACATGTAAATAGGAATTGTACCATGCTAATATCACAGTTGCTTTGTGGGTAGGTCTAAAGAAAAATAGTTCAATCAGCTTTTGGGATTCACATCTGGCTCTCTTTGCATTACCTTACATCTATTAAGACAGTGATGTGTGCCCACACCATAATTCAATGACCCCATGCCCCGTCCCATGATGCCCCTCCTCCATGCATGTGTGCACAACCCCCTGTGCTCCCCACGTATGCATACACGGCCCTGTGTCCTTTTTTGGACCTAGCAGGCTTTCCTGGATCCTGGGGGAGGGGCCAAAATGGCCTCCCCCACGCACCCAGAGGTCGGAAAAGGTCCATTTCCTGACTTCTGGTGGGCTTGATAGGCCCATTTTTTACTCTCCTCAGGCTCCAGATGTCAGAGGTCCAGAAAACATCCCCAACTAACTTGCTCCAAATGTTTCTTTCCAGCCCTAACCAGGTGCTAACAATGTTCCCAGATCTTAGCGGCTTGAAGACTCTTTTATTGTTACTCTTTGCGAAGAATATTTTCCAAGTCTTTTTTCCAAGATTTTTCCAAGTGTGCAGATTTTTTTACATTGTTCTACTTGCTCCAAAGGTTTCTTTCCAGCCCTAACCAGGTGGTAATGATTTCCCCAGCTCTTATTGTCTTGCAAGTGTTCTGCCGGATTCTCTGGTATGAGTCTCCCGAAAATTCAAGGGTACAAATTTCAGGCACACACATGTTTGAAAATTCAAAACAATGTTCTTTATCACAAAATTCAAAAGAAACAAAGCACCCTTTTTGTATTGCAAAGAGCACTCGTCCCAAAACAACCTTGTAGGCTGTACAATTCAAAGGCTGTACAATTCAAAGGCGTGAAAAATCAACAAAGAAAGTCCGGAAAACAGTAAGGCATGGTCCTGAAGAACTGCGATCAGATAATCTTCTACAACAGCCAAACCAACATGCTGCTATTTGTATCTGCAGCTCTAATTACTAGAGCCCCACCCAAACACTGGTGGCCTCTCTTATCTCCTGTAATATGTCCTCAATTGATCTCTTCTACACATAACTCTGCGCCTGAGTGGGTCCAAGACTTCCGCACCTGAATCGACCGAAGATAATGGAGATTGGCTTCCTGGGCTGTGTGCCAAGCCCCCCTTTTCCAAATCACTCCCGCCTTCTTCGTCCGAGGAAACTGCACTACCTGCCTCTGTCGACAATAAAACAGGCCTATGACATGTTGATGTTTCCCCTGCATCCACCTCCACATTCCTTGGGGCAGTAGCTGGGCCAGAGCCAACCACAACAGCAAGCTCTTTCATTTTTACTCTCTCTGAATAGGATTTTTTTAAAGCCCTAACCAGGGGATAAAATAATGTGCTGAAGTTGACCAGATTAAGAACGCTAGCCAGATGAATATCTGGTAAGCAGATTCTTTTCTCTATTTTTCTCCCCAAATACTAATATGCGTCTTATACCCCGGTGCGTCTTATACTCCAAAATATGGTATATAAATTTTGTCTGTAGTTACTATTTCCATTCATTGAAAACTTTACTATACAACTTTACATATTTTTATTTTATTCTTATTTATTTATTTATTTATTTTGTGCAAAACATAATGAAGGTTACATGTATGTATGTATGTATGTATGTAGGTAGGTAGGTAGGTACCTACATACACTAATGACTCTCTATACACTAATGACTGCATCTCATACGATCCATCTGTTAAACTACTGAAGTTTGCAGATGATACAACAGTGATCGGACTCATTCGAGACAATGATGAATCCGCATACAGACGGGAAGTTGAACAACTATCCTTGTGGTGTGACCAGAACAATCTAGAACTGAACACACTCAAAACCGTAGAAATGGTGGTAGACTTTAAGAGAAACCCTTCCACCCTTCCACCTCTCACAATACTAGACAACACAGTATCAACAGTAGAGACCTTCAAATTTCTAGGTTCTATCATATCTCAAGACCTAAAATGGTCACCTAACATCAAAAACATCATCAAAAAAGCACAACAAAGAATGTTCTTTCTGCGCCAGCTCAGGAAGCTCAAACTGCCCAAGGAGCTGCTGATTCAGTTCTACAGAGGAATCATTGAGTCTGTCATCTGCACCTCTATAACTGTCTGGTTTGGTGCTGCAACCCAACAGGACCGACACAGACTTCAGAGGATAATCAGAATTGCAGAAAAAACAATTGCTGCCAATCTGCCTTCCATTGAAGACCTGTATACTGCACGAGTCAAAAAGAGAACTGTGAAAATATTGACTGACCCCTCGCATCCTGGACACAAATTGTTTCAACTCCTACCCTCAAAACGTCGCTACAGAGTACTGCACACCAAGACAACTAGACACAAGAACAGTTTTTTCCCGAACGCCATCACTCTACTAAACAAATAATTCCCTCAAAACTGTCAGACTTTCTACTAAATCTGCACTTCTATTCTACTACTTTTTCTCATTATTCCTATCACCCATTTCCTCCCATGTTGACTGTATGACTGTAACTTGTTGCGTATATCCTAAGATTTTTATTAATATTGCTTCTTCATTGCTTATTTGACCCCTATGACAATCATTAAGTGTTGTATCACATGATTCTTGACAAATGTATATTTTATTTTATGTACGTTGAGAGCATATGCACCAAGACAAATTCCTTGTGTGTCCAATCACACTTGGCCAATAAAAATTCTATTCTATTCTATTCTATGTGACTATGTATGTATGTGACTACACACCTAGAATGATTTTGTTTCTTTTTTAACTTTTCCCTTTCTTTCATAGCTTTGTATAGCCTTTTTCTTTTTCTATATTTTTAGAAAAATATTTAATAAAAAAGAGGGTTTTAAAAAAAGTTTTTCTGGAGGTAAAGATGAAATGAATCTTGGTCTTCCCAATATCCCATTGTAACCACTATAAAATACTGGCTTTTAATATGGTAATATTGTGAGAATGAACTCGGGAGACAGAAGGAAGAGGCACAGTTAGACAATAATTTGATAAACAAAACCTGAGTCCAAGGGAATGAGAATGAAGAAAGCCTGGAGAATTAAAAAAGGTTGGAGAAAGATACTTTGAGAATTGTAAGCATCTGTTATGATAATACTAAAGCTAAGATAGTGTTAGTGTTTATGGTTTGTGCAGAATTCTTGTCTGGGGTCAGTCTTGAAGGGCTGTCAGAAAACTGGGGTGCATAGTTTATAAATAAAATAAAAAATAAAAATAAAAGGAAAAATTAAGTTGAGGTCATAGACAAGATAGACCCAAAGTTTCAAGTTTTGCTTACTGCAAAATATCTCATTTACTGTTCCAATATATTCTAATAGTTTAAATTCTCAATATATTTGTAAACAAAAATTCATACAAGTGAACAAAGGTGAATTATATAAGATGTGTGTGTGTGTGTATACAGTTATTTTTGTAGACTTGTTTCCAGAACCAGTTTGGTCTAGTGGTTAAAACACCCAGCTACAAACCAGGATATGAATTCTAGTCCTGTTTGAGCCATGAAAGCCAGCAGGGTAACTTTGCACCAGTCACTCTCTCAGCCCATAACATTAACTTTGGGCAACAAGCTACTATGTCAATTCCTGTCAAAAAGCAGGTCCTGCAGTTGCAGAAAAATTCTAGGAAGAAAAAAATGTGAACTTCTTTTGTTGTTAATATAAACACAACCCACAGACAAACATACACATATAGACACATAATATTTTTTTTTTAAAAAAGTTGTCAGTTTGCTAATTTAAGAACTGAATATTCAAACTGGGCCATTGGCTCAGAATTTAACATTATATGAATAACATTGCACAAACTTTAAACTGACATACTTTTCCACTCAGTTGGCAGAGTTGCAAGATGAAGATTAGGAACATGTGGTTCCTGTTATACAAAAACTATAGTTTGTCATATTTAAAAAAATAATGGTTGGTGTAAACTTTGTTTTAATAATTTGATTCTGGTTTTTCAACAAATCAAAGTCTAAATTACTTAGAGGCATAAAAATAAATTGAAGATAATGTTGTTTAGAAAACAAATGCTTCCTATCTCCTTTCTGTTAGACTTTAAGGGGAGGGAAACTGAAGAGTGTTGTTTTGTGATTTGGAAAATAAACAGGCATTTTCAAATGTGTATATTCAAGCATATGGAGTCTGTAGCTATACATTTAATTTTTGTGTGTGTATGAAAAGGCATTATTCATTTTATTTATATTGTTCAGGAATTCAAAGTGGTGGAATATATTCACTTTCAACAGAACATATTTTGATGGCATTACAATTTACAGTACCACATTTTATCTTCGAAACCAACAATTTGCCACAATTTACAGTACAACATTTTGCCCCCTGGAGGCGGAGTAAAGACGCTGAGACATATATTGTGGATTAATAAAGGGTCATTTATTAATTAGCATAAATTTAAATAACTTTAAATAAATGTGAATACGTAAATTTGAATATTTAATTCAAAACAAACTAAGGACCTGCAGAGCCAAACTAATGGGGCGGAAATTCCTACCATAAAATTCCTTGGCAACATTGGGCAAGAACTCCTTGCTGAACCAGGTGAAGGTACCACCTTCACCTGGATCCAAGCCACGCCCCTTCGTCGTGTGGGAGGAGTTCACCCTCCAATCCCCGTGGGAAATTGGATCCGGTGATTCCCATGGACATCCTCTCTCCAATCCCCGACGTTGCTTGAACCTCTAGTTCCTGGAGAGAGGCGGTCCATCATCCTTTAAGGATGCCCGAAAGGAGCATGCGCAGTTGCTTCTAATTTCCCATTTCTGCCCCTAACCTGCCAACCCCATTGACCAAAGGGAGGCCTATTTAATAACTAAGTGTGCCGCACCCCCTAACCAATCCAGTCCGCACCACCAGTGTGGAATAGGCGAAAAAACGGCCGCCTCTAAAGGGGAGGCCGCAAAAAATTCCTATTCGGCCCCGAGGCGACCTCCTCAGGACACACTGTTGATAGCGGAGGGTGGGCGGGTGTTCGCTCCAACGCCAGCAATGCATGGGTCCCATCCGGATCACCCTTGAATAGGGCGATCCGGGACCCTCCCCAGCAAGCCGGCAGCGCACTCTCATTGGCGCGCTGCCAGAAGCCGAACTTCCGGTTCAAATTGAACCCGGAAGTTCGCAGCTCTAAAAGAGATGAATCACCGTCCCCCTGCCCCGTAGGCAATTTTGATCGGCGGTTTAAAACCGCCGATCGGGCATTTGCCCCCTGGAGGCGGAGTAAAGATGCTGAGACATATATTGTGGATTAATAAAGGGTCATTTATTAATTAGCATAAATTTAAATAACTTTAAATAAATGTGAATACGTAAATTTGAATATTTAATTCAAAACAAACTAAGGACCTGCAGAGCCAAACTAATGGGGCGGAAATTCCTACCATAAAATTCCTTGGCAACATTGGGCAAGAACTCCTTGCTGAACCAGGTGAAGGTACCACCTTCACCTGGATCCAAGCCACGCCACTTCGTCGTGTGGGAGGAGTTCACCCTCCAATCCCCGTGGGAAATTGGATCCGGTGATTCCCATGGACATCCTCTCTCCAATCCCTGACGTTGCTCGAACCTCTAATTCCCTTTAAAGATGCCCGAAAGGAGCATGCGCAGTTGCTTCTATTTGCCCATTTCCGCCCCTAACCTGCCACGGAGGGTGGGGTCAGATCTCAATCTTGGCCCCCCCGACCCCCACCCAGCCTCCTAAACTAATTCCTGGAGGCACCTCTGCAGGTCCGACAGGAAAATGGCGTTCCCCTCATCTGAGAGGTGAACGCCGTCGGCCCGGTAGAGCCAGGGGGTTCCAAATTTTATAAAGGGATGCTTCACCACCACCCCCAACTCCCTAACCACCTTCCCAATGGCCTGGTTGACCCTCAACCTGGCCTTGTTAATGGCTTTCGGGGAGACAGCATTCCACCAGATCAGTCTGGGGAGAATCTCAGACCAGACAATACGTGTGCCTGGATATGCGGTAGCGATGGCCCGTAGGTCTTCGCGAGCCTGAATGCTCACCACCAAACCACTCAAAACACCGAGGTCATTGCCCCCGAGGTGGATCACCAGAAACTCGGGAGCTCTCTTGGATCGACACCAGTCAAAAAACAGAGGGCGGAGCCCCTCCCAGCGCAGTCCCCTGCGGCCCATCCAGACGACGTCCATCCTTGCGCCCAGGGAAAGCTGCGATACGACCGGAGACCTCGCAGCAAAACAGCCGGCCCAAAACACGAAACTGTGGCCAAAGAGCCAAACCACGTGCCGGGAACCAGCAACGGCTGAAATAACAAACAAAACAATTAAAACGGCCAATAACCGGGTCCCTATCGGGGGGGCCTAACGTATGAACGGAAGGCTGCGGACCTCCAACCGCCGATGGCCATGATGTGGTGATCCGCAAAACCAGCAGTGGCGGCCGCAGTAGCAGCGCCTATACGATAGGAATGTGTGCCGAACCTGGAAGGGTCCGCACCAACTTGTTCTAGGGCCCGGTTTGTAACGGCCCAAAATTGGTACTTAGTCAGGGGAGCCCCACTACCGTGACAGAAGAAATATCCCTGGGTTTCCCCTCGACAGGCGCGGAATGTGGCCAAAGCCGCCACCGGGCAGACAGCAGCATCATTCATTGGTGCCAATGTAACCTCCGCGCCGCGACCATGTTGGTCCGTTTTTGACTGGCGCAGGCGGATGGATACCCCAGTAGGTCATAGCTACACATCGCTCCACAGGAGCGCGCGCAGACTAGTGTCCCTTACAGAACTGGCCAGAACCTCACTAACCCTAAAAGCCCCAAAAAAGAGTGTGGTCGCTGTCGCGTGGAAAAGGCAGGCTTCATAATGTGAAGAATACAGCCTGACCCACGTGTGGCTTAAGGCCGACAGCTGCGATATGGATAATGGCTTCCGGGTATCGGCTGCCAGAGGCGGACGTTCCCATGACCACCCTTCTAACATTCTCCTGACACGGAAATCAGTACACGTGTCAGGAAAACCTTGAGCCTTGGCGATAAACGCCAGACCTGCTAACTTACCCCTAATAGTTTTCACAATCAGACCGCGTTGATGTAACAGCAGACAGTGCTCCAACAACTGGTCGACTGGTATGGGCCAGACCTGCCTGTAGCCCTTATTAGCCCTGAATTCCGAGAATTCCTTACCTGCCCTGTGGTATGCAGCCCGGGTGCTTGGGGCTATCGACAGCCAAATGGCCCGATCTGCCTCCTGCCTCCAATGTTCTGCAGCCCCGCCAGGCTCCACAAATGTCCTGGCATCTGGTCTGGTGTGCTCCGTGCCCTGGGTGCCAACGCCCGGAACCTGGCCAGCTGTCCACGGGATAAAGCGTCAGCTGCACCATTCTCCAATCCAGGCACATGGCGTGCCATAAATAATGCATTCAGAGCCAAAGCTCTACTGACGAAAGAACGAACCAGGTGCATTACCCTCTCGTTTTTTGAGGACAACGAATTTACCACATGGACAACCGCCAAGTTGTCACACCAGAAATGAACCACCCGGTTGGCGAGCTGACCTCCCCAGAGTTCGACTGCTACCACTAAGGGAAAAAATTCTAAAAATGTGAGATCCCTACAAATACCAGCTGCTGCCCACTCGGCAGACCACAAAGAATGGCACCACCTGCCTCCTAGCATCACCCCGAAGCCAAGGGAACCCAAGGCGTCGGAGTGCAATTGCAAGTCTGCTTGGAGAAGCAAATCTTGCCGCCAGAAGGAAATCCCATTAAAGCGGGCCAGGAATGTCTGCCATACCTGCAAGTCTTCTCTGGCCCCTGCCTTGAGCCGCACACGATGGTGGGGCGAGCTCAATCCCTGCATGGAAGAATACAGTCTGCGTAAAAACGCCCTAGC
The DNA here is from genome assembly GCF_031021105.1 of Erythrolamprus reginae. Lineage (NCBI taxonomy): Eukaryota > Metazoa > Chordata > Lepidosauria > Squamata > Dipsadidae > Erythrolamprus > Erythrolamprus reginae. The sequence goes on from NC_091951.1 coordinate 319,487,602, forward strand.
GGGAGCGATTACCCAGCATGCGAAGTTAAGCAGCCCTGTGAGCTCCTGGAGCTGTTTGAGGGTCACCTTCTTAAGGCCAGACACCTCCTCCAGTTTGAGCCGAATCTTCACAAGCTTATCCTCGGGCAGTCTACAAGACTGCGTGGAGGAATCTAGCTCTATGCCTAAGAAGGAAATCCTAGAGGATGGTCCTTCCGTCTTCTCTGGCGCTAGGGGGACCCCTAAGTACAAACACAGCCCCTGGAATGCCGCCATTAGGTCTTGGCATTGGGGTGTGCCCGCCGGGCCTGCCACCAGGAAGTCATCCAAATAGTGGATGACTGACCCGGAGCCAGTTCGTCTCCTGAGTGCCCACTCAAGGAAAGTACTGAAACTCTCAAAAAGAGCACATGAAATTGAACATCCCATAGGGAGAGTCCGATCCAGGTAGAAACTTCCCTCGAAGCAGAACCCCAGGAGATCGAAGTCGTCGGGATGTATGGGCAAGAGCCTAAACGCCGACTTAATGTCGCTCTTGCCCATAAGTGCCCCGACCCCGCACGCCCGGACCATAGCTACCGCCGCGTCAAATGAGGCGTAGCGGACTGAACACAGGTCCTCCGGTATGAAGTCGTTCACCGACTCCCCCCGGGGGAAGGAAAGGTGATGGATAAGTCAATATTCCCCCTGGGCTTTCTTAGGTACTACTCCCAGGGGGTATACCCTCAAATTAGGCATGGGGGGGGAAGGAAAGGGGCCCAGGACCCTCCCTTCGTCCACCTCCTTCCTAATCTTAACCCGGACTAACTCCTCATTACCCTGCACTGACCTCAAATTTTTTGCCATAAATGCCTTGCGTGGACCCTGATAAGGGATCCTGAAACCCTCACAAAAGCCCTGCAGGAGTGCGTCCGCCTTCTCACGCGGGCGATACCCCTGCAGGAGTTCGGCCAAGCGCTCAAGCTTGACCGGACTGGGTCCCTTGCGTCGCAGGAACGGCTGGCTTGTTTTTGTCCCTATAGTTCCTGTTTCTGCCGGGACGTGTGCACGTGTGGGTGGCGTGGGAGCCCCCACACTTACCACAGGCGTGCCTGAACCTACAGGAGGAGCGTGCGCAAGAGCCCTTAGCGCTGTATTCGAAACAAAGCTGGGTGGGTCGAACACCCTGCCCCGCAACATTGCGGGGTGCCGCCGGCTCCTCCTCCATCAGATGACCGCTATCGGTCCTTTGACCCGTCCCGCTCTTCTGGGCCTGAAACCAAAGGTCAGGCACTTCCCGATCCCAGGGCAGGGAAGGGTCATAAGCCACCCTCATCCGGAATGCCTCATCGTAGTTCTACCATGCATCCCCCTTGACCTCAAAATACGCCATGGCGATGAGGTCAATGTATTTAAGGAGTGCCGTGGCCCTACCCAGTTCCTTTTGTATTATAACGGTGGCATAGGTCAGGAAGGCGTAAAGCCAAGACCTAAAACACCTCAGCACCTTGACCTTTTTGGCTCGATTGGTCCGGGCCTCTTCATCCCTCTCCTTCTTGGGAACTTCCCTGTTTAACAGGGTGTAGAGGTCGATATATTCCCCCCTCCAAATCTTATCCCTGATCGAGGGGTGCAAATGATACCCCAAAGGAGTTGATGGGAGGCCTACCGGCACCGCACCCATGGCAGCCGCCATGGGGTCGGTCGAGGTGGCCACACTGGTGCTGGCCGACCCCGCTGAAGAAAAGGCCGCTGCGAGGGAAGACAACCCTGGCACAGCCCCTGTCCCGCCTGCCCCTGTGGGAGCTTCCTGGGTCCCTACAGTACCAATCGCGCTCAGCGATGACCCGGTTGACCCTGACGATCCCGGCAGTGGTTGAGGCAACTGTGCAGTGGGAACACCTCCCTGAGTTCCCCCCGTAGTGGACACCGTGCTCACCAGTGGCGTCCCAGCAGGGACCAAAGCCGATTGCACGGTCGCACCCCAAACCTGGGAGCAAACCGTAGGCATACTGGACCCCAAAGGGGGGCCCAGGCCGGCCGGTCCCACCGGGGGGGGGGTTAAGGTGGGTAACCCCTGTAAACCTGGTGTGGGAGCGATGGAAACAGACTCACCCCTGCCATCCAATGGAGCCCCGAGGGCCCCGGCCGCCGAACTGGAGTCCCATATGACAGGGTTGCTCTGGTCCGGAGCAGGGTCTTGCACATCCTTGGAGACTGGAGGGGCTCCCAACGCCGCTGAGGGCCTGGATCTGCTGCGAGCCCCAAATGCTGCTTCCCAGCGGGCGTCCATGCGATCCAAGCGATCTAGTAAAGCAGAAAAAGATTGAGCCGAGATAACAGGCGCAGGGCCTGCAGCGACCCGGTTGTCAGGGGGGGTTGCACACGGGGGGTGGGAGCCATCCCCCCCGCTTCCCTTGCCCGTAAAGAAGGGGCCCTCACCCTCTTAGGGCGGGGACCCGAGGGGGCCTGGGTAGGGGCATGCCTCTTGGGGGCCATGACAACTGTCCCACCAAAAACCTAAGAGTAAACTACCTAGCAGGCCCAAGACCAGGCCCACTCAACCCCAGCCACCGGGATGGGAGGTCCTGGGTTCAAAATTCACCAGGGGAATCCCTTTAAAGGGAAAGCCCCAAATCCCAGCCCCAAAGTGGACCACAAACAGGGGGCCTGGGGGAGAAGGAGCCACTAGGTTGTACACCTAATCTCCCCACCTTATGCTAAGGCCTACGAGGCCTCGCACGCCCTAATCCTGGTGCCCCACTAAAGGAGACCTATCTCCCCTAAGCACCTTACCAACCCAGCCCAGAAAAACCGCTCGTTGAGGGGGTTGGGGGGGAGGTTGGGTGAGTGAGTGGGAGGGGAGGGGTTAAGTCCCCCTTACAAGAGAGGGGAGAGGCCCACCTATTTACTCCTTAAGGAATAAAAAAGACCCCTTTCCAACCCAATAAAACCAAATACAAAAGAATTTAAAAAATCAGAGGCAAGCCTCTGACTCTGCAATATTGCTTCTCCGGAGAGGCTTCCAAAGCCCTGCCACAAACTACCCCTCCCCCCTTTGAGAGTAGCCTGCCTACTCTCTCGTCCCCGTTAAAAGAATAAGAAAGAGCAGAGGCCGGCAAGCCACTGCTCGACAAGCCTGGATGGGGCCTCGGTAGGCCCCGCTACGCAGTCCCAAAAAGAGCGATCAGCAGCCGTCTGTCGCTCCGATCGCTGTTCGCTCCAACGCCAGCAAAGCATGGGTCCCATCCGGATCGCCCTTAAATAGGGCGATCCGGGACCCTCCCCAGCAAGCCAGCAGCGCGCTCTCATTGGCGCGCTGCAAGAAGCCGAACTTCCGGTTCAAATTGAATCCGGAAGTTCGCAGCTCTAAAAGAGCTGAATCACCGTCCCCCCGCCCCATAGGCAATTTCGATCGGCGGTTTAAAACCGCCGATCGGGCATTTCTGTGCTTAATCCAGTAAAACATAGGCATTTTCTTTCTCAGTCTTCAACAGAAAGCAAGACCAAAACACAGGACTTTTTCTCTTGGTATTCTTCTTGGACTTGGAAGTATACATGAAGTGGAATAAATTGTACACTTTACTGCCCACAGTTTTTCTGCCATAATTTTAAAAAGAGGCAAAATAATTTCTTCTATTATTTCCAATAGTAGTGACAATTTAGATAATGTGCTCCTTTCCAATTCATAAATTTTTAACAATTTCTGCCCAGGGCCCTATTAAATGAATTAAATGTTCATTTAATATGCTCCTTAGCAGAGATTCTTGGAACATCATTGATTGGACATCATAGATTGGAAGGGAGCAAATTATCTGAATTGTCATTGGGATAATAGGGATTAACAAGCATATAGTGAATAAAAAAACAAAGATAATGAGTTGTCAGATAACAATTAATATAACAAAAATAAGTACTAATTCTCACCAATTATGGTCCCAGGTTCAACAACAGAACCAAGTCTTTAAGGATCTGTGAAAGGCCAGCAGATTAGGAAAGTCTGCTGTCCAGGGAACAATGTTCCTGAGGGTGAATGCCACAACAGAAAATGTTCTTTTTCTGAGCCTCACCAATGGCATTTTGTAATGGATGGGATTAAGTGCATGCCTCTTCTGCTAGATCTAGCACAAGGGTGTCAAACTCGATTTCATTGAGGGCCGCATTAGAGTTGTGTTTGACCTTGGGGAGGCTGGGGTGGGCATGGCCAGCTTGACATCATTCGTGTCGGGGTGCCTGTGGCGACCTGAGCAGTCTGACAGCAAAAACAAAGCTTGAGAGGGCTGCACGTGGCCCTCTCAAGCTCCAATTTCACTGGCAAAGGATTGCAGGAGGCCATCAGAACTCCATTTTCACTATAAGAAACACAGCAGATTGGTCTTCGTGGTTTCCAGGGCAGTCTTGCAGGCCATATCTAAACACCCCATGGGCCATATCTGCCTGGGGGCCTTGAGTTTGATATGTCTGATCTAGCAGAATGAGTAGATACAACTGGGGAAAGGTGGTCCTCTATGATTTTATGAATAAGAATTTCTTGTTGGAGAAAAAGAATAAGTGTCTTGCATTTAATGACACTCATCAAATAAGCTATTCACAAAACTAATATCATAAGCCATGTCATTTTTAAAATATGGAGCAAAGTTAAATGGTGTTTCACTGCAGTATACTGCACAATTTAACGTAACGTATTTTTTTAGGCCTATAAATGTCATTGAAGAATTCTTCAGCAAAACTGATCAAATATTTTATAAAACAGGTAGAGTACAGTGGTAGCTTGGTATTCATTGTTAATTAGTTTTAGGAGGTGTGATGTGTACCAAAAGCAATGAGTACCAAACTAATTTTTCCCATAAGGAATAATGTAGTGAGTCACAAGGCGGTTGACACAACAACTTCTAGCTTGTGCATTGAGAACCAAACAAATGATGAGTACCAGGACAAAATGTTTATGTTAAAATGCTTTGAGTACCAAATTAGATACATTTCAAAGCAGTTGAGTACCAAGATATCACTGTATATAACAAATATAAAATGCAATGCTTTTTAAAGGATTTTCCTCCAGTGCTGCTCTAGTACAGTCATACCTCGTCTTACGAACCTAATTGGTTCCAGGGGGAGGTTCGTAAGACGAAAGGTTCGTAAGACGAAACATTGTTTCCCATAGGAAACAATGTAAAGTCAATTAATCCGTGCAACCAAAAAAAACCCCCCCACGCTGTCACCTTTTAAAACAGCCTGGGGGCGCCAAACGCCAAACCCGAACTTCTGGGTTCGGCGTTCGGGAGGCCGCCGAGAAGCCCCCAGGCTTTTTAAAAGGTGACCGCCAGGCTGGGGGGCTTCCCAGCCCACCCCGAACCCTGAACCCGGAAGTTTGGCAAAAGTTCGGGGTTCGGGAGGATGATGGGAAGCCCCCCAGCCCGACTGTCACCTTTTAAAACAGCCGGGCGGCTTTCCAGGAGCCTCCCGAAGCCGAACGCCAAAGCCGAACTTCCACGTTCGGCGTTCGGAGGCTCCTGGGAAGCCGCCCGGCTGTTTTAAAAGGTGACCGCCAGGCTGGGGGGCTTCCCAGCACCCCCTCGAACCCCAAACCCGGAAGTTCGGCAAAAGTTAGGGGTTCGGGAGGTTGCTGGGAAGCCCCCCAGCCCGGCTGTCACCTTTTAAAACAGCCGGGCGGCTTTCCAGGAGCCTCCCGAAGCCGAACGCCAAACCCGAACTTCCGCGTTCGGCGTTCGGAGGCTCCTGGGAAGCCGCCCGGCTGTTTTAAAAGGTGACAGCCGGGCTGGGGGGCTTCCCAGCAACCTCCCGAACCCCGAACTTTTGCTGAACTTCCGGGCCCCAAACAAATTCCAAACAAATACATTGCTACCTGTGCATTTATAGACGTAGCAAGAACTCAAAACAAATCCTGATTCTCATTTCTCATTGTGAGACTATAAAAATAAGTAGGGTTTTAATCGGGTTTAATTATTACCTACCGTACAGTTCTTACAATTACAAAGAACATTATATAAACAAATTAAACTGTTTTAAGCTCTTACCAAAAAAGTAAAAAGCATCAGTGTCCTCTGTAATATTAAGCACCTTTTACCAGTTTTAGTTGACAAATCTACCAGTTATAGTCCTACCTTGAAAAATATAATATTGTACAGTAATGCATACCATGGTTATTTCTTGAGTTATATGCGTGACTGTGCTTGAGAAAGGTTTTGAAAGTATAACATGACAGTATTGATTGGAACATGACATTATGAACTGGCAGGCTTCCTTGGTTCTTGATTTGTATCTTGTCGCAGTTCAAGTTGACATTTGTCTATAAAGCCTTATATACAGGGGTGGGTTTCGGATTCTACTATTTAGAATAATGATTGTTTTTCTTGTTGAAATACTAATATTTTGAAGACATATGGCTAAAACTTCCTAACTTGTTTTTTAAGGCCAGAAATTACAAAGGTCCACTTCAACCTCTTTTACTTCCTGGAAGGTCTCTCTATGGCTTGAGACCAGAGGCTATGAACATACTGCAGCTTGTAGCTTATACAAGATTGTAGGGCTGACACTCCAGCTGGCTGCTCATAATTACAGTGATTGCAGTCTGACAGCTGGAGTTTCACTACAGAAATGTGATCAATATTTAAAAACAGTACTGCTAAGAGGAATCTCTTATAAACATATCTATTTTCATTCTTTACAGATATGACATCTGCACATATAAAAACAAGCCTTGTGGAACTCTGGGTAAGGTTCATAGTGTAAGCTAAATGAGCATTTATTCTTTAAATGTTTCTATAGATAAGGTGTCTTCCCTATACAGTATTTATCTGTTTACATAAGGATAGATTTCAGAATATATTTTACTTTCAAAAGGGAATTTTTAAATTTTATTATTATTTTCAATATTTGGATTACTTTAAAAGTCTAGAAACACTAGTTTAGAAGTAAACAAAGCAATATTAAGGGGAAAAGGAAGCTTACAATGCTTTCTTCATCATGAAAGTAAGTCTAGTCTGATACATTTCACATATTACAAATTGAACCCTTAGGAAAGACAGTCAGAAATCGAAATGTACATTATAAAATCATTATGTTTTAGAAAATTGTAAAATTATTATGTTTAGAAAATATGAACAGCTGATGATTGCTCTGGTGTCAAAACTTCCCTAACCTGCTAGCATTCATAAAATATTCAGAAAACCCGAATGCACTGTATATTTAAGTCTCTTTGCTCTGATTTTAAATTATAGTTTGCCACCCCAATAACTAAATGATCTTGAAATTTCATGCCTGTTTATATTCAAGTATATGTAGGCAGGATAAAATCATCTGTTCCTGGACAGATTTTTGTCCCTCTCCCCCATTTCCTTACTTGGGAAATCAAGTCTGTCTAGCATCTGGCAAAATACATGGGCCAAAATACTCTCTAGCACCTGGTAAAAAAATATATGGTGTGATCTGAATTTTAACTCTGCATTTAAACCTAAAATCTTTGTCCAGGCACTTGTCTTTCTATTTCATTCTGATATAAGAATTCTATATTAAATCTCACTATGATGAACCTAGGGATAAATTAAACTGTTCTTCATTCACAGCAGCCAAGATGAATTCTTTATTTACTTCATCGTTTACCATTATTTAAACCATCTATTAACAGACTTAAAGGATAACTATACTGCTAAAAAAAAACCCTAAAGGGAACACTTAAACAACAGAATATAACTCCAAGTAAATCAAACTTCTGTGAAATCAAACTGTCCACTTAGGAAGCAACACCGATTGACAATCAATTTCATTTTGTTGTCAGCACAGACAACTTTGTACAAAACAAAGTATTCAGTGAGAATATTTCATTCATTCACATCTAGGATGTGTTATTTGAGGCCCCCCCTTTTTTTCAGCAGTGTATAAAATGTATACAACATTAAATAAACAAACTGCTTAGAATCACACCTTTACTATTCTGTTTTATTTGCACCGATAAGAGAGAGAGCAGAGCTTTATGTATGAATATATTATTAATGCTAGCTAATATGTTTGGTATATGAAAGATGAGAGTATCTTCTACCAGTTCCTATTGCTAATATTAACTAGCTGGATATTTAAAGAATTGGATTTCAAGAACCATGCATGTATGTATCTTTTGGCAGTAGCATTCACTATAGCAGCTTTATCAGCTTTTGTTCATTTAATGTTCTATTTCGTTATCACAAGTAGTAGCTTTTCATGAACACATTTATAATTATATTATAGCATTTTCTTGTAAAATATTGTATGGTATAAACTTATACAGATAAATAGATATGTTTATTACTTTATTTACCAGCAGAAATATTACAAATCTATATGAGTCCAAGGGGTTGGGTGGCATATAAATCAAATAAATTAAATTAAATTAAATTAATTATAGATCAATCCTATTGAATTAACAGGATTTAGCTGTGTACAGGTCACTATTATTACTGATTAATACTTAACAGAATATGTGTGAATACTTTTGTTTTCAGTAAGCACTTCACCTGTTTTGTATTATATTTGCTTTACATTTCATAATGCCACATTTTTTCTGCTAATGCAGATTTCTTTAGTTATTTTAAGGGCTTCCTATAATTTCTTGCAATCCATTAAGACATTGAATCTTTCATCTAGCCAAGTTACCTCATTTTATGTTTGCGTCCAATATTTTTGACATAAGATTCACATTTTCTCATGCTATCGAAGTTCATGCTATTATCTTCATCCAAAATCGCTAACTGAATTTTGATTCCTTCTATGCAATTGGCCATGTTATCTAGTTCTCATGAGCAGCATGAGCATGAGCAGCATGTATATTATTTTATCCAGGTAATTTATACAATCTTGACTTGAACAATACAATACAACAAGGCAAGAAATAGTTGGTGCTTAGCCGCTCTACTTAAGATGACCCATTCCCTCTCTTAATGTAGAGGGAATGGAAGAGCCCCTGAAGGGTAGAGTTGAAGAGTTTGTGCAGTTTATATCAGATAAAATCACTCAGATTCGGATGGAGCGGGGCTCTGGGCAATTGCAATAGGGGCAGGTCTTAGTCCTTTTATATGGGATTAATTTGAGCCTGTGACTCCTGAGGAAGTAGACAAGGCTGTGGGAGCAATGAGTTCTTCCACTTGTTTATTGGACCTGGGTCCCTCCTGGCTGGTTTCTGCCAGCAGGGAGGTGACCTGAGGCTTCAGGCTTTAGTTAATGTGTCCTTGAGTGAGGGGTCCTTCCCACAACCATTAAAGGAGATGGTGGTGAAACTCCTCCTGAAGAAGCCTTCCTTGGATCCAGCAGAATTAAAGAACTTTCATCCAGTCTCCAACCTTCCCTTTGTGGGAAAGGTTGTAGAGAAAGTTGTGGCACTTCAACTCCTATGGTCATTGGATGAAACGAATTATCTGGACCCTTGTCAATCTGGCTTCAGACCTGGCTATAACATGGAAACTGCTTTGGTTATGCTGATGGATGATCTCTGGCAAGTCCGAGATAGGGGTCATTCCTCTATATTGGTGCTACTTGACCTCTTAGCTGCTTTCAATACCATTGACCATGGCATTATTCTGAGACGACTAAGGGAGCTAGGATTGGGAGGCACCATGCTGTGGTGGTTTTCCTCCTATCTCTCTGGTCGTTCACAGTCGGTGTTGGCAGGAGGACAGAGGTTGGCCCCTAGACCCTTTGTGGGGTGCCTCAGGGCTTGGTCCTCTCTCCTTTCCTATTTAATATCTACATGAAACCACTGGTTGAGGTCATCTGATGCTTTGGGTGAGATATCAGCAATATGATGATGATACCCAGTTGTATATCTCCACCCCACATCAGTTCAATTAAGCAGTGAACATTATTTGCCAGTGCCTGGAAGCTGTGGCGGTCTGGATTGGTATCAACAACCGCAGACTTAACCCAGACAAGACCAAGTGGCTGTAGGTACTGCCTCCTAAAGACTACATTGACTTTCCATCCTTGACTCGGGGGTGGGGGGAGAGAAATTGTCCCCCTTAGAATGGGTCCACAGTTAAGATTAGACTAACATCTAATAGTTGTGGCTAAGGGGACCATTGCACTGGTTTGTCTGGTGCACCAATTGCGACCCTACTTGGATCAGGAGTCTCTCTTCAGAGTCAGTCATGCCCTTATTACCTCACAGTTGGATTATTGCAATGCACTCTACATGGGGTTACCCCTGAAGAGTGTTTGGAGATTATAATTGGTCCAGAATGCAGCCATGCAAGTGGTTGTGAGTGCACCTAGGTACCCTCATATTACACCAATCCTCTACGAATTGCAATGGCTCCCTATGGGTCTTTGGGCTCAATTCAAGGTGTTGGTTATTAAAGCCCTGCATAGCTCAGGGCCAGGTTATCTTAACTACTTCATAGTTCCCAGTGACTGGGAATATCCCACAGAGTTGGTCCTCTCCAAGTTCTGTCAGCTAAACAGTGTTGGTTGGTGGCTCCGCAGGGAAGGGCCTTCTCTGTGGCTGCCCTGGCTCTCTGGAACCAACTACCCCCTGAGATCCGGACTGCCCCCACTCTATTGGCCTTCCGGAGAGCATTGAAGACCTTGCTTTGCCAGCAGACTTGGGGCCATTGATCTCGCAATTTGTGAGGTCTGTTCTGAATGATATGTATGATGTGATTTTTTTTAGCTGTATTTTAATCTTTCATGATGTTTTAAAATGCATTTTCTATATCCTGTTGTAAGCCATCCAGAGTCCTTCGGGAGTTGGGCGGCATAGAAATACAAATTAAATTAAATTATTCTTTTATTAGCAGAGTTTATTTTCCATTCAATAGCAGGTTGAGAGAAAGTCTGTATTACTGAATTTCTATTTGGATAGCCTTTAGTATACTACAACAATAACGTCTGTGTTTTCAGTCCTAAATTTATGAAATGTTTTTTATTAGATATAATTTCAACCCTAAGCAGGTGAGATTGTAACTGAGTTGATGAGTGTCAGTATTTTGTCTGTCATATCACAAATATATGCTTTTGGAATTCCAACAGCACTTGAAATGAAATAACTAGTCTAAATATTTTATATGTTTTACACCAGAATATGCCTTCCTCTAGAGTTGCTGCTAAATCATTTTTAATTTGAATCTAAGTATTTTTCTGTTCTGTTTCTCCCCTGAAAAGAGGACAGATGTTTGTTCTTCAATTTCAGAGACAAGAATATCTCCTCTTGGTTGTTTGTGAAATATTTCTACTTCATTTTTCTTTATTTTACTCATCTTTCTTGCAAACTACTAGGGTTTACTGGCTCTCATCTGAAAGCTATATATCCTTCTTTCCTGATAATCCAAAATTTGAAAAAATGTATCTCAAGCTCTTTGTTTTGCAGCCGAGAGGACGTAGATGATACTTGTTTTGCAGATCACTAGCTCTGTTCCTCAGTGTACTTGTATAAAATCATAGAACTGGAAAAGCATTTGGTGGACTTCTAATTCAACTCCCAGCTCAAAGCAGGAATCATCATGCCATCTTGGACTAATGGCTGTCCAATCTTTTCTTGAAAATCTCCAACAATGGAGCATCCATAATTTCAAAAAATTTCCATTGTTCAGTAGTTTTCTCTATCAGGAAGTACCTGGTTATTTCCAAGAGCTCCCTCTGACAAGCTCTCTCCACACATTGCTTCTTGTCTTACCTTCAGGTCCTATGGAGAATGAATCAATATCCTCACGTGTGCAACCTTTTACCATATCTTCCTCAATCTTCTCTTAATTAAGCTAAACATACCCAGCTTATTTAGCTATTCCTGATAAGATTTAGCTTCCAGACCTCTTACATTTGTTTCTGTGTGGAATCACCAATTAGACTGGGGGGAGGGATCAAGTGGGGGCCAAGTTTAGAGTCATGGTACTGCAGTAAATAGTAGGGAACAGACCTCAGAATCCTTGAAGCCTTAACTTGCCATTCCCAAGGGAATACAGCCAGTCTGGCATATTCTTGTAACCTGGTTGACTAGCAATTGAGGCTATTCATGAGTGGTTTTGCTTGTTTTTGCCTGACAGTTTTCTCTTCTCTACACTTTCTCTGAGGTCTTTTTAGTATTCATATGATCAGAACTGGATGCAGTATTCCAAATGCAATTACAGTTACAATTGTGCAGTATGGAGTGGTGCTATCAGTTCCCTTGATCTTGATATTGTCTCCCTGTTGATGCAGCATAGGACTGCATTGACTTTAGAAGATACTGAATCTTGATGCATTGAACTTTACATCTTCCCTGCCTAATTTCTACATATAACTTGATTGGTCAAACCAAGAATCAAACTTTTCACACAGTTTTTCTGCTCTAATTATATCTGCCAGCTCTGATGACATCTCCCACATATCTTTATAGTAACAAGTTAAATCAATAGGCATGGAGCACTTCCTGCATACTTCAGCAGTCTTTAGTAGAACCCAACCCCTAGTGTAGTTTTTAAAAAGTACATAATGGGGTTTTAAAAAACCTATTCCATGTATTTTATGTTTCTGGAATTTTTATACTATGAAAAACAGTGGGATAAGACTGCATAAATAATGGTCTGGGAATTATATAAAATCACCATCTAGAGTTGGAAGCTTCCATGGCATTTTACAGGAATTACAGACTCCTAATTGCCAAAGATGTCCCTCTGTGAAAGAAAAGCTACTTATTCCAAGAAAAAAAATCAGAGCCCTAAAAAAAAGTTCATAAAGCAAAAAGAGGGAAGAAATAGAATTACTGTTGCAGTGGCAAAGTTCAGAACTTTGCAGAGCAGTTTGAATAGAGAAAACAAATAGACCTAAAAGGAAAGATAAAACAATAGTCTGAATAAAGTGGTTTAAAGCTGATCATTTGTTTGGGTATTTTTTAGCATGATTATAGAAATTATTTCAGTCCTCAACCATAAATGTGAATTGTATTCATTATATTCTAAAAGTGTTAACTATATTATTGGTACTGGAGAAAAAAGACGGGTAGAATTTAGAAAATGGAATGCTATTGTTACATAGTTATCTTTAAAATTACGGGAAGGGAACGATGATTGTAACCTTTTTCTATCATAAATTACAGTTGGTTAAAAATAATTTCCATCTATTTTAGCTAAGCTTGTTTTGATTACTTTTATTTTGCCCTAGTCTGGAGCCAGTGACTGTTATGTAAACTAAACATATACTTGAAGATTAAAACATCAGACTATCTTCATTTATTGTCCATATCTAATTGCTGGGGAGCTAATAGAAATCATCTATAGATATAAAACACACAAAATTAGGTCAGCTGTAGACTGAAGGGCTACCAAACTTTTTACTACCACACTGTGGCCGTGGCTTATGCAGGATGCCCTGCATTTTCTTTCAACTCCTTTCAGTGCAAATTAGGTGCTCTGGGGTGGAGCTCCATCTTCGCTACCCCACTGCGTGTCTCCCCCCAACGTCTGGGCAGCAGTCCACCCCTGGCTATAGATAATAATGCCATTCATATATCCAGTTAATAGCTTTTTTTATACTGTAATTGTAATCAAGAGAACTAAGGGGTTAGAAATGGCTATGAGAGAGGATATATGTATGGTTGAGGCAAAAAAATTTCTAACTTGTTTACTTGCTAGTTACTCTTAAACTAGGTATTTCTTGGTATTTTATATATCATAGCTTCCGTAATTGAGTATGCTAGTTAAAGCAGATAGTGCAGAACATCTAGAAAAGCCAATTGGAATCCTGAATTATAATAATCTGCCTTGAAGGCATAAAAGTTATAAGAGTGAAGCTATGAAATACTTGCGATTTATTCCTATTAAAAAAGAGGTATCCAATATTATTTTTATTTCTTCTTTTTTCTTTGCTAACACAATTGAATTCTAAAAGTATTCTTTTTATAGTATTCTGTAATAATATTTTTGCAGCATACATATAATCCTCAGGGGTGTACATTGATGTTTTTTCCAGATAAGCAATATAGTACACTGAGAAATATAGCAGTAAGGCTGCAACAGATCCATTATCAGTAGTGATAATTGATTAGTCCTGCATTAAAGTATATCATATATAGTGCTTCATATGTAAATGTCTGAAACTTCATTCATTTTAGTTTTTTAAGGCATATATTTCATGCTGTAATAAAAGAAAAACATGATAGTGAGTACAAATTAATGTTTCTTTCTCTGCAATTGATGTACTGAGGGTTATTTTTCTCTAATAAAATTTCTCTAGAATATATCACTTGGGGATTTTTGGGTAGCTAAAATGTTACTTGTATGTTTTATGAACCCACTAAACTTAAAACCATTCTTTTTGGAAAAGTAATGTGAACACATTTTGCTTTCTGCAACCTCAAAAATGTTAAAATAAAAATGCTTGCTTGAATTCCCTCTCTTGGCTCAAGTTACTAGGTGGTCCCAAGTTACCAGAAGTAAAATTTATAAATCTAACCCCTAGTCTAGACATTTTCCAGCAGTGACTGCAGTTCAAAAAATATTAATGTCTAGCCGGCAAAGTGAAGTTCCCCCCAGTGATTTTGCAAGGACTAAAAAGTCAACCTTTGCCAACTGCTGCTTTTAGGCATGAGGTTATTAAAAATAATCCAGGCATTTATAACTAAGGCTTTTAAGACTGAAACACGTTGGCATGACCCTTTGTGTCTCCTTTTGTTTGTTCAGGCTTGGCCTCTGTTGCTGGAATGTGTGAGCCTGAAAGGAGCTGTAGTATTAATGAAGACATTGGCCTTGGCTCTGCTTTTACCATAGCCCATGAGATTGGTCACAAGTGCGTATATTTTTAAAATTTAATACATTTAGTTTAATTATTTTAATTTGCCCTCTTATAGTGGCTGCCTTTCCTGTATCCTGATTATTTTTGTTGTTGTTTGATTTCATCAACCATATGATCTTGAAAGAGTTATTACTGCAGCACATATATATTATTGCTTTAAAATTACTTCTAGTTGCATCAGTTTTGCATAACATTACTATTGCAGTATATTGCTATAATAGTACAAAGTAAACTATATAAGTTTATAAGTAAACTATATAAGTTTAATTATATATGTAACCCTTGTATAACTATGCTGTAACAACAGTACAGTTCAGGATATATATTTTGAGACAGAACTCAAAAATTGTTGCTTACCTTTCCATTTCAGAATCAGATTATGTAGTACTGCTTATAATACAGTGCTTCAATTGGAAACATATTGAAAAGTGCTTTAACCATATTTAATTTACATGATTTAATCACATTATTTTCAACTATTTTCACTGTTGTTCCTCACTGTTGTAATACGAGGATCTCCTAAAATGAATAAAACTAAAGTTAACAATAGACCACTTATATTAAAATTTAATCTAAATATCATGGGAGTTTTTGAACTTTGATGCCCTCCATTTATTGCAGATATGTGTAGTCAAAATGAATAGAACTTAGACGAAGTTTTGATAGTATTCACCCTTGATCTACACAAACCTGATTAGATGTTTTAATTCACTTGAAACTTTTGCCAGCATAGTCATATTACCAATGAGTAATGTGTAGGGGATGTTGAAATGTGTCCTGTAACAGAGTGACCTTAACCATGTGATACACTAATCTAATCCAAAATAGAATCCAAGTGTAAATAATGCAAGTGCAATTGTTAATTTATTATTATTGTTGTTGTTGTTGTTATTATTATTATTATTATTAATTAAATTTGTATGCCGCCCCTCTCTGCAGACTCGGAGCGGCATACAATTTGTCATTATCTTTGTCTTTATTTATTCATTCATTCATTCATTCATTCATTCATTTATTTAAGAATCAATGGCTTTTTAGAAATTTGTATGTTACCATACATAAAATATACAGCTTGCTAACTACCCCCAAAATAAAATAAAGAGAAATCTTGCAGTTTTTAGATCAGCAATTATAGTCACATTTTAGCTAATGTTTTAGAAAGAAAAGTAAACTGAAGTCAAATTTTGTGACATTAATTTTTTATACTTTAGAAGTCATCTTGGCATAATGATCTATTTCTTCAAATAAGAAACAAGTCACTACAACCATTCTTAGCAGCTTACTATTCTATTGTTACATTTGATACTAAGGGAAAAATTATAGTTACAATTTAATACACATTTAGAGAGCAATAACTGTTATTGAATTTAGTAGAATTAATTATACATGTAGAAATTACACAATTAAAATTTTCCAATTCATCTAGAGCAGTGATGGAGAACCAATGGCACGGGTGCCACAGGTGGCATGCAGAGCCATATCTGCTGAAACGTGACTTGTTGCCCTAGATCAGCTCCAACATGCATGCATGTGCTGGCCAGCTAATTTTTGGCTTGCACAGAGGCTCTGGGAGGGTGGGGGAGGGCGTTTTTACCCTCTCCCAGGACCAGGGAAGCCTTTGGATCTCGTGAAGGGAGAAACATAAGCCCACTGGGCCCACCAGAAGTTGAGAAACAGGCTGTTTCTGGCCTTCAGAGGGCCTCCAGGGGACAGGGGAAGCTGTTTTCGCCCTCCCCAGGCATTGAATTATGGGTGTGGGCACTCACACATGTATGATAGTGCACGCCCACGCTCTTTCGGCACCTGAAGAAAAAAAGGTTTGTCATCATTAATCTAGAGTACTCAGTTCTTTTTTCTGTGATTTCAATATATTAGAAATCTGTATCTATTTCTCTTAACTCACTATTTTGATAAAAGTAATAAATTTCTATCATATCTTTCTTTTCTTCTTTTTACAAATCTAGATACTTTTGGGAATATGTTACTATCTTTTATATGATGAAACTAAACAGAATAGTTGTTGCAAACTGCTTCCAGGAATTATATGCTAGATTTGTTATGCATTTTATTTTAGGTTTTTATGTATTACAAGTAATTTGATATGCAGTATAAAGATTCCTTAGAATGTCAGAAGAACAAATGCAGGACTAGGATAAAGAAGTATAATGAATTAAAACAGTATTTCTTTAATAGTTTCTCCTCTGCTGATAATTCATCTCAGAAAGAGCAAAGCAAGACTGGGATATCTGGTACAGTGATACCTTATCTTACGAACCCCTCATCATACAAACCTTTTGAGATACAAACCTGGAGTTTAAGATTTCTTTGCCCTGCTGCCCCCCCAGCCAAAAACGCAAAGCCGGGCCACCGCCACAGGACGTTTGAGCCTCCTGGTCCTCCCCTTCTTCCTGTCTTCAGCCTGGGCCAGCAGAACCTGCCTCCCAAGCCCCTTTGCCCAGCCTGACACCCCCCCCCAGCGCTTTGCCTCTCGACAGGCTAGGGGGCTTCGGAGGCAGGTTCTGCCGGCCCAGGCTGACAGACAGGAAGAAGGGTCGGGGAAGACCGGGAGGCTCAAGCCTCCTTCAGCAGTGGCCCAGCTTTGCGTTTTTGGCTGGGGGGGGCAGGAGGGCCGGCTTGACCCTCCCCCAGTGTTTCGCCCTGAGTGACAGGCAAGACGAAGGGGCGGGGAGGACCGGGATGCTCAAGCCTCCTTCGGTGGTGGTGTCCTGGCTTCCAGGTTTCTGAATTTTGGGCTTGCATGCATTAATCGCTTTTCCATTGATTCCTATGAGAAACATTGTTTCATCTTACGAACTTTTCACCTTACGAACCTTGTCCCGGAACCAATTAAGTTCAAAAGACGTGGTATCACTGTATTAAAAACAAAGTTCAATTCCAATTCTACATCTTTTCAGTTCTGACAGAAGGGAACATAAATTGGTGCTAAAAAACAATAAATATGCATAGGTACATGGAACGATACAGAGAGAATGGGAATGAGGGAAAGTGGAAATCTTTATTGTGCACATTTCCCATGCATCATTACAGAGCAGAATACTTATTCCAGTTTCAGATATGTTGAAGGTGGGAATTAATATATTATTCTAAGGGAGCAACAACAGCAAACCAAGAGAAGGAAAATAGAAAAGATGGGAATTATAGCAGTATGAAAATGACCAATTGTTTGGAATTATTTCCAATCAGATAATATAGCACAGATGCATGGTAGTCTCTTTTTCCTCCTTTCCATATTGTAATATTTTCAATATATATGTATTTTATGCCTGGAAAAAGTATTTAATGATAAAGATACATGGAGAATCTTTATTTATGTCCCATCTTCTAATTGTTCCAACATTCTAGATAATTTACACAAAATTAAAATTAAAATAACCAACAATTAAAACTTAGTGAAATATATACTTTCTATTACTTATCTAAGAGCCAAATATAACTCTTTAGGGAGAATATCTCATTACTCATTACATTCTCATATATATGATGATAAAGCTTCTAAACAGAATGGACAATCCTGTTACTCTAAATTCTAGAGCATTTTCATAAATGAAGATACAGTACCACGGAATTAGTCTTTAAGTCATTTAGAATCATAAGACTAGCACCAATCCTTTTAACTGTGACCATTAAGCAATTGCTAGCCAGTGCAGATATTAAATGTTTAATATAAGTATTTTAATACCTTTAATATATTTATGATGTATTTAATATTTATAATTTTAATATAAGTATTGTCTTATATTAGTCAGCAGTCTTCTGCTGCATTTTTCACTGATTACAATTTATATACATGATCAAAGTGCATAAAGCACAGTGTAGTATCAAAGAAGACTATGATCAAGACATAAAGATTTGCCACTAATTCTGACCAGTCCAGGAAGGCTCAAAGTATCCTAGCCATAATAGTTGAAATATGCTCTTTGCCACAGCTGTTATCTGTAAATGCCGTGATAGCTGGTGGAAAGTACTCTTCCAATTCCAAAGTATATAGTCCTGAGGGAGGAAGATTCATCCAGATCAAACTTTACTTAAACCACAGAATAGGACTTTACATTAGAATACAGAGACCACTAGATTTTGTATCCTCAGCATACTAATGGCCCATAGCTTTTGGGCAAAAAACATTATGGGAAATGTAAGTAAAAGCTGACAAGGAAAATTAGAAAAGTCATACTCCCATTTGCTTTCTGGTGTTTCACATGTTCAGCAAAAAAACATGGTAGAAAGAAATACCAGTCAGCGGTTCGAATGCTGGCCGGCTGTTGCATTGGGGCCGGAAGGAACGTCCCGTCTTCTTCCAATGCTGGGCGATCCTGAGGATCAAAGGGATTTCCTGGTAGTCTTCCCCAGTTCCCACATGACTGGTAATGGCTGTTTCCGGTGTTC
Organism: Erythrolamprus reginae; assembly: GCF_031021105.1. Taxonomy (NCBI): domain Eukaryota; kingdom Metazoa; phylum Chordata; class Lepidosauria; order Squamata; family Dipsadidae; genus Erythrolamprus; species Erythrolamprus reginae. Next base: position 319,506,712 of record NC_091951.1, read on the forward strand.
CATGTGGCTAGATGATCCCAGAGGCTGATGGGGATCACCTAGTATGCCGTGCGGGGCCGCACAGGCCCAATAGGTCGAAGCGGGTGGGCCCAGGCCTGGATAAAAGGGCCTGCTTTCCCTTGGCTCTTTCCTTTCTGACTTCTCTTCGTTGGCACCTTCCCTCCCTCCCCTTGTGTTAGTGTGACTACTGGTTGCTGTTTGGGGATGAGTAGGAATTTTTTATGGCTGCAGCACTTCATGGCGCAGCCGTTTTTTCGCCTACTCCACACAGATTGGGGGACAGGATTAGTTAGGGGGTTTGTTTTTCAGCCACCTTAGGTTGATTTGGCTGCAATCTGGCTTAAAATCCCTTTAGTCATTGGGGTGGTAGGTAGGGGTGGAAAGGGGTGCTAGCACCAGCTGTGTGTTCTCCTTTAGGGCACCTTTTGGAAGGTGGTGGACTGCCCCTGCCCAGAAGCTCCAGGCATGTAAGGCCTGAGTGATGGATAGGGGGTGCGTTGGGGCTCATTTACTCAGGTCTTCTAAAGTGGAACTGGGGGATGAGCCTTCCTACATATCATGTGGTGTGGCGGAGAGCAAGGGAAGGGACATGGCACCCTCCTTCCCTTAGTAATGAGACCCATTAACACCCAGCTCTGTTGTGTGTGTGTTCTTTCCGCATCCAATGCAAAGGATTTAACTATGGTTTCTGTTACAAAACCATTGTTTTCTATGAAGTTTAAATTCAGCCAATTTTTAATAACACTTGAGAGTGGAATAACATCTAGCAGAAATATTGGTAACATGATGATTAATGACTGTGTTAAAGTAGCTCAAATATTAGAACAAGATGACAAATTGTAAAAGGAAGACATTCTTGAGTTACTTATATTGCTGTAGTCCAATTTACTTCGGTGAATCTGAAACAAAAGAAGAGATCAAATGATACATATGACATTCAATACACTGCCAGTTTAGATTTTATTTAAAAAAGTTACAGTCAAGTGTTTTGGAAGCCAATATGCATTTGGGACTGTTATGTCTGGGAAAGCAATCTTGAAAAAGAAAAATTGCCCTTCATGCAGCAAATAGCAGTAAAAAATAGATACTCAGATTTTTGTTAGAATCAACGATTATTTTCCTATTACCTTTTTTTAGTAGAAAGACTATTTTTCTATATTAAAAAATAGAAAGGCACATTTGAATAATTTCAAATGATATATATTCTTTAAATTAATATGAAATATTAACTAGGGGTTTTTTTTAATCATCTTTTAATTACTTTATACATCTTGATTTGCCATGTGAAGGTTCTAAAATGGTAATATTTGCTGGCACTAAATCAGATAGGATTATACTGTAAATATAGTGAAATTTGTACAGTGAAATGAACGATACAGACATGCTAATAATTTTGTGCTATGTCTTATGTAAGTTACATATAGCCCTTTATTTACCACATTCTCTCAGAACATTTTTCAGTATTCAGTTGATATGAAATTTTATAATTGTATTGTTTCATTTGCTATTTCATATAAAAAATAATTTCTCTTTCCTCCTTATTTTTTCTGATAGTTTTGGTATGAACCATGATGGAATTGGAAATTCTTGTGGGACCAAAGGTCATGAAGCAGCAAAACTTATGGCAGCTCACATTACAGCAAACACCAACCCTTTCTCATGGTCAACCTGCAGTAGGGATTATATCACCAGTTTTTTAGAGTAAGTATTTTCTCAAAGCAATTATAAATTGGGGGGGAGTGTGTTCACCCATATTTATACCTTGCTATTGTGAATAATAATGCTAGAGAATATGTAGTCATAAGCTCCAATCTGGAAAAGTATGCAGAGTGGATGATCAGTTCTGTCAGATTTGCTCATACTGTTTAACTGTACAAAATTGGGAAATCAAATGGAGTAGAAAACAGGAATCACTACAAGATATCATTTAGGATGAACATATTAAGTGTTAATACTAACAGTGCTGCCCATAATAATCAAGAACTCTACCTTCAGGTCTTGCATGTCATTGTTCTCTTATTTACACCTTGCCTGGAATCCCCACTTACTACTCAGTCCTCAGAGAGGACAAGATGTGATGTCATCTCACCCTGAATTTCACACTCAGCTATATTTCTTCAACTGCGAGTTTTCTTTCAACATTGAGTCAGCTTTTAACATCGAACAACTGACGGCACTTTACCTAGATTATCAGCTGTTTCATGTCTGTGCCTGCCTGTGTCGCTGGTGGCATGGAGCCATATGGGGCCTGGTCCTCGGCTCTGCCAGTGGGGGATCTGGTTCCCCCCGCCTTTCTGACTCCTTCACTGACAGTTGAATAGGGGCTTCAGCTGCGTTATCAGGCAGAGATAGTGGTCCAGGGAGTTCTTGCGTTCCCCCTTCCCATTCAAACGAGCCGCAGGGACATCTGTCAGCACTGTAAAAAGGCAGTCGTGAACAATAAAACTTGGTTGGCCTGACTAGCAAGGTCGCATCTTCAGCCAAAGCGACCTGACCACTGACCAAGCAATTGCCCGTTTGCTGAAATCGTGAGGGATTCATCTGCAACTGGGCCGATGCCGTGATCAGCGTTTTTCACTTCTGTGATGGATCAGATTGCCAAAGTTTCCTTGTCTGCTGCCTTAGGACCCTTTGGGCCCACTGATTCCCCAGGCAATAATCCAGTTACCATACCCGGTTGCCTGCACTTGTTGCAAATTGCTAACAGCCCAAAGGGGCATGAAAAACTTCCAGTGGCCATTTTCTGCCTCATCGAAGATCTGGTGGCCATTTTTGGCAGGAGCCTTCAACAGGTGTTATCATGGCTCACTGACAGCTGAAAGGAACAAAAACTTTTCGGCAGCCATTTTCTAGCTCACCCTATCTCTGGCAACCATTTTAAAGAGAAGCCACAACAGGCTGCCTGTGGTGGCCATTTTATGTGGTGGTAGGCCTGCTTTCCATCGCTACTTCATGTAGTCTCCTGGGTTATCCCTCTTCTACCTCATTGGCCATCATCTCAACAGAAAGGAGGGATATGACATCATCTTATTTCCCATCTACAAGTCCTTTTAACAATTCCAAAAAAGCTCCACACACCTTTGCACCACTCAAGTGACTTTGATAACACATTTAAACCTCCAGGTGACCTTAATGACTCGCTAAAGGAATGCAAATGACCAATTGTCTGCAAGGAGTATAAATCCTTCAACTCCTTACCATCTAGTCAGAGCTGAATTTTCTTGGATGAGAAGTGAAACATTTTCAAAGAAAAACTGGGAAGTCCATTTCCATCTTGAAAAATCACCTTTGGAACAACCATGACCGGATGACTGAGAATCTACATAGGCATCCTTTGAACTACTAATCATTGACAGATAATGGTGATATTTTGAGGGGTACACAAAATAGCTTTTTAATGAATATTTTGAAAATGAGTTATGAAATGTTATGAATTGACAATCCATAATAGGAAATCATATCTACTTTCTATAATACACATGTATTTGCATAGCTGTAAATGTGGCTAGGGCTTTGATTTGTCTTCAGGTCGTATAGATCTTTCACCTTTTAACTAAATAATAGTATTCCTGGATTTTTTAATGTTGAACAGTTCAGGTCGTGGTACTTGCCTTGATAATGAACCTCCCAAGCGTGATTTTCTTTATCCTGTGGTGGCCCCAGGTCAGGTGTATGATGCTGATGAACAGTGTCGCTTCCAATATGGAGCTACATCACGGCAGTGTAAATACGGGGTAAGAGCTCTAAATCCTTATACTATATCAACTGTCCCAAATAGTCTCTTATATATATTTCATCCTCACGTAAAAGTTTATTAACATACAATTGTTAATGTAGTTTTCTACTAGTAATTTGATTGTATTATTGTTTCAAATAAGGAACATCAGTTTTTTATGCTGCATCTTTTGCTTGAGTTGTTTGTATATATTCTATACCTAAATGTTTGAACTGAGCATTTTTCCTCAAAATCAGTTGGATGATCTTAGAATTTTAGCTAACTCGGAACACTCAGTTACCTGTAGAAATGCTGCTAATGACAAGGTTTAATGACAATGTTTAAATACAAACCTCAGGATACAACTTTCTTTAATATGAAACAATTTTGTACAGTAAACAGTTTTAATTATGTTTTATATATATTATACTTTTTTCTTTCCGTAGTGGCATTATTATTAGTGACTGTGATTACCCTTATTACTGTTAAACACTATAATAATGAGTTTATTAAATTCATTATTACAGTTGTTATAATTGAGTGGGTTGTGAATGTATTCTATACATTTCATTCATTAATAAAATAATTGTTTAGTTTATTTATTTTGAACATGCCATTCAAAAATTCTGTGTGCCTTCCACATGCATTAAAAACCAACTTCCAAATACAGTTAGGTTATAAAATAATCATTAATACAAAATAAACTTTTAGTTATTTTACTAATACTTCAGAACAGCTTGAAATAGCATTTAGTGGTTTTTATAAGCTAAAGCATCACTTACAATGATTCTGTCACCAGTAGGGTTTAAATATGAAAATTGTATTGAAATGGTATTTTTAGATTTGTTGCCAAGTTACATATTATTTTATATAGTTTTTAAATAAAATATTTTTGAATGATAGTGTTTTGTCAGGTCTAAAAACTACATATAATAATTTACCTAATCATTTGCAATAATCACTTCTTTTAGAACCACAGTACAAAAGGAATTCATTTTTAATATCCCTAGGGTGATAAGTACAATATTATTCTTGGGATGAATTTTGGCAATTCATATAGCAATGGATTTTAAAGTTTTTTGTGGTTGGCTGGCTAACTGTTAGCTTTTGATTTTTTTTCAACAAAAAGCCTTTATTGTTTCTGTTTAAGTTTCTTCTTTCTTCTGCTTCTGTTTCTCTTTTTCTTCTCTTGATGTCTACATACTTTCATAAACTCTTTTCACTTAGCTACTCTGTTTTAGATATAGTAGAAAGGTCTGCACCTTTTGCCTTCATTACATGAAATTTTACATGAGGTATTTATGAAGCATCAACATGAGGTATTCTTGACATTGAAAAATGAGCAGTGGATGCTCATTTGGTGGCAATGTCGAGGCGTTGCAGAGGAGAAAAGAGAACTTCATCTTTTTACTTCTGGTTTTTCATGCCTGGGGACCCTTTCAAGGTGTGCTTTGTTTGGAGGACCATGTGAAACGGAGGGGAAGACTGGGGGACAGTGGGGTAGAAAGCAACTTCCAGCTTGCACAAACCCTCTTTAAACCAACACAAATGCAATCTGTCATATCATTCTGACATGGCACATACGAGGCTGCAACAACCACTCCAGCTTTGGGAAGCATAAAATTGAATGTGCTCATTCCCATTACTGTGGACTTCGATAAGGAAGAGTTGCCAAACTATAAGTATCAAATGGCAGTGATTTGGAATTAATAAATTGATCAAATCCCAAAGATTTGGGCAAAGGGATTAAAGCTCTGCCAAGAGACTAAGTGGCGATTGAAAGACATGAGCCAGAATTACTTAAAAGAAATTTGCCAAGAAAGTAAAACTTAGAGGAAAATTGTGGATGGGGGAAAATAATTAGAAGATTTTGCCAAAGGGGGAGCAAATAAAAGAATTAGACCGAGGAGATCAGCATAAGAAGAAACATTTGACTTAGAGAGTAAGATTGAAAGTGAAAACACCAGAAGGACCCTTTTGTAATGGGAAAGGAGAAAAAACACTGAACTGGAGTGATTAGAGGCAGTGGTGACTCAGAAAGTATACAAAGAAGATTATTGGAAGTTTGAAAAGGTAAAAAAGGCTTAAACAGAGTTGCCAAATATAAGTATCAAATGGACTGTCTTATTACAAATGGAGATTAGTGGATATATATATAGAATATTTCTTCAACATAAACTATTAACTTTATTTATAACACTATCTTTATCCTTTACAGTGGAACCTCGACATACGAGCAGCTCTACTTACGAGCTACTCGAGATAAGAGCTGGGAGGGGAGCGACATTTTTGTTCGCCTCCCGAGCTCACATTCGGGATACGAGCGCCAAGGAGCTGTCTCCTGAAGCCGAACACTAACTTCCGCTTTCGGCTTCAGGAGACAGCTCCTTGGCGCTCGTATCCCGCGTGTTTTAAAAGGTTGCAGCCGGCCTGGGGGGCTCGGGGGGAAGCCCCCGAGCCCCCCAGGCCGGCTGCAACCTTTTAAAACACGCGCGCCGCTTCGCAGCTCTCTGCTGAATCCGGAACGCTAACTTCCGCGTTCGGATTCAGCAGACAGCTGCGAAGCAGCGCGCGTGTTTTAAAACGTGACAGCCGGCCTGGGGGGCTCGGGGGGAAGCCCCCGAGCCCCCCAGGCCGGCTGTGACGTTTTAAAACACGCGCGCTGCTTCGCAGCTCTCTGCTGAATCCGGAACGCTAACTTCCGCGTTCGGATTCAGCAGAGAGCCGCAAAGCGGCGCGCGTGTTTTAAAAGGTTGCAGCCGGCCTGGGGGGCTCGGGGGCTTCCCCCCGAGCCCCCCAGGCCGGCTGCCACGTTTTAAAACACGCGCGCTGCTTCGCAGCTGTCTCTGAACGCTAAATTCCGCGTTCGGCGGCAGCGGTAAATGAGCAAAGATGTATGAAGTATAGAAACTTGTTAAATTTAAAAACATAATAACTTTATTAAAAGAGAAAGGAAAATGAGCCGTGTAAATATATTTTTAAATAGACTTTTTATCAGCTTCTTTTCGAGAATAGATATTATATGGACCAATAAATAACGAAATAAAATGGTAGATATAGTAGAGTTCAATCCAAACATATGGGCAGACCATAATCCCCTGAAGATAACATGGAAAGGCCAAAAAAAGAAACACATGGATTTGAATGAAAAGAGGTGTAACTATTACATATGAAATATTCTTAAACTTGAATGTAATAATATGTAAAGAATAGACATGTAAATAATTGGTAAATGAGCAAAGATGTATGAAGTATAGAAACTTGTTAAATTTAAAAACATAATAACTTTATTAAAAGAGAAAGGAAAATGAGCCGTGTAAATATATTTTTAAATAGACTTTTTATCAGCTTCTCATATAGTGTATTTGTCTGGTTTTATCTTTGCAATAATTTTATCAGATAGGTAAGATTTTAAAATTCATAGTTGAAGATTACACAGTAATAAGCATAATGTGTGATCTAAACTAAATTTCCTAGGTTCTAGATTGACACTGTGAAGTATTGCACTCTGAATTCTATACCACCTTCTTTTCTTCATTAATTTTAAACTAATAAGAGATTAAAAAGATAATTCTTAACTGTTGTTGGTATAGAAATAACTCAAAGAATAGTGTCTTGATTGGATATTTGCAGTTGATACTTTCTTCCAAGAGATTTATAGTTTCCTTATATTTGGATTAAAAAAAATTATATTCTTTTTTGCAGAAAAAAGTGGCAAGGACCAATGCCTTTTTTCTTCAGATATTGTTTTCTACCTTTCTAGTCAAGGTTTTCTTTCCAACTGTCTGAAACATAGAAGCAATACAGTACTTAGAATGGAGATTAGTGGTCAGTTCCTGGAGTTCTTCATATTTTGACATTATTCATTATTTTGAAATGATATTACATTGTTTTTTTTAAAAAAAATGAATTGGGAAGTTTCAGCACAAAACACAATGGCTAGAATTTGCACCTGAACAGCTCCCTCATAATATAAATCAACTTGAAAGGATTTAGTAGGTGTTTGTTTATTTATATGCCCAATGCAAATTGTATATGTTAACATATAAATAACTTGGTATCAAGATATACGAAACTGTCTCTTCCTTCCCACAAATTAAGGCCACAGATTAATTGGCCCGTTTAAATGTCATTATCCCCATCTGAAATATTGCTTATATGAATAACAGATACTGGCATTATCTTCTCAACTATGCAATCTTCCTTGAGAAGGCATTCCCAGCTTCAGCTTCATTGTTTTTCAGTTTCAGACAAAATATTTATTATCCATCTGATGCAATTAAAAATAAATAAACAATTTTGGGTTACTAGAATTTGTTTATGAACGTTTAAACTTAATATTTACCCTCTACTTCTTTTTTCTTATTGTTATTACTTTAGCTTCTATTTTAATTATTCAAAATGATTTCTACAAGCACATGAGCTCTTAAATAAAAGAATTATGAATTTAACCAAATAAACCACAAACTTAATTATTTCAGTAATCTAAAAATAAAAACACTTTATCATATAACTTGCCAGGGATTGTGTTATTTAGGCATAATCTCTGAGAGTAACTAGAATGTCTTTACTTGTAAATTGCTGTATAGATCTTACTTTTATTTATGAAAACATCATGGAGAACAGTTGATTGATTACATAAACACTTTATTTTTGCCTTTTAGCCACCACGTAGTTTGATCCCCCCCCCCAGGAAGAATAGTTTAATAAATAAAGTAATTTACCTGTAACATAATTAATGTTCAACTATTTCTTTCTTTTTTCCCTTTGTTGGATTACCCTCTATAGTAATGCAGGATTTGGTGATTTTAGAAGCAACCAGTACTTTTAGCACTGCTGTTACAACTACTATTTACTGATTATAAATTTCTTGTAAAAATACAGACTGGAATGATATTATCTTAAGGATGCAATTAATGCAGCAAAAAGATAAAAATAACTGTATCATTTTATTCATTAGGCTTGTGCATGTACACTTCAAAAACAAAATGAAATAATTACTCCAGATTTCATACAAGCATTCTGCTGCATTTTAAATGAGATGTACTTTGCCCTGACTTTGCACCAAGTGTTGCTTAAGCAACATCATTTTTCAGGTTGACACAGAATTACAATTATAGACTTAAATCTGAGATGTGAAATGTATTTTTAGAACTAAATACTTTATGCATATGGTTGACGTCTTATACTACTTTTGACTATCTGTAAAACTCTTTACAATTAGTACTAAAGTTGACCATAGTGTTTGGGTATTTCTATTTTCGCAATTATTTTAGTACTTTTCATAGACGATTGGCAAGTTGTAATGTGTACCTCTATATATTATCCTTAGTTCCAGATATATTTTTCACAAACACTCACACACACACATATATATACTTGTAGTAGAATCAGAAATACAGTTAATCCTGTAACTATCTATAATGTCAGGAATTTTATATATGTTTGTTAGTGTTTGTAATTTCCAGATCAATACAATAGTGCTATCTAAGCAAGGGAAATTATGAAGCTTATTAATGGAGATGCTTGCTAGCCCTGAAAGCATTTTTTTCTACATAATTAACATGAGTACAAATATTGTGAAAACTGCTAAATACTTGTCAACCACTTGAGATAGACCAAGTGAGGGACCAGGCTTCACAGGAACTACTGTAGTTTACTTTATTATTGAACTATTATTGAAAAACTGAGAAGAGTTTCCCTCTCCTTTCCTTATACAGTATACCCAAGAGAATCACGATAGGTTAGACCTAAATTTCTTTCTCACTTCCTATTTCCTTCTATGGGTAAGCTGATGTTTTTGTAATGACTGCTATATCTTTTCTTCAAAGACTATTTCCATATTTCTCTATACTAGAACTGATAGAAGCATTCCTGGCTTCCGGATTTTAGTTTTCTTATAAGGCCTTACATGTATCACATATTTAGAAAAGGAGAAACAATCACACAGAAATCTAGAACACGACAGCTTTATAGACTTCTAATTCAATGGGCAAAAGGTCATCTAAAGTTGAAGATGTTCAAGTATGCTATCATTGGCCAATATTTCTTGCTCAGTGGCTAAATGTACTGAGAACATTATTAATTTTGCATTGACAAACTCTAGTAGATAGACAGGGATGTACTCCAAAATAAAACACAGGGTTGTATTCAATCTACTACTGCACCAATTTCATAAATAGAACAAGGAATGAGGTATTTTTAGTAACTCTCCTTATAGCTTTCTTGGTACCTTTTAAAGGAACATAATTGATGGTGAAATTATTTCCTTTGATGAAATCAATGCTGATATCTGGGATATTGGCCCAGATTTTCGATGGTGATAAAGAATTATGAAGATTTTATAATTCTGGAATAGGGATTTCTAGCAGGGGTCTAAGGGTCAAATGATTCTAGACAATACAGGAAACATAAAAGACATATTCTTTCCACTGATAATGACAAATGAGCATCTGAGAAATTTATGTTGCATTGCTGCTCTAGTGATCATTGGCTTTGGCCAGTAGCAGTTACCCAATCAACAGGGAAATTGATCATGCAGATATTTGGGTGCTGCACCAACAGTTCATTTTAGCTGTAATCAATAAAGTTGCGGCCACACTCTCTGAACAAATTGTCACATACCTTCTTTAGGTTTCCTTTGCTTCTTCACCTATAAGTGATATTGAGAACCTAGATTTTTGCATTGTTTGCTTCAGGGTACTGCTTTCAATTCCTTGGGAAAGTTGTTGTCAGTTCTACATAGTCAAACAATTATAGATCCATTTTGAAGTCTATTTCTACCAAAATTATTGTATTAATTAAAATTACATCTTGACTTCTCTTTGATGATACCTGGTAGTTTTTCCTACTTATCTTTTATTTCCTATCTCTGAGCTTTAGGACTGCACTAAAGAACTTCAATCTACACTACTGCTTCTGTCTTAGCTATTTTTAAAAGGACTAATCAGGTCTACTGATACACTGCATAGATATTTGAGTCTGAAAAAGAGTCTTGTTAATGATTGGATTACAATAGCAAGATTGGTTGCTTATAATGCAGGCTGTCTCAGATGCTAGTTGACCGTTGATGAAGGTTGTAATAAGTCAGGGCCTAGAAAGAAAAGCTGAGTGATTCAAAGATTTGCCAAGGTTCAGATAAGCACCCAATATATAGGAAAATAAGATGAGAATATGATTTACTTTATAGTTGGAATTTTAAATTAGATACTATAAAACCTTCAGCATGTCTGAATTGATAACATGCTGCATCGCTTCATAATGAGCATTTATAAAAAAAATGGAGCATTAAGATTTGTGATTTTTGGGTGCTTATCTGAATCTAACTGAGGTTCATATATTTTTAATATTCACCCTCATCTATATAAAACACAATTAACAGCATGGAACAACCGAGGGTGGTAAAATACTAGCTGGATATTTTTGCAGCTCTGAATTGGAAATATAATATCCAAGTATTTTCTAATGCTCTGTTTTAACAAATGCTCATCAAAGGGTGCAGCATATTAAAAAATTGCATATTCTGAAGGAATATTTTAAGATATTTTAAAAGTAAACTGCAATAGTTTTCCAATGATATTATGTTTTTATCATTTATTTCTCTTCTTATTTTCTTAATATTGTGAATAAACAGTGTACATCTTTTTAGCTTATACTAAGATTTATATATGGGAAATAATACAGCATGTTGTTCATCATACAAATAATAAATGGAGTGGTCTTTTTATATTACTTTTATTATGCAGGAACTTTAGAGATTATATAATATACCTACTTGAAAAATTCTGCATGACTTATGGAAAGAGGCTCCACAATATTTAATATAAAAGCAAAAAGAAGATAATTTGATTTGCTGTTTTTTTTCTCTAGATGGGTTCAGCTTTCTTTAATTTACTGCAAATACAAGCTTCCGAATTCCAAACTGAAGTCATGGAGCCCTAAGATACACCGTTACAGGTTGTGATCTATCTTGTCTTGATCTTGTGAAAGGCTACAACTTCAGTTTATGTTTTGATTACAATTGCCCATATTTCTCAGAGAAATGTTTGTTTTTACATGCACAAATGCAGGTTCTGATTTTGAGCTGATTTTCTAGGTTTCAAACTTTGCTTTCTTCAGGACAACAATTTTTAACTAAATTATTCAGAAAATAGGATTAAAATCTATTTGAAGACAGAGAATTTCTGCTAGACATTGGAAATAACAAAGAATAAAATAACTTAGAATGGCAGTAGTGAATCAAATTTTTAATTTGAAAATCTAAGCTTTCTTGATCATTTCCATTGGTCTTATCTTTCCGGGCTACTCAGATTATTTTCATAGTAGATTATTAAATGAAGCCCTATTGAATTGTTATTGATACAATAATATGTAATCATATTTAGGGTATTAAATTTAGGAAATAATACAAATTCATAAAGACAAACAAAATCACAATGATTATTTAAACATCTCTAAACTTGTCTTTTCCTTAAAAATGTGCATATAATTGTTAATATTGTCATAAAATGAAAATAGCCTAGTGAATATTGGTTTCACATGTTAAAGAATATATATATATATACCTTTGTACCATTTAATGAATTCTGACTTACATCTTAACTTCCAGTTAATTTTTCTATAATATTCTTACAATGTGTACTGAGCAATGAACTTAGTCATAACCAAGAGTTTGTCAACTAAGTTTTACAATGATGTAAAACAAAAATTTATCATATTTATAAATGACTAACTGATAATTCCATTAGTGTTAGAATAGCCCTTGGTTGGCACAAAAAATATCCTAGAAAAATATTAGTTTTGTTATCTGAAATTCTAACAAGGCTTACAGAAATGGAACCCAACTCACTCTGAAGAGATTTTTCAAAGAATATTTGGATATTTGTGTTTTTTTTTACTAATCCACAATTTTTAATAGATTTATTCAGCTTTTTCAAAAAAAACTCTTTATTCTCAGAATATAAAATATAGAAGATAATATTTTTAAATTGCACATTAGGCAGGATTTTTAAAACTTTTTTTTTACTTCTTTATTATTTTAATTTGTGTCCTACTTTACCATCTCCAACATGTTCAAAATGTCACAGTACAAATGTAAAAGTTTTTTTTTAAAATTATTGCATTATGGTATATGGCAGTGATGGCAAACCTTCTTTTCTTTGGGTGCTAAAAATGCATACACGTGCGCTATTGAGTGCGCATGTGTGCCCACATCCATAATTCAATCCCTCACATGCACCCCACCCTCCTGCGCATGTGTGCTCTGCTTCTGACTTGTGGTGGGCCCAGTAGACCCATCTGTTGCCCTCTCCAGGCCCCAAAAGATTCCCTGAAGCCTGGGAAGAGCAAAAATGTCCTTCCCGCCTCCAGAGGTCCTCTGGAGACCAAAAACTCCTCCCAGAGCCAAAAATCATCTGGCTGGTACACACATGCACACTGGAGCTGAACTATGGCAAGGACTCATGTGCCGGCACCTAAGGCTCTGTGTGCCACCTGTGGCATGCATGCCCTAGGTTCGCCATCATGGATATATGGGAATGACCTTGGGAGATGGTGAGAATAGGCCAAGGAAACACTCAGATAAAAAAGTACGTAATTCTTAAATTCATCTTCATGCTTCCAAATGTTTTAGAACTGAATGATTTTATAACTTAACAAGCAAATGCATTATTTAAAAAAATATCTGGAATAGGAAGTGAGAAAGAACTATTCAAGAATGTTATGACTTTAATAATACAATGCTATATGTCTGTGGCAAAGTCAACACAAAAGTATCCTTTTAAATCTTGCTTTGGAAGAAATCTATATAGTATATCAGTAAATGAAAATATAAAATTGAGGTACAAATTTAATAAATAATTTATTGTTAATGTAAGCATGTGTTACAATACAAATTGTATAAATAATTTGCAGGCAAACTTCCTATTCTACAGAGTCCTTGATTTATGACTGGTTACTTAATAACCACTTGAAATTACAGTATCTAGAATTGTATCTTACATGTGTGTAAGGTTAGCAATTTAATTGTTAAAATTATTGCAATAGGTACAATAAATACAAGTTATGCTTTATTTATTATTGCATACAATGCAATAAAATAATTGACTATTCTGTATTTCTCTTACCAATTAAAGGAAACCCAAAATACATATATTAAAAGTTGCATCTAATAATAGCTATTTTAATGTTTATTTGTATCTGTGAAATGTAAATATACGTTTTAAGCTTTTTGTTTTTCTCAAATCAGATATCAAAATGGAATAAATTAATATTTAATATTGATTTTCAATTGAATTGAATTTTTAGGGTATTTGGATTTTAAAGCTAAACTATCTCTTAGCAAGAATTCTCTTTTCTTGTGTCCTTAAATAAAGTCCCTCTTTATTTAATATAACAATATAATGTAATCATTGTTCTTATGTGCAAACTAAATCAATACAAAATCTAATCTACTAGAGTAGTTAAAAAATCCTGATGTTTTAAAATCTGATTGACTTCCCGAGCAGATTATTAAACTTCTCTCTCTCTTCTATTTTACAAGAACCACCATCCTGATTTGAATCTGAAAGTAATTACTTTAACTGAATTCTATTTCCACAAATTCATATTTTGGTATCCACAGCCCCAGATTGCTAACTGGAATAATGAAATATGTGTAATTACAGGTCTTTTTAATCAAATACATTTCAGACAATGCAAGAAATATGATTGGATGCTAACATTTGACAATTAAAGTCTTACAAGTTACATGGATGCTTTTATGAGCAAACACTATTTTAATATAGTAAGTTAACCAATCTTGCTTATTGTACTTGGTATTGCGTAGTTGAACAGGTACCATAGTTCTTGATATTTTTATACCAAATAGTATTAGCTTTTTTTAACAGAAATTCTAGTTCAATCAGAAATTCAGAAATATTTCTTTTTATAGCTTTTATTTATTATGACTTCTGATTTTGCAGTCATAAAGAAACAGGAAACATTAATTTAGAACATAGTGAATTTCCTCAATTGTAGTTATTAGGCGTGTTCACAGACCGATTTGTAAATGCAAACGACTGCAAGTGGCAAGTTGGAAATAAATGAGAACTGAAGGCTTTAGGTGAAAAGATTCAGTCTGCGCTATCCAACTTGCAAGTTTGGGGAAATCTGAATGATTTAGATAAAGCCGGATCAGCTCCATTCTGTCCCATGCAGGGTAAAATCTCATCCATTTTACTGTATAGATGAGACAGAAAACTGAGAAATTTTTGTTTTGGAACAGTAGATATAAATTGGATTTTTTTCTGTTTAATCTTGTTTGATTGCAGAGACTGCATGGATCAATCCATAGAGTTTCCTTCGCATGAAGTTTCAGAAATGGTTTTCCATTGCCTCCTTCCTAAAATTGAGAGAAAATGACTGGCCTTAGGTTCACCCAGCCGGCTTTGTGCCTAAGGTGGGACTAGAATGGTCCCCTGGTTTCTAGTCTGATACCATAACAATAACCTCTACATCAAATGGTTATAAAATAATTAAACTTATTTTATACATATTTATATCCAATTAGCTATTGTTTTTAAATAACTATTGTCATATGAATAAGCATGCATAATATTCAGCTGTTATCCTATGCATAAATATTATTGAGTATTGAAAAAGAACTTAGTGACACATGATGTCTAGTCTACATAAAATGCCTTGATTAGGCTGCCTAATTAGCAACAAGGAAATATATTGTCTAATATCTGCAAGAGCAGCAAAAATGTTAATAAATTGAGTATGTTTCCCAATTATCTCTTTCTTTTCTGATGCACCAGATTATTTAATGATGTAGAAAATATTTTGAGTGCATCAGCAGAAACATAGATGGATGGATGGTTTGCCAGAAGTTATCTTGTTTCTGACATTATTCAAAAACCAAAATAATTTTCTGCAATTCTTAGCACCTCCAGTGTGTGTTATGTACAATTCTTATTTTTCAGGTTATCCATGTCATATTCGTAAAATATTATAACATTTCTATAGTGATAATTTAAATATCCAATATAAGACCAATTTTTGAATATTATTTAATGATTTGTTGATGCTTGGAAAAACTTCCAGCAGATGTGGTTGCTAAATCCACAGTAACTGAATTTAAAACATGCCTAGGATAAACATGTATCCCTCCTAAGATAAAATACAGGAAATAGTGTAAGGACAGACTAGATGGACCATGAGGTCTTTTTCTGACGTCAATTTTCATTGTTTCTATGTTTCTATGATTTAGCCTATTCTGTCAAAAAATGGGGGGGGGGGAAAGGATTTCTATATTAGTTTAAAATTGAATCAACAAATGCCTCCATGATCACTGTTGATAGAAATGGACCGAATCTTGACACCATTGAAAGGCTTATTCAAATAGTATTACTTCATTCCCAATTCCCACAAATTCTGACTTTGAAAGTGATACTGAACCATCTACCCTATAAAAACATAATTGAGTTCAGATAGGAGGCAAGAACACAGAAAATGAAGACTCCACTATCTGCAAGGAGAATCTCGAAGGGTAAACAGAATTAGGTCATAAATAATATGTGTCAGTCTCAATAATTAGGGCTGATAAGACACTGTCTATGCTTGGTCAAAAGCTAAGATCATATCCATTTAAGACGTCATTCAAATGCTATTAATGCAGGAAAAAAGCTTTATATTAAAGCCTCATGAGCGTGAAACTGTATTGCATATGACTGCTGGAATCCTTAATCTGTTGTTTCAGACTGACCATATTTCTACTTTATCCTTTGAACCTCACTTGCCTTGACTACAGTGTGGCCCTTTGAATTGAGTACATTGGTAGGGAATACAAGATTTAACAACCTGAATTATATTGTGCTGTTAGTTGATGTGCTGCACTAATTTATCACTTGCTGCAAATTAATAGTCATACGCATAAGGCCATACAACATTGGCATAATAATTATTAGCAAATGTATATTATACGGTAAGTTACCATATATATTTCAATTATGAGTGCTAAGGATACATTGCACCTCAGTCACCTTATCAAAAAGTGATATCAGTGATGTTACTAGCTTGACAGTCAGGACATAATAACACCTCCATTTTCCTTTTAATGACACAAATTATACGGTAGAGTATGCTTTCATTAATCATTATTACAGCTTTTATTTGCACTGAATTTGCACTAAATAAAATGAATAGATTCATTTAAAATATTCTGTGGAATGTTTTAAATAAATCCAGAGCATCATACTGAATATGATACTAAGCAAGCTGAAAAATATATTCGGTTGTACTTAATTTACAGTGAGAAGTGAACATTTTGAACAGTGACTGTTCAAAATTACAGTGGCACTGAACGAATGGTATTATGACCTGTATTTGAAGTTATGTCCACTGCAGCACCCTGTGGTCACATGAACAAAATCCAGGCATTTGGCAATCCACCAGCATTTATGGCTAACTGCAGGGATTCTGTAACAGCCCTCCTCACCTTCCCCCTCTTCACATTCTTTTGGAATCTTTGGACCTATGCCTAACCCTACAGGTTCCCCGGAGACTAAGGGACTACTTCTCACCCAAGCCTCCCCTTCTTTTGTTTTATCTTTTCTGGAGATTACTCTGGGCAAGAAGAGGCAGACAATCTCCTGGGTGGTCTTCCTATACAATAGTTAAATGGTACTATCCCAGAAGTTGTTACCACCACTTTATACCATCCTAGAGGAGGTGCCACCTTGGGAGAAGCTGCAAATAATTGTAACATGGTAACTCTAGTTAGGAACCCTTGATGTTGTATATTGCTAGATACCTTTTGATTCTCTCAATTCTGTGTGAATAAATTAGGATTGAAGTGAGTTGCTATTCCAGTTTCACTCATTATACTAAAAAGTTTATCCAAAACTTTTATTGCTGAAAGTGAAATAATAAATAATGCATCTGCACAATATAATGTGGCTTTTTTTCTGATTTACTAATGCACCAAGATTCTGAAGTAAATTTGTTTTGTTTGTAAATTAGTAAATTTGTTGGGGAAATCTGCAGGAAATGGTCAGTAAGAATGATTCTGACCAGATAGAAATCTTGCAGAATGCTTTCCTGTCTTCAAAACTGTTATGTGGATTACTTCACTTCTTTATGCAGAGCTGAGTTTTACTTAGGGATGATGAATTAAGAAGACTTGTATCCAGCAGAATGAAAAAATGATCTTCATTTTGTGAGGCTAAAAATAATCCCTATTCAGTCAAATAAGATTGATTTGAATCTCACCTTTAGCTTTACCTGGCTAAGAAATTGCTTGGGGTTTTTACATCTAATATGGTATAACGAATTAAGTTATTGTCTGATAGGCAATATTCAATCTCATTGGCAATTAATTTTTCTTGATCTGGAATGAATGAGATATTCAATGAGACATTTACTCTGTGAGATTATTCTTTGATAGATTTTCTGCATATGGCTAAAAAGAAATGTACAGTACTACTAATTAGGTTTATGGGGAATGATTCCACAATTTTACTTTGTGAGAATTCAGAAACATATAACTTCTTTTTAATGTGAGTTATTCCATTCCAATAAATATTCTAAAATTCATTTTAATTTGTTTTTCTTTTCTTTTTTATATGCATCTAGAACACTATCTTGGACTTTCAACACAAGTATATTTTAAGGAGCATTATTATTCAGTTATTCTGAACAACTTGCTTCTGCCTTCTTTCCCAGGAAGTGTGTAGAGAGCTTTGGTGTCTCAGCAAAAGTAATCGCTGTGTTACCAACAGTATTCCAGCAGCTGAGGGTACTCTTTGCCAAACTGGGAGCATTGAAAAGGGGGTAAGTTTAAATGTCTCTTAATTTTCTTCAGGGCACGGAAAATTTCAGATGGAGGAATACTAATAATTATCCACAGAATGAGGATTATTAAATGTTATGTAACAAATGATAAGCTTAAACAGAGCATCAACAAAATGGAATGTTCATTTTAATTCACTTATACTGTATATACTGTATCTTAAACAGTTTCTTATTTATTTGGTATGGTTTCATTATGTGATCTTTCAATATGTGCGTTGCTGTGGAAAAAAATTAAGTAATTCAAATGAAATGGCCCAGAACAATTTCTCTCCCTTGTATAACATCCACGACACACAAATGTCACATTTTTCTCTAACAGAACCTTAAAAGTCCTCAAATTCTTTCTAAATTTATTGAAGAAAATGAATAAAATTGTATGCAGAGGAAGGTATCAAAATGATGTTTTAAAATGCAGTGTCTGCTAGCCTTTTGTAATAATACTGTGCTTCTTTTAATTGTGCACGTACAAGTTTCAACTACCTCTGGTAGTAGTGAGGCATGAACATGCATTTCTGTTTTTGTCAGTTGATTGTACTTCTTAACAGCAATACATCTTGTTATAAATTTGACTGCCACAATTTTGCAGTTTTTCTCTAAATTTTTTAAAATGCCTCAAGGTTTTTAAGTGTTGCTTATTTTTTCTGAATAATAATAATAATAATAATAATAATAATAATAATAATAATAATAATTTATTAGATTTGTATGCCGCCCCTATCCGCAGACTCAGAGTAGACAGAGGGAATGTTGGCAGGTTTGGATAGGTTGGAATATTTGTTTCTAAATAATATGAGGAAAATCTTAGACAATCCAGAATTGTTACTTAATATTTGCACTCCACATATTTGCAGAAGTGCAAGCACTCAGCACTCAGTTTCCTTTGAATCATTTGTGTAAACATCCATTCATTCAAAAGAGTAGAATGTTAAACTTCTACAAAGATGGAAGTGTTCTTAGTATGCAGATTATGTTGGTCTCTTGTTGAACAAATATGTGTAATGGCATCTATTCATTAAAAAGTTTTCTTTGCATGTTCAATTCAGATGAAGTAAAAAACAGAATACCTATACGTGATATAATCTTAATCTTACCTATTATATGAAGAAATGTTATTCACTCTCATATGAGGATTTTGTGAAGGAATTTATATATTCTATTGTCATATGATTAACTTGTGGTAGATGTTCAAATGAAAAGCTGAGGAAGACAATCCTGACTTTATGTTGTTTCTGTGTTATATAATAATGTAACACTCGAGTGAAAGGAAGATGCTAGCATTTTGTCATGCCTAGACTTTAGGAAATGTATGTGTGTAAGTGCAATCCTGGAACTTTGTAAAAATATTAAAATACCTTTTCAAATTTTTTAAAGGAGTCTAGTTTCAAAGATGCTATTGTTCTTTCAGATTAACTATATAGTTATTTAAATAAAAATAATTATTTCCTACCATGATAAAGAAGATAATGTCCTTTAAGTCACTGAATGAATATAAAAGCAGAAAAAACTGGAGAGTTTGGGTAGGATTTCAAAACAAATGAAAGAGGGGAAGGGGAAGAAGAAAATGAAGAACGAAGAAAATAGAGACTACTTTGTTGAGCAAGGAAGATGAACTTGATGGACATATGAGGCTCCATTGCCTACATCTTCCTTTTGCTCTACAATTGCTGCTGCTAGCTGTGTATGTTGGAAATCATTTGCTGCAGACCTAGTTGAAGACATATAAGGAAACTAGTTCCCAGAGAGGAAGATCCCTGAATTAGCAAATTGGGGATTTTTATGTGGAATTATGCAAGGAATTGCCAATTACCATTCAACACTAAAAGGAAAGGAAAGCCAGTGATGATGTACACGGTATTTTCTGCTTGAAGAAATCCCATAATGACATATTCTGGAAGTACGAATTCATGTCCTTACTAGAGGAGAAAGTAAAAGGTCTTAATTGATTTTTAATTGAAATACATCATGGAAAGTGATAAATTCTTGGACAGGAGATGCAAAACTCCTCAGGAAAGGCAGAGAAGAAAAATTCCAGAAAACATTTAAAAAAAACCAAAACTGCTGGAAGTACACTATGTAGCCCAAAGAAGCAAGTTCCAAAGGTGTTTGATAATATTGGAATTCAACTACTGATATTCAGCTACTGCTCTTGGAAACAGTTCATGGCTACCTGAGCATGCCCCACCAATTCTGATTTCATTGAACAAGATGGAAAATATATGGGCCCTAGTGGATCAAATAAACCAAGAACCACTTTGAGAAAAATATGCTGTGACATGAGATTCCTTGCTCAGACAGTTTGAGATTACAATATACAGACGTGGGATGACAACGCAGCTAGTATGTTATTCTCCACTTACCCATACTTTCTAAAGATGTACATGGGAATTAATGACACTGTGAGAAAACTTTGAAAATATTGTTGACAATTTCATTTGAAATTTCTTCTGAAGATAGAAGAAATAACCTAATGCTTATTGACTGAGGGGAAATGGTTGAAAAAGTGAGAGTGTCTTGAGCCTTGGGACAAAGTGACCTTGTTATCCATAATATATAGGGGAGCAGATATGTATTTGGATTCAGAAGAACAAAGCAAGATAGTGATGGTACACTCCAAACAATTCCTACTAAAAGGAAAAAAAATGGAGTATATTTAAAGAGAACAATGAAATATGCACAAAACTTTCTAAAATGATAATAGGAAACAGGGATGGATATACTGTATATTGAAGCAAGCAGTATAGCCAGAAAAATGATACAAAGCAGTTGCCAGAATTGTAGATTGTGATAGAAAACTTAATGAGGAGAGAGCTGAGGCTTGTGAGAAATGCCCAGAAAATCAAAAACACTTTTCAGATATGTCAGGAATAAAAGAAAAGGGAGAAAGTCTATACAGTAGCAAGAGTGAACTAGTAACAGTGATGGCAGTAAGGCAGAATGTCTTAACTTATATTCTACATCTGTTTTCTCTCAGAAGAGAAAGGAAGCCTTAGCTGGCCATCATTGTGCCCCTAATGGAAGGAAGAGCTGCAGCTCAGGATAGACAAGGAAAAGGTAAAAGATTACTTAGCTAATTTGAATGAATAGGTTACTGAAGAAACTAATGGAGATTATTGTAAATCCCCAAGAGTAATCTTTGAAAATTCCTGGCAAACTGGTAAAATCTCAGAGGATTGAAGTAAAACAAGCATTATCCCTACCTTCAAAAAAGAGAAGGACAACAGCTTAGAAAAGTAAAACCAGTCAGTTGAGCCAAGTCCCTGAACAAGTCCCTAATTAAGCAGCATATTTATAAGCACTTGGATAGGAAAGCAACAGTTAACAAGAACAAACATAAATTTGTCATGAGCAAATTATGTCAGATTAAATTCAACTCCTCTTTTCATAAAATTAGTTGTTTAATAGATCATGATGGACACACTATTCCAAATGTAGTCTGTGAGGTTAGTCTAGAGCAGAACCATAATTTCTTATGATCTGAAATCTGTTCTCTTTTATTAAGGCCCCCCCACCCCCAGATGGCACTTGCCTTTTTACTGGTTGCATAATAGTACTAGCTCATTTTTAACTTGTGATTAAAAAGGAAACCCAGATCATTTCATGTGAATTACTGCCAAACTTAGCTTATCTCATCCTATATTTGTGACTTACATTTTTCCTACAAAAATGCAGAAGTTTACATTTCTCCTTGAGATTTAAATTTCATCATATCCATTCCAGTCTGTCTGGACTTGTATGAATCTTCACTCTTTCATCTAAAGTGTTAGCCATTCTTCCAATTTTGTGTAATCTGCAAAATTTTTAAGTGTTCTCATAACTCTTTATCATTAATAATGTTGAACAGCACAGGGATCCAGGATAGAGACTGGCGCACTAGATATTTCTCTCAAAGTTGAAAGAAATTCAAGTTGATAAGTTTTAGCTTAGTTATTAAAGAAAAAAAGATTAATTGTAATAGTGTAAGAAATGAATACATCTTCTGTTCTAACACTGTATATATTTTTCTGACTTAACTCAGCTGACAAAGGATATATTCTGTACATCCTATGCCACATTTCCATTTACTTTAGAGCCAGTTGCTTAAATCATTTGGAGATAGCTAATTCCATCCCAGAATCCCACCACATTCTGACTATTGTTGCTTTATTTGTCTTGAATTAAATTCAAATTGCTTAATAAAACATTTGACCACTCTTGTGAACTAAACAGTTTAAACTCATTTTAGCAAAATCAAGATCAATTTGGGAAAAATACATTTGTCTTCAATTAGTGATAGTCCTGAGACTAGAGAACCGAACTAAGTATACTCTAATCCTTATCATCCTTCAGGGAATCAAAGAGCACTGGATGTTCTCACATCACATAATTATAAGGAGAAATGAAACACTGCTAAGGATTAGTCAGAGGATTAAAATGGACAGTGTGTATGTATGGATATTTGAAGATTTCTCCTCCCTGTACTTCTAAGTTATTATGGTGATCATTTGATTGAAATTTACATCTTTTTTAAATTGGTTGACATGATGCATTATTTAAAAAGGAGACTATATTTCTTGATTCAAAGTTTCACATTTAGTGGTTTCATGATACCACTATGTTGTTAAATGTGTAATTTGTTTCCCTCTTCTGTGACACTTGGTTCCTCTCAGCCATAAAGCAACCATAGGATATTGGTTAGCCAAATATTATTCAGCACATGCCATAGTATGACAATTTTACTTTTGCTTTGTATGTGAGATTGTACTTGTGGTTTTGATCAGCAGTCTCTGCTTATACAGCAGCAGAGCAAATTGAAGCCTACTGATTTTGACTAGTCTTTGATTATTATTAAATCATAGTTGCAAATATTGGCAAACCCTGAAAACTTTTCATTGTCAGTCAATGAAAGGAAGGGAAAGCAAATATTCCAATCTTTGAAAAAAAGAAAAGGAAAAAAGGGGAAAATTATTGATTAGTCATTGTGATCTGACATCTCAGAAGTTTCTGGATCATAACATAAGGTGACCCCATCTGTTACCATGTTGTAGAACTTTTAATATTTATACTAAAATGCATTAATTTCAGATTTTGAAATTCTAATTTAATTTCATTTTTTCATCACCTAATTCCTTTAGTAAGTTGTGGAAATGCTGTAGACCTATTTTAATTTCAGTAACACTATTGACAAAGTATTTGAAGACATTCTACCAAAAAAGACAGTTACATATAGGAAAAAAGTCATATTAATTTGAGAGGGTTTGCATCTGGTTTGAATTATACTTTTCAACATTTCCTCATGAACACTGAATAGGGCATCAATGCCGTAGATCATATTCTAGTATTCTTCAATATTTTAATTAATGGCTTATATTAAGAAATACAAGGAATTCCTATTAAAGATGCAGATAATAAAAAAGATATGATATGAAAATCAGGAATAAATTCATCAATCCCTTATCACGATCTCTCTCTTGGCTCCAAGTATAGAAACTGAAATTAGATTATCACTTATGGAAAATCTTCAATATATCTGCTTTTTGAATGATATCAGCATCTTGAATGTAAGAATAATCTTACTGATCCTTTACCTTTAATATATTATTTCTATAATCTAGCATAATTTTTACAAATACTGTAATCTATCTGCTTGTATCTGTTTTAGATATACATGAATTGTTTTAAATATACATGAGAATTTTCTATAGATAAGTATTTTATGTTTGTC
Organism: Erythrolamprus reginae; assembly: GCF_031021105.1. Taxonomy (NCBI): domain Eukaryota; kingdom Metazoa; phylum Chordata; class Lepidosauria; order Squamata; family Dipsadidae; genus Erythrolamprus; species Erythrolamprus reginae. The sequence goes on from NC_091951.1 coordinate 319,530,960, forward strand.
ACCAATCATTTTAGTGTCCTTTTTGTATTATTGATATTTGTATAGATCCTTGAGAAAAAAATGCATTTTTCAAAATGTATCGGGCAAATAAAACTTTTTTACTTGCATTTGGTATTTCTGCCTTTCTTTTTTGCTCAGTGTCATTATAATGACACTATAATACTGTATAATATTATTACATGATATATATATGTGTGTGTGTGTGACAAAAATGGTTTGCAAAAACATATTACAAAATACAGTGAATGATATTAGATTCACCTACATTTTCTTTTCTTGTCTCGTGCACTTATTTTACTTCTTTTCTTCTTTTTTATGCTTATACATTATTCAAAAGGTGAATTGTGTGGTCTAAGTATGCATGTATGTATGATACATAATGGAAAAACAGTGTTTTCATAGGAAAAACATATGTTTAATTTTTTGCCTGTGTTCCTTCAATTTTATTAAGCAAAATAAAACAGGTAGGTTTTTGTCTTAAATTAGGACTTTATTATTTTGCTTAATACGTGAATAAATAAATTATTTAGTTTGGTTATATATTTACCTAATGTTTCATAATTTAATAACAAAAATCAGATTTAACACTTTGATGACGTTGGTTTTAATATTTCATGCCAGATAAACATTTACACTGTGAAAATTTGGCCAGTTAGTGTGTATAAATACTTGGATTGCTTCTAGTGACTTGGCATTATTTTTATTATGTTCCCAAAACAAGTGCTAATGAAATAGTTCTTTAAGTTTATCTTCCATTTTAATATCACTTCTATTTCTGTATGGCTTTTTTTTAAATGGAGAACCGATAACCAAGAGCATTTATAAAATTTCCTAACTGAAAGTTTTTCTTTGTTGTTCTGAATAATGTGTTTAAACTTGGAATGGGATTCTTAATGTTTAAATAAGATTTTAAATCTGTTGCAACTTATTTTAACAAGAAATAGTAAGGCTTATGAAATGACAAATGCCAGCTTATTTCATTTTTACATGTTAGGACTTTATGATTCAGTTTTGATAAAAATAATAAATAACATTTTCCTGCACCCATAACTAAATAGGGTTAAACTTAAATCAAATAAAGCTTATATATGTTAGCAGTGCAATGAATGTTGATGCCTAATCTTGGTCATGTATATATATTACTGTCTTGAATATTTTATTTGTCAAAAGCTAATTCTTTGTTTTTTATAAAATCTTTTCAGTGGTGTTTTCAGGGAGAGTGCGTCCCTTTTGGCACTTGGCCCCAGAGCATAGATGGAGGTTGGGGTCCCTGGTCAATATGGGGAGAATGCAGTAGGACCTGCGGGGGAGGAGTTTCATCATCCATAAGGCACTGTGACAGTCCAGCGTAAGTAGCTAAAGTAAGCCATCGCCAATAAAAGACATATTTGGAAATGATTTTAAATGTGGATTAATGTGTCATTTGTCAAAATGATTCTGTGCTATATATTCTACATTTAAAACAAGCACAGATTTTACATGTTATACTTAACAGATCATTTCTTCCTCCATTTTTTAAAATCTCAGAGTTAATTAATTCCTTTTAATGTAGACCCTCTCAAATATCGAACATCAACATTACCCAATAATCTCTCCCATTGCAAAGCATTAGAGAAATCGGGATTGTCCAAACGGCAACTGAACTTTCTTGGTTTTTTTTTCCTTTGAAAACATTTCGCTTCTCATCCAAGTACCTTCTTTAGACCCCTGGTGGATCTGGCTGATTTCTGAACTCCTAGCTTCTCCGTTCTATTCCAGTTTTAGAGAGTTATCCTGCCGATCAAACAGAACATTTAATTTATTTCAAACTTTCTGTTGGAAATAATAAAGAGATAAATACAGAGTTTGACAAATCTTTCAAGAATTATGGGAATTTTGCAGCTGCACTCTAAATGAGGTTGCTAGATGAGGTTGCTAGACTAGATTTATTTATTGAATTTTACTCTAAAAAAGCCTGCTGTCTTCATGGATTTTTGTATATATTCATCTCCTTTGATATTCTCCAACCTTATGTTTACATCTGCTGATTTATTGTTATTATTGCACTAAAAAGTTTTCCCTCCATATTTTCTGTTATTCCTCAAAAACTGAGCAAAATGTTGTATGAAACAACTTTACTTAATGAGCTAATTCATATAACATGTTTCTTTTACTCACCTCTTTTGTAGTCATTTCTAGATATATGTTAATAGGGAAAATCTTTTGCAAACTATGTTGCTAAATTCAAGTAATTGCAATAATTGGGAAATTCTGGTTATGCCCAGAATTTATAATTACAATGGTACTTCTACCTAAGGATGCCTCTACTTATCTACTTTTCTAGATAAGAACCGTGTATTCAAGATTTTTTTGCCTCTTCTCAAGAACATTTTCTACTTAAGAACCTGAGTCCGGAAAAATTTCCCAGAAAATTTGAGAGTGGCACGAAGGTCCAGCCAGTTTCCTGCTATTCCTCCTTTAATCCCGGCTATCTTGGGATTTTCTGGGCTGCCAGAGGAGCCTTTCGGTGGCGCTTAAGGAGGCTTTGGCAGTCCAAAGCGAACAAAGCATTTTCCTTTCTCTGGCGCTACTAGAGGGAAAAAACCTCTGCCAGTGCCCAGAGAAATAAACCGCTCCTTTTGCTTTGGGCAGCCCAGAACTAACGGAGCATTTTCCTTTCTCTGGATGCTTGGAGAGGGAATAAATCACTTTGCTGCGGTGACTCTCGCGCTGCCTCCCATACACCCAGTGCGAGGTTGCCTCCTGGAGCGGTCTGAGCAAAAAGGCAAAAAGGGGCACTTTGCTCCGGCTGGATCAACTCAGCTTCAGCCAAACCAAGGAGTTACCACAGTGAAGGAAAGGCGCCGGCTACAAAGTGAGCAAGCGAGAGGAGCCCTTCAGCGTGGGAAGGAAGAGAAAGCAGGTAGCAACAGCAACCACCTTTTGGTCAAAGGAGTGGGAGGTTTCCCCCTCTCGCCCGCCTGGGTTTCTCTCTCTGGCGCAGTGTATGGGAGGCAGCCTCGCGCCAGGTGTATAGGAGGCGCATGCTCCTCCTCGGCTCCTCAGAGTCCCTCTTTTTTTTAAGCCTTAAAGTTTTGGATTTTTTAAAATTCTCCTCACCTTTTTTCTTCGGCAGCGACTGGCCTCCTCTTCTTTTTCCTCCTCCTCCTCCCACCCAAATTCCAAGCTTTTATTTATTTCCTAATGGGTTTGCACACATTATTTGCTTTTACATTGATTCCTATGGGAAAAATTGCTTCTATTTAGAAACTTTTCTACTTAAGAACCTGGTCACGGAACGAATTAAGTTCTTAAGTAGAAGTACCACTGTATATAATACAAATATAGTATTGTACAAATAGTACAGTAATCCTTCACTACTTCACGGTTCATCTTTCACAGATTCGCTATTTCACGGGTTTTCAAAAAGGGCTTAAATCCATTAAATCCATTGAAAATTTTAAATCCATTAAAATTCATAAAATTCTTCTACAGTACTACTGTAGTCTATTAAATAAACTGGTAGGATATCACATGTAGTTCCAGCTGAGAAACTTTATAGACTGGACTTCCGGTTTGGCGGAGATCGCGGCGGGACATCTTTGGCAGGGCTCTGCCAGGCGATCCCTTCTACCCCCTCCGAAGGTCGCATTTGCGATCGGATCGGGCTCGGATGGCCCGATCCCAGAACAGGGGGCTCCCCTCTGCCCGAGGAGCCATCGCTGAGACTCCGGAGGCAGCGGTTCGCCCCGCAGCTTCGAAGACGGGAGAACCGATCCTCTTTGCCTAAGAGGACCGGCCAGCGCTTTCTCCCCTCACCCAGCGGGAAGCAGAGAAAAATTCTTGAAGTGAAAGTTTTACTTTTAACCAACTGAAAAAGAATACATTCGATAAAGGACTCAAGGTAAAAAATTTCCTCTTTGTTTCAAGACTAAAATTAGAAAATTTGATCGTGCTGAAGCCTCAAGGGAAAGCTTTCTTTAACAAGGCGAAAGCGAAAGTTTTTTTTCCCTCTCTTTGAGACTCATCCGCAAATAACAGCCGAGACTAATCCTTCTCATTTTTATTGTTTCCATTTTGCATCTGAACTTTGGAATCTATAAAACATCTTTTCTACCTTATGCTCTAATAAAAGAACTTAAACTGGAAATGACTATTTAGAAAATTTTAATGCCTAAAAGAAATCAGCAATGATGAGTAAAATTTCTTTTTTATAGTCTGTTAAAAACATTGTGTTCCGGGCTGACATTTCAACAGCGGAGGAATATAACTTTGTTGCCTTATTTTTTTTTCTCATCCTGTTGTCTCTGCAACATAATAACATAATATAACAACTTGAAAATAAAAGGGAAATAGAAGGAACCAATACCTTTCCTTTGGAATATTCACCCTTGGATTAACCTAGCTGGATTATTTGCTGATTGCCTTTGGATTACTTTGGATTACTTGCTGATTGCCTTTTTGCTTGGGATTATTTTTTTTTGAGAACCTTTTCACATCTGCCTGGTCATATGAACTCCTGACTTCTAACCTGACTCCATTTTGAGATCTATTTTTTTTTTCCCTTTGTCTTGAATTTGGAAAAGAACATAGACTCCATTTTAATCACAAGAAAATTATTAATTTGACTTTCTTTTTGAGACCTGCAACTGGGATTAAGTATAATTGTATCTTCTGACATTTGGATTCACATTCTTCATTTATTTAGTATAATTTCTTGATTTATAAGAAGACTATAACTATATATATTGTGTTTTCTTTTTGATTAATTAATCCTTTTTTGATCCCTTTCTGATTTTCCTTCTTTTTACTCCTATCTGTAAAAGAAGTTTGAATTGAAGACTATGCACTGTTAGCAAACCTTGGTTTCCTGCTCTATTCTAATTATTTGAATTAAAATATTCCCCCCTTTTTTTTCTTTCTCTCTCCTTTTTTCTCCCTCTTTTTACTTTCTTATTAAGTCTCTTTTCTCTTCCTCTTTTTCTTCACCTCCTTAGAATCTCCCTTTTTAAAACAGCTATTATTTTTTCTTCGCTGTTATTTACTCTGTCTTCGTATTAGACCATTTATTTTTAACTTTTATTTGTCTTTTATTCCTAAAAGTCTCACATTTGTTTTCTCTGGTATTATATTTTTAAATTTTTAAATTTCTAAAATAATAACAATAATAATAACAATAATATATATTGGATTTTGAATTTTGAATTTTCTTGACAACTGAATAGTTATACTCTAAGGGTAACTGTTAATAAAACAGATTGAATAGATTTGGAATTTATAGAAATTTTCTCCCTTTTACTACATAAAAATTTAGATTGATTTAAATTAATTTGAATTTTAAATAGTGGATTCAAAATTGATAATGTTGAGTTCTTCAACTGTTGTTAAAACGGTTAAAAAACAAACTACTGCAACAATCTCTTCTCCACAAGTGTCGCCGCGTCCTTCGCCGACGCACCAGGCGTCAGCTATGTCTTCCAAGGATAAAGAAAAAGACAAAACAATGCAGTCCAACTTTGCAACACTACAAGAAACTTTAAACAATATGCAGGACTTTATGTTTAAATCTCAAGAAAATGCTACCCAACAAAGAGAGGCTATAAAAGAGGATGCAACACAACAAAGAGAAGCTATAAAAGCAGACTTGACAGAATTTAAAAAGGAGATGGCCCAATTGAAAGTTGATATGGGCGAGGTGAAAGACCAGATAAGGGAGATCCAACAAACACTACAAGAAAGTGATGATCGAGTGAAAAAGGTTGAAGAGAAATCCGACAAAAATGCAAAAAGAATAGACTATCTTGAAGGGAGAGCTGATGCAAGACATAGAAGACATGATGAATCAATCATTCAGCTGGAGATGCAACGTGCTTCGTATGGACTACGATTTCAGAATATGAAAGAGGAAAAAGATGAAGATTTAAAAATGACTATGGCGGAAACTATTGGAGGAATACTCCAGGAGGATCCTGCTGCGCTAGTGAAAGAAATCGATGAAGTTTACAGAACTTCGAATAGCTACATCCGTCGCCACAACCTCCCAAGAGAGATTCATATCAAATTTACCAGGAAAACTTTGCGAGACGACATACTCCATTGGGCAAGAAACTCCAAACTCCAACATCAAGGAGTTGAAATAAAAATATTAAAACAAGTTCCAAGAAGTGTCAGAGAGAGCAGAAGAGATTACCACTTTCTTACCAGAATTTTGATCAAAGAAAATATAACCTATCGTTGGTTAATCCCACAAGGTCTTTCTCTGACATGGCGCTCTACAAGATACAAGCTGGAAAACGTAGAACAAGCTAGGTATTTCTTTGAAAATAGTGGCATCAGCCACATGGACTTTTCAGATAAGCAACAAGAGGCTCAACAACAACCAGCACAACAGCAACCAGGGGAGAAATTAGCAATCCAACAAGAAGAACTTTTGGGGGCCACTGCCCAGGCAATAGAGCAGGACCAAGGTGGTAGAAGAGTTCAACCCCAGCGAGAAACCAAAAAACCTACTAAATGACAACAAGTAAAGATCTAAAGATCTTTTCGGTAAATGTTAATGGACTTAATGAACCAAGGAAAAGGAAACAAATCTTTTCCAAAATCAGAAGTCAAAATGCTCAAATTGCAATATTACAAGAAGTACATATTAAAAAAGATAACCAAAAATTATTGTTGAATCCTAAAATTGGAAAAATGTATGCTGCATTAGCAGATCAAAAAAAAAGAGGTGTGGTGATGTATGTAGAGAATTCTATAAATTCCAAACAAATATACAAGGATAATGACGGTAGAATATTGATTGTACAAGTTGATATTGAACCTAGACCTATAGTGGTTGTTTCTATTTACGCTCCTAATGAAGACCAAATGACATTTTATAAAAATTTACATCAAATAATAATAGATTTAGCTATTGAGAATGTATTAATAATAGGTGATTTTAATGCTATTGTGAACAGGCAATTAGACCATTCAGGGGGGGGGAGAGTAATAATAAAAGGAAAAAAAGTAAAAAAACAAGAAGAAATTTACTACCTAGTACTTTCCAAAAAATGAAAGCAGAATTACTGTTAAATGATATATGGAGGGAAAGACACCCCCTTAAAAGACAATTTACGTTTTATTCTAATCCCCACAAAATCTGGACAAGAATAGACATGGTATGGACATCAAAAATGGTCGCAGAACAAATAAGGGAGGTAGAGATAGATGTCAATACATGGGCCGACCACAATCCAATAGTGGTTTATATAAGAATGAATAATAAACAGAATATTTGGCGGATGAATAGAAATATATTAAATGATAAGAAATATAAGGATTGGATCGAAAAGGAATTAAAAATATTTCTTGAAATTAATAAAACTCCAGACACCACTCCACAGAATTTATGGGATACACTCAAAGCTTATATAAGAGGGTTAACAATATCCTATATAGCAAAATACAACAAGGAAAATAAATTAAAGTATGTACAATTAATAAATGAATTAAAACAACTGGAATTTGCATCGCAGCAACACACCAAGAACAGAGATTTTAAAACAGAAATAAATGTAATTAAACATAAAATCAGAATTATAGAACAAAATCAAATAACTGAAAAAATTAAAAGAGCAAAACAACATTATTTTGAACATGCAAATAAACCAGGCAGATGGTTAGCATATAAACTTAGAAAGCAGAGTCAATCCAAATTGATAAAAAAATTAGAAGATAAAGATGGTACAATAAAATATGATACAGAAGGAAAGGCGGATATTGTGTATAATTTTTATAAAGATCTTTATGCCAAAGACAATGTTAGTGAAGATGAAGTTTTTAACTACTTACAGGCTTCAAAACTACCACAAATAACAGACGACCAACAGACTATTTTGGATGGACCAATAACAATGGAAGAACTCCTAACTATAATTAAAAAACAGAAAAACAATAAGGCCACTGGTCCAGATGCTATACCGGCAGAATGGTACAAGATAGAAAACGAAATAATAAGAAACCATATGTTAGAAACTTTTAATTTATGTAGACTTGAGGGTAAAATTCCGAAATCTTGGTCAGAATCGTTGACAACTTTAATACACAAATCCGGCACTGACCCAGTAAAAATCAAAAATTATAGACCCATATCTTTATTAAATGTAGATTATAAAATATTTATTGCCATTTATGCAGGTAGACTTAAAAGAATTATAAATGGAATAATACACCAAGATCAAAATGGATTTCTACCAGGGAGACAAATTAAAAACAATCTTAGAACTGTAATAAATACATTAGAATACTATGAGCAACATTCAGATAAGACAGCATCTTTAATGTTTTTAGATGCTCAAAAGGCCTTTGACAACGTCAACTGGACATTTATAAAAATGCAACTAAATAGAATGAGATTTGGCCCAAAATTTGCTAATTTAATAGATACTATATATTCAAAACAAACGACTAAGATAATATTAAATAATAATCAATTACCAACACTTGATATAAATAAGGGAGTTCGTCAAGGATGTCCTATATCACCATTGTTATTCATTATGACTCTTGAAACTTTATTAATTAAAATAAGAGCGGATTCTGAAATAAAAGGTTTAACTATAGGAGATGAAACTTACAAACTCCAAGCTTTTGCAGATGACTTAACGTTTATAATTGAAGAACCAATAACAACAGTCCCTTCTTTATTGCAAACTATTGAACAATACGGAAAGGTAGCAGGTTTAAAGATAAATAAAAGCAAAACTTTTTTCTTAACTAAAAATATGAATAAAATACAAGAAACTAAATTAGAAAATATTTCTGGAATAAAAACCGTAAAGAAAGTAAAATATTTAGGAATAAATTTAACAGCGAAAACAATAACACTAAAAAATGATAATTATATAAAATTATTATCAGAAATTAAAAAAGATTTAGAAACGTGGAATAACCTGAAAATATCATTTTTAGGAAGAATTGCTACAATTAAGATGAATATTTTGCCTAAGGTTTTATTTCTCTTTCAGGTAATTCCAATAAATCCAGGGGGAACTTTTTTTAGAACTTTGACAAATTTAGTTAAAAAATTTATATGGCAAGGGAAAAAAGCAAGGATAAAAATAAACTGTTTAGAAGACATTAAAGAAAGAGGAGGATTTGGCCTTCCAAACTGGAAATTATATTACCAGGCTGCCGCCTTAACATGGATTAAAGATTGGATAACTTTAGAGAATAAAAGAATATTAAATTTAGAAGGACATGATCTCATGTTGGGTTGGCATGCATTTATATGGTATGACAAGGAAAAAAATCACTCATATTTTAAAAGACACACATTAAGGAAGTATCTATTAGAGGTTTGGAAAGACATAAAGAAAAATCACTTCTTAAATGTTCCAGAATGGATAGCCCCCCTAGAAGCAATAACACATCCAAAGTCTATAAAAGACACGAAAATATTTTATAGATATAAAGAATTATTAAATGACCAGATGAAGCTAAAACCTAGGAATAAATTACAAGAAGAAGGGATAATAATAGACTGGTGGCATTATGCCCAGATTCGATCCAGATACCAGAAGGATAAAACTCTTTACATCTTTAATAAAAGTAAGAATTTGCTAAGTAATTTAATTACCACCAATCCAGTAAAAATGATAGGGAAAATATATAAATTTCTTATCGCTCACAAAAATATAGAGTTGACTTTAAAAGATACTATGATAAGATGGTGCAGAAATATAGGTAAGGAAATAGATATAGATACTTGGGAAAAAGTTTGGATTAATAATTGGAAAATGACCAAGTCAGTTTCATTAAAAGAAAACCAAATTAAAATGTTTTATAGATGGCATCTCCCACCAAACAGGATAGCAAAAATGTTTCCTAAAACATCCCCACTATGTTGGAAATGCAAGAAAGATATAGGAACTTATTACCATCAATGGTGGACATGTGGTAAAGCTAAAATCTATTGGAAGATGATTGAGAAGATATTAAAAGAAATATTAAAGCATGATATAGATAACACCCCGGAATTTTACTTATTAGGAATTACCAATCAGACTTATAAGAAAGAAACTCTTTATTTAATCATACACATATTAACTGCGGCTAGAATAATATATGCGCAAAATTGGAAGGGGGAGGAAATCCCCAAGAAAGAAGAAGTTATAGCTAAAATATTAGATTGCGCCGAAATGGATATGATGACAAGACGATTAAACGATCAAGAAGATACTAAATTTTATGAAACATGGAATAATATATATAAATGGTTAGATAAGAAAAAATAAGAGATAGATCTGTTTTTATTTAGGTAATAACAATATTAATATTAGTTCAAATGTATTTGTTGATGATTATGATATAATAGTTTATTCACAAGCAACATATTAAGAATTTTGTTTTATGTATGTTTAGTAACTGAGACTTGTTTAAATGTTTGATTAGATGAATATATTACACATAAACAACATATTAAGAATTTTTACTTATACTGTACTAACATTGCATTTAAGATTTGAAAATTTTTCACTAGACTTTTTAACATTTAACAAATGTTTGATTATGTATTCTTTTTTCTATTTGAATGTATACTTTCAAAAGAAGCGGGGAAATACATCCCCACTCTATGTTTAATGTTTGTATGTCTGTATGTCTATTTTATGAAAAATAATAAAAAAAATTGGAAAAAAAAAAAGAAACTTTATAGACTGACTGTTTAATGCAAAGGGTGGGTTTTAAAAGTCCAAATACTCGTTAAATACATAAAAAATTACATTTCGTCTACTTCACAGAAATTCATTTTTCACGGGTGGTCTTGGAACTCATCCCCCGCGAAAAATGAGGGATCACTAATTCCAATATTTCTCCATACCACACTTAACTAGTAATTATAAAATGTGAACCATAGTAGACTTTTGGCAATTTAACTCAGACCAGGAGGTTACAGAGCACAAAAATCTGAAAAGGAGAATTTAAAAAGGATTACACCTTAAAAATATTTTATATGGCTAGATTATTTATATTGACAAAAAATATACAAGTATTGTGTGTCTTACATGCATTCTGTCAGCTGAAATTTTGATTTTGGGTTTTACTGATTAGATAGATTCATTGTTATAGAAATGGCTAGTTTATACTATTACGGAAAAGTAAAAAGTTGAGGTTCAATGTTAATGCTTTATTCTACCACAACAGAGGGGGTCGTGTAGTGTAGAACTATTCAAACCCTCTTACTAATGCCCATAGCCTAACACAGTGATGCTCGGGTGCCAAAAGGGTGCTTGCATGTGTGATAGCACGTGGGCAAGTGCCCATGCCCATAATGCAATGCCCTCCCCCCATGAATGTGCACACAACCCTCTCCCCCAAACACAGGCATCGTTGAAGCCTCTGAATCTCCGGTAGACCTGTTGGGCTTTTTTTCACCACTCACAGGTTCTGGAGACTTTCCTGAAGTTCCAAAAGGATGAAAATGGCCTCTCCCACCCTCTGGAAGGCAGAAAACCAACTGGCCAATGCACACATGTATCTTGGAGATGACGCGTGCCATAGGTTTGCCATCGTGGGCCTAACAATTAGGAGTTATATTCAATGTACCAATACCTAGTCAGAACATATTTGCAAATCATCTTTCTCCATAGTGAGTGGAACCAACATCCAAGTATGGGATGATACCATCCATTATGAGGACTGAGTCTGTCAAATTGTAGAGCTCTGCCTCTGTCTCCATTGCCCCCTCTTTGACTCAGTCTTCAGTCCTGACAGGACTTGTTTGTCATTCTGTCCCATCTTGAAATTTCATCGCTACCTTTCTTTGAGTCTAAAGTTGGTGATTTGTGAGTCCTTTCTTCATCAACTGACTCCTTTCAACATTGTGGAGTCACTGGGGTCAAAGGCCCTCAGAGCATTAACCTGAAGCCAAAGCCTCCAGCTGAGGGACCCTTTTACTGATGAAGGGTGGGGTTCTCCTCACACCTGGCCTTGTTAGTCTGGCCATGGAGTTTTTGTCATGCTTAACATGCTTGCCCCTCACAGCTGATCTATCTGCGTCTCACCGGGATTTGTTTCCTCTGTCACAGGAGCTCTTCCGGTTGGAAGCAGAAGAACCTTGCGCTCCCCTTCCCACTTTGGTGAGGACAGGCAGCCAGAACTTAAACAGGCACCAGCAGGAGACTTTTCGCTGAATCATTCATATACAGGAGTCTTTCGACTCTGCCTTTTGCGTCATCTTTCCTGCTTTGGCGAGGGCAGGCAGCTGGAACAAAGCCAAGCCAGCAGGAATCTTTGCTCTTGAGTGGCTCATTGTCTTGCTGGTGACAAACAGCCCTTTGGCGCCACCCATTTGGTCATACACTTTCACAGTGCTGCCACAATTGGCCCCTTTTACACCAGCCGACATTTCATGCTGCCTATGCTAGGGTCAGACGTTTTAGAGGGCTGCGTGATTCTCCATGCAATGGCGGCCATCTTATTGAAGGGCAACAGACACTTGGGACAGCAGTCCCCATTTTGCCTCTGACAACATGCCAGGGATGAGCAGTGGCCATTTTGAGTCCTGTGAAGGGCATTACATGAGGCAGTACCATTTACAGGCTCACTTGACTTACTCCACTATGTCGGATGAAAGGGGGCAGCCTGAGTGGATCAGGTTCCGATCCATTAAACAGCAAAAGAAGGCCCACAATCCTGAGGGGGAATTGGGCACAGTCTGCCTCCCACTAAGAGCCAGTCCCTGTCCAAGGCCTCCAGGGCCACTCAGAGGAATTAATCCTGTAGAGACAAGTCCCAGGAGAAGATCTGCACCAAATCCAGCTGCAAATCTTTGCCAAATCCGCTCATTCCATCAATGCCAGTCAGCTGGCTAAAGACAGCGTGGGTCCAGCACAGACCGATTTGGCCCTCCATGACTGCTCAGTAACTCTTTCACTGGACAAATCAGGCCTTAATATCCTGGACACTGATCCATGAGGTCAAGCACAGTCCCATCCTCGACGGCATAGGCCGAGGTCCCGGCAGGTCTTTGCCCTTCTCAACTTTCATCACAACTCCTGCTGGGCTATGTGTCACTTCACCCTCCAAGGTCCCTGATTCACACATGCAGTCCATCCTCCATGAGGCTATCATTGAGACAGGGCATTGAGACAGGAATGAGACAATTGGGCCTGTTATGACTGGGCAGCCTATAGACTGGGCAGCCTATAGGCCCTGTTATGGCTGGGCAGTCAATCCCACTTACACTGGGGCACATCGGGATCGCCAGGGGTGATACTACAAATCCTATTCCCCATGGGGTCTCACTCGCAAGAGTCCATGGAGGATGGTCAACTTGATTTCGATCTTTCTCAGGATGAGTGTCTCATTTCAGAACCTCCCATCTCCTCTGTATTGTCTGACTCAGGTCTATTCAAGTCACTGTTGCCCAAAGTGAAGGACACTGCCAACTGAGTGCCCTCCTCTGTGCCCTTCGACCAAAGTGGAGATAGATTTTTTCTCTCTCTCACCCCCTCCCCTTTTGTGGGTGCTGTCCTTCAATAGTGGTACCTTCCGGCCTCTGGACCTGTTCCATTACAGGTGAACAAACGCTATTACAATGTAACCATGGAACTTGAGTAACACTTCCAGCTCCCCTTGGTGGATGCTCCATTTGAGCCTTATATTCCATGGCCAATATGCCAGGAGATCCTGATGAACTGCTACAGCTCAAGGACAGGAGAACAGAGTAGGCGCTTATGAAAGTGCACCAGGCGGCTGCCTGGGCCATTCAGGCATTGATTTCCATCTTCTTTGCTCAGACAAATTTAAAAAATCACATTCTATGGAGAAAGGGCATTGGTTCTTACCTTATATGCCTCTTCTCATAGGATGAAACCAACATCCAATCCCATCCAGAGTCAGTCTGGTCTGCGTTCTGGGACATCAGATTGTGATCTTTTATTTTCTTTTGAGTGGACCTTGGGAGAACACATGCCAAGTCTGTCTCTTGGTTTTGAAGGACTAATGCCCCCTTTAAATAAAATGCATCTTTCTTCTTAATATACTATTGAAGTCTTTAGAGACTGCAATATCAGTGTATAAGGCATTGAGCTCACATACGTAACTTCTTATTTATTTTAATAGCAGTATTGTTTAATAAAAATATTCTTAAATATTTCCTGGAGTAACAAGTTAGCAGTTCTAAATGAAACATCTTGTTGAAGTGGAACATTATAAACTATATTTCTGTGTCAATGATACAGATATGTACTGGTGCTGAATTCAGATGTTTATAATATATTTATAATATATTTAACTAATTAAAAGAAAAATAAGTATTTCTACATTTAAAAAATAATGACAAACCCAGAAACAAATATTTAACAAAATATTTTAATTTTAAAATGATTTATGAATATTTTGCCATCTAAATTAATGGTGCTCCAGTCTGAAGTTCTTGAAAAATATTATATATTTATATATATATATATACACATATATTTATAAAATTCAAACAATTTCTTCCAGACCTTCTGGTGGAGGAAAATATTGCCTTGGAGAAAGGAAGCGATATCGCTCTTGTAACATTGATGTGAGTAGATAAAAATTAACTTGAAAGTATAACTTGAAGTATATTGATGAGAATTCTGTTATTTATTTAGCATATGGCGATTTACAGAAAGCTGGTAGTCTGCTGCTTTGGAAACAGTAGATGTTCAGCAGCTGATGGGACTCAAAAGCAGCCACCAAGGCACTTCTGGTATGAGAGATATTAACCAGTAACATCACCATTGCCTTGGGGATTCCCTCTTTCATCCCCCCACAGGTTCCCATCGAAGTGCTACCTATTTATCTACTCGCATTTTTATGTGCTTTTGAACTGCTAGGTGGACAGGAGCTGGGGCAAGTAATGGGAGCTCACCCTGCCACACAATCCACAGGTCTTGCCAATTGTCAAGTCTAACCACAGAGTCATAGCACTTTTCAGAATTCTGTTATACAACATAAAGGCAAGTACATACTTTATAGAATTCAACGTGTAAATATCAACACCGAAAATTAGATCTAACAAGAAGATATTGAGAATAGTTATTTTCAGTAAAAGATGTAAATCATGAATAATAGTAAGTTATATAGTTATATTTGTATAAGAATATTTTATATGTATACAAATTTGAAGTTACATTTATTTTGTTAAATGTATCAATAAACCTTAGACTTAGTCATCTCATGTCTGGACTATTGCAACTCAACAAAGGGATACCCTCGAAGAGCATTTGGAGGTTTCAATTGGTAGAGTGCAGTGGCGTAGGCAGTTACACCACTGCTCCACAAGATGCACTGGCTGCTAGTTTACTTCCAGGTACAATTCAAGATATTTAAAGCCATGCATGACACAGGTGCAGGTTGTGTGAAGAACCATCTCAGCCCACTGAGATTGGCCTATCTCATCCACATCTACAAAGGAGACACTTTGTGGGCTCCATTTATCAAGGAATTCTAATTAATATTTATTTTTAAAATGTTTTATCTTTAGTTTTGATGTGCATTCATCTTTTGGATTAGTACAATAACAAGATGTTAATTTTTTTTTAGTAATTTAAATTGTATTTTAACTTAATAGTGATTAAAACAATATAAATTGATTATATTATTGAAATTTAGTAAAATTCAAAAAAAAAATCAGGATTTATTAAGGACATTTTGATTTGGTATTCTTTGAAGAGAAAGTCATATGAAGACCAAGAGATTTGCTTATTTATTTAAAATTATTTATATAACCACCCATCTTATATCAAATTCTTACATTTAGCTTATTGTGTGTACTAAACTGAAATTATTTTCTTGAAATAAATTTGCCCTGTATCAGCATTCACTATTCGTTTTGTAATTTAAAAAGCATTAAAAAACATGATTGAAACATTTAAACATGTTAAAGGGTTAAATAAGATTCAGGAGGGAAGTGTTTTTAATAGGAAAGTGAACACAAGAACAAGGGGACACAATCTGAAGTTAGTTGGGGGAAAGATTAAAAGCAACATGAGAAAATATTATTTTACTGAAAGAGTAGTAGATCCTTGGAACAAACTTCCAGCAGACATGGTTGGTAAATCCACAGTAACTGAATTTAAACATGCCTGTGATAAACATATATCCATCCTAAGATAAAATACAGGAAATAGTATAAGGGCAGACTAGATGGATCATGAGGTCTTTTTCTGCCATCAGTCTTCTATGTTTCTAAGTTTTTATTATTTATTTATTTTTTATTTATTTTTATTCATTCATTCATTTGTCCAATACACAAATACATAGGAAGAAAAATAGACATGTGGTAATATATATAAGGGTAAAGTGAACTTAGAAGAGAGGATATATGAAAGAAATAAAATATATATGATAAGTGAGAGAAAGGAAAGACAATTGGACAGGGGATGAAAGGCACACCAGTGCACTTATGTATGCCCCTTACTGGCCTCTTAGGAACCTGGAGAGGTCAATTACTCCCAAAAATTCTAATTATTTATAAATAAAATCATATTGGTTACATATTTACTTCAAAAAGCAAGATAATTTTCTTTCTCCATCCCTTGATTCTTTTCATTTTGGGGCTTTAAGTAAATAAGTTCTACTGTGTTGATTTTTTCATTTGCATTTATTTATTTATTTTATTTATTATTTAGATTTGTATGCCGCCCCTTTCCGCAGACTCGGGGCGGCTCACAACAAAATAAAACAGTTAATGACAAATCTAAATTATAATTTAAAATATTTTAAAAACCCCATTTACTAAGCAAACATACCATGCATAAATTGTATATGCCCGGGGGAGATGTCTCAGTTCCCCCATGCCTGACGACAAAGGTGGGTTTTAAGGAGCTTACGAAAGGCAAGGAGAGTAGGGGCAGTTCTAATCTCTGGGGGGAGCTGGTTCCAGAGAGTCGGGGCCGCCACAGAGAAGGCTCTTCCCCTGGGGCCCGCCAACCAACATTGTTTAGTTGACGGGACCCGGAGAAGGCCCACTCTGTGGGACCTAATCGGTCTCTGGGATCCGTGCGGCAGAAGGCGGTCTTGGAGATATTCTGGTCCAATGCCATGAAAGGCTTTAAAGGTCATAACCAACACTTTGAATTGTGACCGGAAATTGATCAGCAACCAATGCAGACTGTGGAGTGTTGGTGAAACATGGGCATACCTAGGGAAGCCCATGACTGCTCTCGCAGATGCATTCTGCACGATCTGAAGTTTCCGAACACTTTTCAAAGGTAGCCCCATGTAGAGAGCATTACAGTAGTCGAACCTCGAGGTGATGAGGGCATGAGTGACTGTGAGCAGTGAGTCCCGGTCCACATAGGGCCGCAACTGGTGCACCAGGCGAACCTGGGCAAACGCCCCCCTCGCCACAGCCGAAAGATGGTTCTCTAATGTGAGCTGTGGATCGAGGAGGACGCCCAAGTTGCGGACCCTCTCCGAGGGGGTCAATAATTCCCCCCCAGGGTGATGGACGGACAGATGGGATTGTCCTTGGGAGGCAGAACCCACAGCCACTCTGTCTTATCAGGGTTGAGTTTGAGTCTGTTGACACCCATCCAGGCCACAACAGCCTCCAGATACCGGCACATCACTTCCACTGCTTCATTGACTGGACATGGGGTGGAGATGTAAAGCTGGGTATCATCAGCGTACTAATGATACCTCACCCCATGCCCTTGGATGATCTCACCCAGCGGTTTCATGTAGATATTGAATAGCAGGGGGGAGAGGACCGACCCCTGAGGCACCCCACAAGGGAGAGACCTCGGGGTCGATCTCTGGCCCCCCACTAACACCGACTGCGACCGACCAGAGAGGTAGGAGGAGAACCACTGGAGAACAGTGCCTCCCACCCCCAACCCCTACAGCCGGTGCAGAAGGATACCATGGTCGATGGTATTGAAAGCCGCTGAGAGGTCAAGAAGCACACATTACATATATGTTATTAAAACTGGGAGAAACAGAATCAGTTATTAATCAGTTATTAAAACAGAAGATGTGATATTTATCAGATGGGAAAATATTAAGTTGCAGTTAAGGGCTTTCCTCCTAACAATTGGCTTTTGGGCTGTGGCAGAATTTAATTAAGGAAAAAAACCTACATGAAACATAACAAAAATCTGAGCTAAATTG
Source organism: Erythrolamprus reginae (assembly GCF_031021105.1). NCBI lineage: Eukaryota > Metazoa > Chordata > Lepidosauria > Squamata > Dipsadidae > Erythrolamprus > Erythrolamprus reginae. The sequence goes on from NC_091951.1 coordinate 319,549,068, forward strand.
CTGTCAATGAGTAAATGACAGTTTTCATATCTCCTCAGGGAGATCTTGGAAATCCTGAATATATGTGGATATAACCATCATATATACACTGCTCAAAAAATAAAGGGAACACTTAAATAAAACAATATAAAGTAAATCAAACTTCTGTGAAATCAAACTATCCACTTAGGAAGCAACACTAATTGACAATCAATTTCACATGCGCTTGTGCAACTTCGTACAGAAAAAAGGATTCAGTGAGAATATTTAATTTATTCAGATCTAGGATGTGTTATTTGAATGTTCCCTTTATTTTTTTGAGCAGTATATAACCCTGAGTTGGGAAATTGATAAAGCTTCAACTGAAAAGAATAGAGCAGCTTGTTGTTGGAGCCAAGTCAATATAATAACAATAGTCTATCACAATATTGATCACTAAGTCAATTTACACTATCAGATTATTTGAAGAACTTGTTTGTATTAAGCTGCTCAAATATAATGTAGCTTTTTTCTTGATATGTATAGATGTAGCAGATTTCACATTAACAAAGTTATTCATAAAAGTAAAAACTTTTGCTTAATTTCTGTAGATATTCATGTATGGATTAGTGCATACTTATTATATACAATACTTTTCTTGTATGAAATAAACATGCTACATGCAAATTGCTCCTATTTCTATTGAGTAAATCCACTGAATTCACCATGGCTTTCGTTTATGCAGGATACATGCATAATGGATGAAAGTTATACTATTTTACATGTGTTTTTACAAAGAGATCCCGAGTTCCTAATGACTTGTCCAGATTTTCAAAGTAATGTATTCATTTGATATTTTAGGCTAATTTGTAAAAAAAGACTATGTGAAACTATAACCTAATTTAAAATGAATCATTGATTATAATACTCATTTTATAACTTAGTGATTGCTTGCAAGACATTCATTCTGTTTAAAGAGCCTAATATCATAGTTTGCAATTGTTTCATATTTAGTTAAAATGCACTTTATGTGTATATTGAAATTTCACTTTTTCATTTTTGTTTTTATTTAGCCATGTCCTCTTGGAGCCCGTGATTTTCGAGAAAAACAGTGTGCAGACTTTGATAATATGCCATTTCGAGGGAAATATTACAACTGGAAGCCATATACAGGAGGTGTGTGAAGTTTTGTAATTTTAGCTATGATCAGGTTGTAAGTTCTCCTAGGGGAAGGCAGGGTATTGATTTCTCCTAAGACAACATTGAAAATATGGATAGATGCACCAGGGCTTTACAGCCTTTAGATTTGATTTTAGAAAGATGTTTCAGGATGCACAAGGGAATGAGCATAGTATCTGTCTGCAGATCTTGAAAATAGTTCCCTTAGATTCTATAGCAATTTCAGAGGGTAATCATTTGAAATCAGAAAAGATGAAGTTGCTTTAAAGTTGCTTTAAAGAGTTGAAAGCATGTGTCAGGTTCCATTAACACCTCCAACCCCATGTTCTTCGAAGATCCTTTTCCAAATTATTTCTGAATTACTGCTTAACCTAAATTGTCCTATTGCAGATGGTCATATCTGATTGTACAATGTTAGATTTGATGGCATTGGAGAGGCAAAGGCCACTCTTGCTGAGTCATGCGTGTAGAAATTGAATAGGAGCAGACTGAGAAAAACATGTTAAAGCAATTGTCTGGATAAGTTATAAATCAAACCAAGCACAGTATTGTTATTGGAATCTAGTAATCTATCTAAAAAGACTATGCCATAAAGGCTATATTTAATACTGTTTAATAACTTAATTAAATATTTAAGTTTTATTTGATTAGTGAAATCTGTTTATCAGTCTTGATCCTACAGCTTCATTAATCTGTTGAAAAAGTGCTGAAAAAAAATCAGTAACAGGGTTTTGAGAAAAAAGATTAATATTAAATTGTATATAATACTTCAAACTTTGGAATTTGATCTTTTAAAATGTTTTATTTGTCTAGGTGGGGTTAAGCCATGTGCATTAAACTGTTTAGCAGAAGGTTATAACTTCTATACTGAACGTGCTCCTGCAGTGATAGACGGAACACAATGCAATGCAGATTCCCTGGATATTTGTATCAATGGAGAATGCAAGGTACAATACATGAACATTACACAAAAATAAAAAATAATTTAAAATATGTCTATACCGCAACATCCGCTTATGAAACAGCTATCAAGAAACTGCCTTTATTAATATATTGGAAACTCCAGTTTCAGAAACACTGATATTTTATCTCATTTGTCTTATAGAAAATGTAGAGCCAATAGGAAGAGAAATAGCAAGGAAGCAACTGCTTCTTATTTATTTATTTCTGCTTTATTTTCCCCTGATTGGAAAGCTGATTTGTACTCCCTTCAGCTTACTTTTTACAAGAAAACGTTTTTTTCTCCTTTTCCCCTTTCTTTTGCGATGAGAACAGAAAACCCAAAGATGCAATCTTTCTATTATTTCATGCAATTTCCTTAATAAATGTCCTTGTTACATTTGATTTTAAGCATCTATCTCTAAATACTCTTAATGGGCTTTTTATACTCATATATGTTCTCTGCTAAATATAGATTGTAGTGAATGAGTTATAAGTTTCCCTATAAATGTGTTATAAAACTAATTACAGGGTTTAGAGAACTGGGAGGAAAAGCAAAGAGCATTCTAAATGGAAATAGCCATCTCAGACAACTGAGAAACTGGAAAGCTCTGAATTTGATCTCTGTTCTTTAAAATGGAAACACTTTGAGAAGCCAATTAGCTGGCAGGATCTTGCAAAGTCACCTACAAGCAGGATCAAAAAATGAGCACAAATTTATGACAGATTATAAAAATGCAACTGGAATAATTTGCCTGATTGTAAGCCATTTAATTTTAGTTTATTCTAGGTAAAAGAGAATTGCAAACAATATGTTAAAATATTTCAGGGATTATGTGACAAAGTCTATCAATCCTAAAGTTAATTGGTTATAAAATGTGTAATAAGAGGCTAGATAAAGGATATTTTTCTGAACTGAATATCATGTCATCTAGAAATTTAAGAGGCAATTCTACCTACTAGTCTGCCTAGTCTATACTAGTGTCATATTAAATAACTCTTCCAAATATTGTGAGAAACCATTTAGATTTTAATATATGAGGAACAGAGCAGAGAAATATAGAATGGTACTCCTAGCTGAATGAATAAAAGTGCTTTCAACAATGAAGGAAGAACTTCAGCAATGATTTTAATAAATTAAGAATGCCATTAATTTGAACATTAACAACTTAACTGAAGAAAAATGAAATCCCCTTATTGCATAGTTATTCTGACTGTACCCATTTTCAGCATGTTGGATGTGACAATATTTTGGGATCTGATGCTAAAGAAGACAGGTGTCGGGTATGTGGTGGTGATGGGAGTATATGTGAAGCTATTGAAGGTTTTTTCAATGATACACTGCCAAGAGGTGGTAAGACTCACAGTTTATATTATTATTATTGTTGTTGTTGTTGTTGTTGTTGTTGTTATTGTTTGTTGTATAGTCAACAATATGCTTAAACTGGATTTGGGATTTTTATCCACTTACTGATTCCTTCTCAAGAACCTGAGATAGGCAGATATGGTTGTTTAGTAGAGTTAGGGTATTGTCACAAGATGTATTACTATTATTTGACAACTACAATATTTAAAAATAGATCGGGCAACAGACACCTGAATGCTGCCATTTTATTCTTATATACTCTTTCTAGAGTACTTACTAAATATATTTACTTATATGATTCCCATGTCCATTATCTATTGTGTTCTGATGCACTGTAAAATTGTAGTGAAATAGCTACTCCTCATAAAAATGAAAGCAAATATGTGAATTGTTTTGTTTTTGTTTCTTACTTTTATACCATTGTAATGGAACTGTAGATCTCTGTGTCTTGATTGGGACAAGAAGTAATATTACGATCTTTTGAATTCTTGCTATCTAATTGTGTTAGTTATAAACAAATTAAAAGTGAAAACTGTTGCTTTTATCAGTGAAACAATTGCCCTGATTACCTTATAGGCTACATGGAAGTGGTTCAAATTCCTAAAGGTTCTGTTCATATTGAAATCAAAGAAGTGGCCGTGTCAAAAAACTATATTGGTAAGTTAATGATTGCACGATTTAATACAAAATCTGATAAATGTTGCTGGGTCCAAAATAACTCCCAGATAGATTTATTGGTCAAATCCTTTTGCAGTGTCTGAAGGCAATTGTTCATTTAAAAAAGCATTGGAATGGGGAGTAGGCAGTCATCCTTTCCTCACCCATATGATTTGAGTATTCTGCATTTTAAAAACTAGAACTAGTTAAAGCATATTTCTTAAGATATTTAGTAGTCAAAATTACAATGTTGATTAATTTACAAATTTAATTCAATTTTTAAAATACAGTACTGCAATAAATGGCAGAAAACTTAGTATTAAGCTTGAAACACTTTCAGATGATCGAAACATTCTGCTTAAAGCAAATTGCAACTCCTTCAAATATAGTTGTTTTGAATTTTAAACAATTTAAATCTCTAAATGATTTCTATTTTCATTCCATATACACTTTTTTAAGCTTTGAAAACTGAAGAGGATTATTATTATATTAATGGAGCCTGGACTATTGATTGGCCTAGAAAATTTGATGTTGCTGGGACAGCTTTCCATTACAAAAGACCAGCCGATGAAGCAGAATCGTTGGAAGCTTTGGGTCCTACTTCAGAAAACCTTATAGTCATGGTAAAATATAAACTATTTAATTTTATTATTTGTGTATCAAAGAGGTTTCTAAAATATAAATACAGTGGTACCGCTACTTAAGAACTTAATTCGTTCCATGACCAGGTTCTTAAGTAGAAAGGTTTGTAAGTAGAAGCAATTTTTCCCACAGGAATCAATGTAAAAGCAAATAATGCATGCCAAACCATTAGGAAAGAAATAAAAGCTCGGAATTTGGGTGGCAGGAGGAGGAAGAAGAAAAGGAGGAGAACAGTCGCTGCCAAAGGAAGAAGGTGAGGTGAGGGGAATCAAAAAAATCCAAAACTTTAAGGCTTAAAAAAAAAAGAGGGACTCTGAGATGGCGAGGAGCACGCACCTCCCATAAACCCGGCGTGAGGCTGCCTGCCATACACTGCGCCAGAGAGAGATACCCAGGCGGGCAAGAGGGGGAAACCTCCCGCTCCTTTGACCGAAAGGCTGCTACTGCTGCTACCTGCTTTTTCTTCCTTCCCATGCTGAAGGGCTCCCCTCTTCTCTCGCTCGCTTGCTTTGTAGCCAGTGCCTTTCCTTCACTGTGGTGACTCCTCGGTTTGGCTGAAGCCGAGTTGATCCATCCGGGGCGAAGCACCCCCTTTTGCCTTTCCATGCCCAGATGCTCTGGGAAGCAGCCTCACGCTGGGTATATGGGAAGCAGTGCGAGGGAATCACCACAGCGAAGTGGTTTATTCCCTCTCCAAACACCCAGAGAAAGGAAAACGCTCCGTTTGCTCTGGACTGCCAAAGCCTCCTTAAGCGCCACCAAAATGGCAGGAAACTGGCCAGGCCTTCGTGCTGCTCTCAAATTTCCTGGGAAATTTTTCTGGGCTTGTGTTCTTAAGTAGAAAATGGTTCTTAAGAAGAGTCAAAAAAAATCTTGAACACCCAGTTCTTATATAGTAAATTTCTTAAGTAGAGGCGTTCTTAAGTAGAGGTACCACTGTATAATTATTTTTATCTGGCATTGTCAAATTTACATTCAGTATTTATACTGTTTTGAAATTAACCATATTGTAACTCAATCCTATTAACAGTTTGAAGTTAGCCTCTGATAACAAGCAATTTGAATATAAATGGGAGACAACATAATTTATCACTTTCTTTTGTTACAGAGCTGACAGAAATACCATCTCATTTTCAGGAAGATAAGAATCATATTGCATAAATTAAAATTATAAAATCCCAGAGTATATATTAGAAATATTAGTTTTGTTTTCAATATAAATAAATATTGAACAAAGTTTGTTCAGCTGACCATTTGTTCAGCTATTGCTCAAAATTATGATAGTGATAAAAAGGGATAAAAAGAGCATCCCTCATATTCATGTAGTTGCAATCTGGGCACAAGGCAACTGGTTCTCACTTACAACCATTCCAAAATCATGTGTGTGTGTGTGTGTGTGTGTGTGTGTGTGTGTGTGTGTGTGTAAATAATTAATTCTACTTCTATTTCACCCAATCTTGAAGGACTCTGCCACTGTTTACAGCAGTCATTTCCAACCCATGGCTTCTGGGTTACATGCAGTCCTAGCCAACTAATAATGTGATCCCATATGACTGTAAACCTTTAAAATTATGTGATTTTTAAAAAAAAGTAATATAATTGTTATATTTTATATGCAGCCCAATACAATTTTTCTTCGTTCAATGTTGCCTAGACAAGTCAAAAGGTTGGATACCCATCCTTTAGAGCAGTGGTCCCCAACGTTTTTTCCACCAGGGACCAGTTTCAGCAAGACAATTTTTCTATGGCCCAGTGGGGGCGGAAAGGGGCGTGGTTGGGGGCGGGATTAAGCATGGGTGTGCTGGTCCTCCCCGCCCCTCTTTCCCGCCATCGTCCTGTGGCCGGCAGAACCTGCCTCCCAAGCCCTCTTGCCCAGCGGGAGCTAAGCGCTGGAGAGAGGGGGTCAGGCTGGCCTTCCTGCCTCCCCCCAGCCAAAAACGCAAAAGCGCCCCGCAGCAGAAGCCAAAAGAGGCTTGAGCCTCTCGGTCCTTCCCGCCCCTCTGTCCCATCCATCGTCCTGTGGCCGGCAGAACCTGCCTCCCGAGGCCTCTTGCCCAGCGGGACGCGAAGCGCTGGAGGGAGGGGGTGGCGGCATGAGGGCCGGCAGCTGCTGACTCCACGGACCGGTGCAACATGCCCCGCGGCCCGGTGGTTGGGGACCCCTGCTTTAGAGGTTATGACAAATACCGCATTGGATAGGAGCGCTCTTAACATTTAAAATTGAAAAAACTAAAGTAAATTATCTTAAATTGTAGAAATATCTGCACCAATATTCAAACTTTTTCTCAAAAATCAAACTGAAAGTAACTAATTGTTAATATACAGTATACCAAAGTGTTTTAATGATAAAACCAGTTATTTTCAACTGCAGATTTTACTACAGGAGCAAAATCTGGGGATAAGGTATAAATTCAATGTTCCCATCTCTCGTACTGGTAGTGGTGACAATGAAGTTGGCTTCACATGGAATAATCTCCCTTGGTCAGAGTGCTCTGCTACTTGCGCTGGAGGTAAGTTAGCTTCTAACGATAAGTAGAAATATATGAAATATTTATAATATAATAAAGGGAAACATACGTTGTTTGTGTTCACAGGTATATTAGTGTTAAGTATAAAATCAACTTACCAATATGCCATCAAGTAAAACTGTATAGTTTTAACGCACAATATTTTTTGGAGTTAGTCGGTTCATAAGTGGGTTGTTTGTAATAATAAAGGGGAATGAATGTCTATGGAGATTCTCAGTCATCCAGGTCATGGTTCTCCAAAGGTGCTTTTTTTCAAAAAGCAACTGGACTTTCTGTTTTTTCTTTGAAGATGTTTCACTTGTCATCCAAGAAGCTTTGGGAAATATTTGTAACTCAGAGTTGAAATGGAGTTCTCTGAAATTGGTTGATTTCATTACCCAAACTAAGTAGCATCATCAGTGGTAGTGAGAAGTAGAGTTTGCTTTAAAAAAAAAGTTTTATTTTTTATTTTTTCACATGGTTCAAGACAACTACGCTATACAATAAATCAGATGTTGAGTTTTAGGTTCAGTAACTGAAAGACATTATAAACCTGAACAATGCCAAGCAGACAGCATACTACACCATGCTTCATGACAAAATTTCATTTATTTGTAATTAGAAATGAATATTTTACAATATATAATTACATATTGTTTTTGTGATTAATCACTATGCTTTAATTATGTTCAATTTGTAACAATAAAAAATATATCCTGCATATTAGATATTTACATTATAATTCATAACAGTAGCAAAATTACAGTTATGAAGTAGCAAGTAAAATAATTTTATGGTTGTGGGTCTTACAACATGAGGAACGGTATGAAGGGACCGTGGCATTAGAAAGTTTGAGAACCACTGAATCTAGTGGCTTACGTTTGGGTGGTCTTAGAGGTTTTTTGGTTGGATTGTTTATTGTTTGGCAGTTCTTTGATTGGGATATTGTTTACTTGATTGTTGGTATGATGTTAATCTATGCTCATCTGGTTGCTGTTTGCTGATAGGGAAGTATTTGGTCTTTTTGTTCCCTTTTTGGCTATTTGATATAGTATACAGATATTGTTTATGTCGATGTATCTATTAAATACTAATTTGTTAGAATACCAGGCTTCTATAAATTCCGTCAGCATTTTTGGACTTTGCTTAGTCTAGGTTGGTCACAAGAGGGGTCAGTGCCACTTACCTTTGCCACTGGTTTGCATCGTGAAGTTTCATGCGTGTGGGAATAATAATAATAATAATAATAATAATAATAATAATAATAATAATAATAATAATTTATTAGATTTGTATGCCGCCCCTCTCTGAAGACTCGCGCACAGGCGCATCCTTTTGTGCAATTCTGCTTCCACACATGCTCAGTAGTTAGAATCAGCTTGAAACACAACTGAGGAGTCGATCAGCTGTGCTTCAGGTGAAGGAATAAAGGGAAGTATAAACCCAGCGACAGAATGAAAAAGGGAGGGCCCTTTTTCAAGCAGCAGCAGAGGAAAAAACTTCCAAACAATAAAAAAAATGAAAAATAAATTTAAAAAAAGATAGCGGCGCCCATGGATTGGCACCGACTGAACCGAATCTATGATACTATTGTAACGTCACCAGTGGGTCGCTACCAATTTGGACGATCCAATCCAAAGTGGGAGAAACCCACCTGGGTACAATTTCCCAAATGAAGCTATGGTTAAGTCTTGTCAGTATATTGTGAAATAAAGAGTTTTCATCATATCTTCTGACTGCTAGTTGGTGTTCGTGGATGCATTCTGCTAGTCTTCTGCCTGTTTGTCCTAAGTAATGGCTGTTGAAGTCATGGGCTGTCTGCATTATTTGGCTTTAGGATTCCTCCTATCAGCCAATTCTTACACTAATTGTATAAAAAGTGTCTTAATTTAGCTTATGTGCCAGCAACCATTAAGCCTGACATAATAGAACGTGTGTTTACTTTTAAGCATGACATCTTTTTAATAACTTTTTAATAGAGATAGAAAGGTGAATTAAAAATCAAGTTCATTCTAGGATTTAATAGTTACCCTGATTACTATCTCTTTTTAATATACTTTCACTTCAAAAAACTGGGGTCTCTTCAAAATATACTTTCACTTCAAAACACTCGGAGCTCAAGCTCCGTTTTCACTGGCAGAGCCTTCGCTGTGTCTAGCCAGCCCTGTGGTCCAGATGTAAGCACCCTGCAGATCTGATGTGGCCCCAAGCCTTGAGTTTGATACCCCTGTTTAATTACTTGGAGATAAGAATAACTGAAGTCAGTGGTAGAAATTAGGTATACATTGGTACCTCTACTTATGAACTTAATTCGTTCCGTGACCAGGTAATTGTTGATATCTTAATCAGTTAATCGAAAGCATCATTTTTTTTACTACTGTTAATGCTTTTATTTTATTTAATTAAAATAAAAATAAAAAATAAAGTTACTGACTAATGTGTTTTGATATATAGCAGTAAGAATTAGATATCTGAAATCAACTTTAAATTTGGAAAAAAACTCATGGAAAGATAGGTACAGAAACTGCATCTCTATTGAATTTGCAGTTTACTTCAACTGATAAAACAGGATAGGGCCTCTCTAGAGCTGGCTGCTGCTGACAACCATCTAGCAGATACTTGAAATCTTCCTTTTTTATACCTTCAAGAAAGTAATAAAATACTGAAGGCCAGAGAATCCTGGGTATATTATAATCTATGACTTAACTGAACTACAGGGTCACAGATTTGCTTGGTTTAAAATAAGGGGGGAAATAAAAATCAATTTCATTCTACTCCTTCCTAAGGTATACAGAAACAAGAAATAGTATGCAAAAGGCTGGATGACAGCTCTGTAGTCCAAAACAGTTACTGTGATCCTGAGAGTAAATTACCAGAAAATCAAAGAGCCTGCAACACTGAGCCTTGTCCACCTGAGTAAGTACTTTTTATTCCATTCCATACTATTTATATCTCCAGACTGAAAGTACTACAATGGAACCAGAGGGAAATTACCATATTTTTCAGAGTATAAGACACACCAGAGTATAAGACACACCTTACTTTAGTCTGTTCAGCTTCAGCACCTTATTTTATCCTGTGGTTAGGGCTAAAAAACCTTTTTCAGGGACAGCAGCAATGAAAACAAGTCTGCAAAGACTTAGGGCAGGAAAACTGCTTCAGAGGGAGTAGGAATAAAAATAAATGCTGCAAACCAGGAAGAATTCCACATGAGACTGCTGCAGGATATATTTTGTAGGATTGTTATAGAGCTTTTGTTTTAATAAATTTCATGCAGGATAAGCAGCTAGAATAAATCTTGGGAAGTTATATAAAATATATTAATTTCTTCCTCAGTTACATTTGGCAGCATTATATAATTGAGACTAAAACTGTAACAATTCTGATTTATTGAATCAGAACTATTAAATATTTTTATGTAGTTTTTTCATACTTTCAGTTATACACATTCAGGTTGTAGAGATAATCAGTTCATTTTTTGAACTAATAGTTTTTTTCTAATATTCTATCGATAGATGGTTTATAGGAGATTGGTCAGATTGCAGTAAGACCTGTGATGGAGGAACGAGATCACGAACTGTTCTATGTATCAGGAAGATTGGACCTTCAGAAGAAGAGACACTGGAGAGTACTCATTGTTTAACACATCACCCAGTTGAAAAAGAGTCCTGTAACAATCAGTCTTGCCCCCCTCAATGGATTCCTTTGGATTGGTCAGAAGTGAGTGATCTTGAAAATTCCTTAAGTTGCCATTTTACAGACATCAATACTGCAACAAAATATATTATAATGTATCTAACTTGCTACTCTAATTTACTAAATGGGATACAGTCCAGTACTTCCAAATTTCTGTCTTTTGTAAATCATGCACGGTCTGGGATTGCATAACCTGCTAGTGTAAAACTAAAATAGAATTACACTGTATAGTCCTCAAATTACAACCATTCATTTAGCAACTGTTCAAATTTACAATATCATTGGAAAAAGTGACTTACAACAAGTCCTTGCACTTACACCTGTCACAGCATCCCTTTGAGATCAAAATTTGGGTGCTTGGCAACCAGCATTTATTTACATTACAGTATCCTGGACTCATGTGATCATCATTTGCAACCTTCCAGTTTTTTATAAGACAAGACGTTGGGGGGGGGGGTGTCTAAATTTACTTAGTGGCCCTGTGATTCACTTAACAACGGTAGTAATTTGCTTAGCAACCATGGAAGAAAAGTAGTAAAATCAGGCATGACTCACTAATAGGTAAGTGCTTTGCCTGTCAGCAGAATTTCTAGTCCTGACTGAGATGGTAAGTCAAGGACTTCCTGTATCTAGCTTGTAGCTGGCCTTTTATGGGGAGTCATACTAACAAATACTCTTTCAGATATATTCTTCGGAGAGGGGCAGCATACAAGTCTAATAAATTATTATTATTATTATTATTATTATTATTATTATTATTATTCCTTCAATACTCTTCAATATTAATTCAAAAGAGCACAATATTAAATAGTAAATTTCATGAATTTGAATTAATTTATATTTATTTAATTCCATATTATTCATTAACTAAACATTTCTGGAGCAGCTTATAGTAACTTTACACTTGTGTTAATAATTTATTGTTCAGTGTCTATTTTGCATAATTGAGTTAGAATTATGAGAATAGGAGGGGCAGGGCACTGAAGTGCCAGAAAAATTTATTCCCAACTAATAATTTCTTCCTTATTTAACTGGAAATGAGACTCATCTACCCCACTTATTTTATCTTTATTCAAACCTTTCCAAGTTTCTATCAGCATACAGAATGATTAGTACATAAAGTGATGGTTTTAAAGAATACTTAAAATTCTAAACTCTCTATCTACGGAAAACACAGATATGAGCAAAAGTATTGGTACTCCTCCAGTTCTGTTTCCCCAGATCCCCATTTATCATGAAATAAGTTGAAACTGTTACAAAGCAATGTCATCCACCATTCTTTATTCTTTAGTCCATAGAACATAACTTTGCTTTGCTTGTATAATTTAACACATTTTTATAGATTAAAAAACAACAACAAAAATCGTATGTGTCAATCTAGATTTAAAGACTTAATTTTACCTGTTAAATAACATACTTCAATGTAGAGGTAAGGGTAGAGTTGCTGATTAATAATAATAATAATAATAATAATAATAATGATTTATTAGATTTGTATGCCACCCCTCTCCGAAGACTCAGGGCAGCTATTGTGGCTTACAAGTGAATTAACCATTTCATTTGATGTAAAACTTTTAAAATATTTTTCAATAGTTTACAGCAAGGGCGATGGGATGCTTGGATCTGGCTCATGGGGTTGCCCTGGAAACAGAAGAGCTGGCTGTGGTGCCTCTGCCAGAAAAAATGGAGCTTGCGAGGGCCACAAGTTTTCACTTACAGGAGGGTTGCAGGAGGCTGTTGCAGGCAAAAACAGAGCTTTGGAGCCTGTTTTCTCTGGCAGAGTGCTCGGGCCACCACAGGCACCCACAACATGAGTGACGTTAAGAGGGCCATGCCCATCCTAACCCCCCAAGATCAAACACAACTCTGATGCGGCCCTCAATGAAATGAGTTTTACACCCCTGATTTACAGTATGTACAATTATGACATAATATGAGAATTTTGTTTGCAGTCTTCAGAATATATAACTATAGCAGGTCTGTCAGACTTCTGGCCTGTGGATCGGATGTATCACGTTCTGGCCACTCCCACACCCGATTTATCAAAGGGGGGGGGGGAGAGCCGGGATGGCGCAGCAGGTAGAGTGCTGTACTGCAGACCACTGAAGCTGACTATAGATCAGTAAGGTCAGAGGTTCGAATCTCATCACCGGCTCAAGGTTGACTCAGCCTTCCATCCTTCCGAGGTGGGTAAAATGAAGACCGGGATTGTGGGGGCAATATGTTGGCTCTGTTAAAAAGTGCTATTGCTAACATGTTATAAACCGCCCTGAGTCTAAGGAGAAGGACGGCATAAAAATTGAATGAATAAATAAATAAATGTCCTGATACGTCACATGATGACAACATGACCACTTGAGTTTGACACCTTGTACTACAGTTTTCCTTTTTAATAGGGCTATGTTGTTAAATGTTTTCAGCTTTTCACAATTTAAACTATTTTAGTCTAAAAATCATGTGTGTGTTTGGCTTATAGTGCACTCCAAAATGTGGACCTGGTTTTAAGCATCGTATTGTTCTCTGCAAAAGCAGCGATCTTTCAAAAACATTTCCAGTTGCACATTGTCAAGAAGAAAACAAGCCTCCTGTCCGTATGCGCTGCAGCTTGGGCAGGTGTCCTCCACCACGATGGGTCACAGGAGACTGGGGACAGGTAATGTAGGCAGGTTTCTTGAATATCTAAAGTGGTACTGAAGCTCAAGGACTAGACATGTGAGTCTGCTGCAACAATAATAAACATAAAACACCTTTGAATACATGTGCAGTGATGTATATGTTCATCAGCTTCTATAATGGTTCCCCCAAATTACTTTAGGTGAAAACTTAGGTGTGATTTCACAGAGCTCAGAAATGGATATAAGAAGAAAAGTCTCCTATTATTTTACATTGCCATGTTTAAAGGATATTCTTTGAGACTTGAAATAAATGTATAATTATTGTTTGTAGATATCGTCACCTGATATCATATGTTTGCATGATACTATAACTTTAAGACTCAATGCTTTGTTTCTATAAAATTAATTCTCAATTAATAGTACAATATATATTTTTTGTTTGCAATGGGAAAAGCATTTTGCAAAGATAAATAACTGCTAGTTAGCAGCCTCATTAAATGAGATCGAAAATGTATTATATATGATGTAACTACTAACAAACAACACATTTTCCAACTCATTTAATGAGGCTGTTAACTAACAGTTATTTTAAAAAAGAAAGAAAGAAAGCATTTCTAATGGAATGCTGCTTTTGGAAGAAATAGAATAATAAGGAGGTACTTAATATAGAAACAAAATACAGATGGTCCTCCCTTAACAACCACTTGTTCAGTAACCGAGTAGTAGTTATGACTGGTCCTCAAAGTTCTGGCCATTGCAGCATCTCCACAGTCATGTGATTGCCATCTCGGCATCCAGGTTGAGATTACAATGTCACATTGTCTCACGGTCATTTGGTCACCATTTGTGACGTTCTTTATTGGTTTCCTACAAATTGGGTCACTTGGGAAACCAGCAAATTCTTGCCAATGACAGTTATGTATTGTTCTTGTAAAAGTATGGAATTCTCTTAATGAAGTGTTAGAACTGGTGGCACTAACAGCGCAGTCATGTAATATTATACTTTATTCGCCTTGGAAGTCACTGTGGCCTGAGGAGAACGCCCAAGTTGTGGACCTCTCTGAGAGGTCAAAAGCAAATCTTATTGCTTTTTTTACTTACTCAGACTTTGACATTCCTTTTCATTTTTTTCTGACATAGTGTTCTGCACAGTGTGGTCTTGGACAACAGATGAGAACTGTTCAGTGTCTCTCATATACTGGGCAAGGCTCCAGTGATTGCCCTGATACTCTTCGGCCTCCGTCAATGCAGCAATGTGAGAGCAAATGTGACAGTACCCCTGTCTCTAATGCAGAAGGTAAAGTTGCTTTTACTAATGCTAACATTTTAAAGTATTAATATAAATCATAATAGGGGAGGGTACATTTGTTTTTAATCTTATTTTATGGTTTGTTAGGAGCTGCCTAGAATCATTGTAAGAGATATTTAAGTGCTTTAAATAAACAAAGAAACATTACTTATGTTTTTCAAAAGTGAGATATTATCAGTGTGAATTTGGTCCAGCATATCTAATACTTTTAAAATTATAAATTTCTAATAGATACATTCATAAAATCATGATAACTTTGCTCTTCTTTTATCTGTCTTTGTACAGGCATTTTTAGTTTCTATGTCTTTTAAAATATTTCAGTAGCTGAAAATTGGTTTTTCAGATTTAAATATTTCACAGAAGTCAATTGAAAATCATTTTGATTAGAAAGGGAATAGCTAATGTGTGGACTTTGTTAGAAACATAATTTCCAGTCTAACAATATGTTCATACAAATTTCCTTCCATCTGCTTAGAATAGCTGTTGGTTATAATTAAACAAAAGAAGACATTTCAATCCACCTGATAGCCAGTTCAGTGTCTTCCCCCAGCTTCACCTTTTCATATTGGTTTTAACCAAGACTAAAGAATATATTTGCAACCAGATCTAAATAATTTATCCATACTTAGCTCTATCCTAGCTTTAGCTTTATTCGCTCCTTTCTCAATGTGCTGGCTCATTCATTTTCATCCACCTGCCTTGCATTCTATGTCTTGTTATGACAGAACTATAAAAACTGGCTTGATATATTTTGGCTGAGATCCAACAAGCTACTTCTAGTGTGTTTTGATGTACCAAGTTGAAAATGGGATGTTTTCTTCTTTTCAATGGCAGATTTTGTCTGGCGGCATGAATCGAAAACTCCTTTAGTGATGACTACCTGTTCTTTAAATCTAGTTAGAGATTTATTTATTTAGTAGCACAATAGTATATAAAGTGCTACAAAGAGACACAAACAAGAGTAAAGGCTGATTCTTGCACAGAAGAACTTGTAATCTGAATGTCATCAGTAGGGAGGGAAAAAAGCAAAAAAGGGCCTGAATAGAGCCAGTTTACAAAATATGAGTTTGAGCAAATGCAGTTGTATATATATTTAGGCTTTATTTCAATCTGACTCAAAGATTGTTACTTTAAGCCATGTGGAAATATTCCTTCTGGAATGGATTTTGAGAAAATACTAAACTTTTCACCAAATCCCTTTCTGAATGTTAACATTATTTTGTGGATGATAAGCTGTAGCAGAATAAGAGAAGCAGCATTTTATTCAATGCTATTTGTTTTTCATTATGCATGTTTTAAATTTATGTAACAATATAATCATTGTGTACCTCAAATAGAATGCAAAGATGTGAACAAAGTGGCTTATTGCCCACTGGTGCTGAAGTTCAAATTCTGCAGTCGAGCGTACTTCAGACAGATGTGCTGCAAGACCTGCCAAGGACATTGACCCACAGAAACTGAAAGTGCCTTGTTGCTTCATTGTGCAAATGCAGCCATCTAAGATTTCTGCACAGCGCAACCAGTCAGATTCATCACCCTGTGGAAAATATAACCACTGGTCAGCTCCAGCTGACAGAATTGCAAAGTTATTTTAACTTCTGTGAAGTGGGATTTATTCATCCAAAGTGCTGGACACAGTATAAGGAGGCAATGCCAAAATGGAAAACTATACCCAGTACATAGAGAACATATGTGTACTTTCAACTAAATCCTGTTTACCTCCTTGGACCATTAAGATAATTGTTATTATGGACCTAGCAGTGACACTGAATCCATTTTTATTTAATATTGTTAAAATGTAGTTGTTATGGTTTGGTCATCTATAGAAGTAAAGAAGAATTTTAAAAACCCTGTCATAGCTTATAATTAATAATTATTTTATCTTACTCTATAGCACCACCACTTATGATAAAGAAGTGGGCTTGGAAATATTATTTTAGAAACAATTATAAATCCAAAGTAAATCAAATGTATTTTCCTTTGTTTCATCTAATTCTTTAAAGGATAATCCATATTTACAGAGGACTGCAGTGAGCCATATATATAAAGCTATTAAAATGCATCAGGTATTTATTACCTGATTGCATCAAACAATAAATATGTGCTGCAGGTTTATAGCCATCTTGCCATTTTACAAATAAATCAGATTTTTTACTAAAGGGAATGAATTCATACTCCAGTTGTGAATAACGTATTTACTGCTATTTCAGTACTTATGTAGAGAATGCTTAAAACAAATCTTCTCAAATTCAACATTTCTCCCTTAAAGGCATCTCTGTAGCAACTAATTACTGTGTAATTATCAATGATGAACTGGCTGTATAGTGGAGAATAGTATCTTCTAATAATCATGCTGAAACACTTTGGGTGTTCATTTCCTTCCTCACTGAAACAATAGAAGAATGTTTTATGAGACAACACAAAGAAGAGAAAAAATGAATTTTCTCATTTTTGAACAGTTACAAAATAAACAACCAAAAAGTACATAACTGATAAAAATATTTTAAGTTGGAGTACCATAACTCTTATATTCACTATATCAATCTAATAATGTTCTGAAAATGTACTTAAATGTGAAGCCAAGCTCCTTGGATAAAACAGATTACAAAATCCATTGTGAGCTAAGCCTGAAGGCCATACTTCCCCCACTCCTATTCCCTTCTTTGTCAGTGACACAACAAAGAGATAAGGAAAGTGGGTACTTGTTTATATTATTATATTGTACTTGAACACTTGCAGTTTGCAGCAGGTCCTTGATGAATGTGCTTTTGTGACCAGTTTGCCTCCTTTGTTGTAGTGCAATTGAGATGATGATGTGAACACCAACACCACCTTGTATTAATACTAGAAGTTAAATGGCACTTTTATAAAAATAATATTCTTAATGAGACAAGTTTTTTAACATGTTACGGTATCTAAATGTGTCAATATATTTAACAAACTGCAGTAAGCCAAATGTGTTGAATGATACTTAACTAATGTGAATTAACAAGATGGGGAGAGAGAGAGAGAGAGAGAGAGAGAGACTTGTGCTATGCAGAAATCTTGACAATCCTTCTGTAGGGTTTTCTTTAGACAATAACCAACAAACTCCTGTCAGATGCTACCTCTTGACAGTCATCTCCACATACATGTGAGCAGAATTCCGTTTTGGCATCTTGCCTTACCTGGAGCCATTTACTGCTCAGTTGCAATGTACACAACTGTTAGTGGAATGAATGCTGAGGAAGGAAAACTATACACATTTAAGAGTTAACATGTAGGCATGAGAACAACATAATTAGTGGGTGAATTACTTTGTGTATTTGTTCATTAAGAAAATATATTGGTGCTAATATGCCTTGGTTATGCAAATGTATAATAGAAGAAATAGCTGCCATGAAGATATTTTCCAGGCAAGATACCACAGTGTAACATCATCTGGTTCCTCCGAGACATCAATATATTTATTACTTAATGTGACTTTTCAATTAGCAAGCAATGATGGAATTTATTCTTACCTCATTTAGGACATTGCTTTTGCAAAGACTGCTTTCGCAAGCATATTTTGCTCTTTCATTGGTGCTAGATGACCAGGGAATCCAATGTTTATTTTGCAGCGTAAAAAGAGCAATAAGTTGGAATTTAAGAAACTCTTTCCTTGGAGCCATTTTGACTTGCGTTACTAAAAGGAAAAAGAAAACAGAATGTATTTGAATTATGAATGGACCAATATGTAATGCCCTACCCCAGTCAAATTCTAAATAAAAATTAATCATTTGTTCTGACAGCACGGGACATTGCGGCTGCTACAGTATAGCTATTTATGTAATTATGATGAAATAGACCAAATATTAAATTCATAAATAATGACAATATGATGTTAGTATAGGCTGCACCAAGATGGGATGACTAACAGTTCTGGGGCAGATATTAAATACAATGTGCTGTTGGTATTTCAATGCCATCAGATAAAACTATCAAACAGTACAATTCAGTCAAAGTATACATCCAAGGTTTCTTTAGAAGCATTCATTGATGCTATGGATAACTAATTTTCCTTAACAATTCAGAATGAAAATGAATTCTTTTATTGTGATTATTTGCTTATTTTATATTCAGTATTATGTGGTACACTGTTACATTGTTATAATTGTTTTTGCTTTTGTAAATTATATGCTAATTTATTTCCATGTTGTCTAACACATGTTCTTACATGTCATGCATTCTGCTGCTTGTAACACTTAATGCAGTAAAATTCCACACCAGGCACAGATTTGTTTTTAACACAGATAATTTAGTAAAATAAAAAATGCAGCTTTTAAGAATGAGCCTTATGGTAACAATCTGTTCACTGACATGCCCATGCAAGAATTTTGCAAGCACAAATATTTACATTGTTGAAAGCACTTCTGAAAGTATATTTACTTTTTGGTTAAAGATACATCAAGTAATGTTTTTATGCTGTCTCAGTACTTGGCTATGATTGCCTTTGGGTGTGATATGGAAATGCAATGCAGTAGACTAAACTACCATCTAGTGTTCCTTCCAAACTATTGTTTCAAAAAGTCTCCCATGTAGACTATATCTCATTTGTATTAGCAACATTTTCTGGACTATGATCACCTTGCTTTCAAGATATTTTGTTTGTTTGTTTGTTTGTTTGTTTGTTATTTAACCATTTAAAGTAGGATTCCTTAGTCTCAGTAACTCTTAAGATGTCTGGACTTTGACTCCCAGAATTCCCCAGCAGTCTGGCTAAAGATGAGAAACATTGATCTACATGGTCATTGAACTGTCAGGAGAATGATGGGATGGATGATTGAACATTTCCCTACTTCCCCAAACAAGATGTCTGTAATGTTGGTGGAGAGATATTATTCTTTCCAAAGTTGTCTTAACTCTTCGCTAAATACTGAATGAAATATTTGAAGAGCATACTTTAATTTTTAACTTTTACTTTATCAAAATAAGTTTCATTTTATGTTTCTTTTTCCATTTATTTTCTGCAGCCTGCCTGTGCTTCTTATTACTCAGTGAATATTACATAAAGCGAAAACACTGACATAGTGTTGAAAATTTTATCTTGCCTGATCCTGTTGCTTCCTCAATTTTATTTCCGTCACTGATGTTATTAGATTACAAGTTTTTAACCTAACCAGTTTTTATTTTTAAAGTTTTCTTTGTTAGGGAAGGATCTGAATGCATAGGTGGACACCTGTGAAAATATCACTGATAACATTGGTGTCAAGCACAGGGAAATCAGGAGATCCAGGCAATTCAAATGTATATAAAGATTTAGTGTAAGCTTAAGCTTTCTACAAGGATCCTAACTATAGTCTTGATACTAACCTGAATTACTAACAGTCGAGGGAAAATAGTGGGAATTAAGAATAGAAAGGAATTCAAGGTGGGCTGGACTTGGATCTCTTGTGGGTACTCGGGAACTCATGATTGAGTTCCAGAGTACCCACAACTTGGGAAAGATTCCTTGGATGAAAATCCTAAAGAGGAAAATAACTCAAGAATCTTGGGAAACTGATAAATATGATCACAAAAGCCCAAATCAGCATAATACCACTGAGCAAGAAAAACAAGAAATCCAAGAAGAAATCAGCACGGCTGCACAAAGATCTCTGAGAAATTGAAAGACAAATAGGACAAGTACAAAAAATGGAAAGGGGGACACATAACTAAGGCCGGATATCAGCACATAGCCAGAATCTGCAAAGACGAAATCAGGGAAGCAAAGACTCAGAATGAACAAAGACTTACAACAAAGATCAAAGATAATTTTAAAAATTTCTTCCAACAGATAAATAAAAAAAATCAAGGAAACAGTCCATTAAACAAAAGACAGCAAGGAAATAACAGGCAACACAGAAAAAGCAGAACTGCTTAACTCATTCTTTGCATTGGTCTTCACGCAAAAAGAAACTATACCCCAACCTTCAAGAAACATAACTGTAAAAAACAGACTGGAAATGAAAGTTAAAATAAGCAAAAAAAAAAAAAACGTAAGAGAACACCTGGAACTGGGCATGGCTAGTCTAGTGAAGAGAAGGACCAGGGGAGACATACCAGTGTTCCAATATTTGAGCGGCTGCTACAGAGAGGACCAAGCTATTTTCCAAAGATCTGAAGGCCAGACAAGGAATAATGGATGGAAACTGACCAAGGGGAGATTCAACTTTGAAATAAGAAGGAGCTTTCTGACAGAACAATAATCAGAAACTGGGAGCCTGATCACTTGAGACTTTCAAAAAGAGATTGTACTGCCATTTCTCCATTGACTCTGGAAGGAGAGTCCATCATGGGTTGTAAACCAATCCTATTGGTAGAGACTGAGTTAATTTAAATAATTAATTAACTGGCACCGCCCCCTTAGCAGCCCCCATGAGCCAGTTTTAAAAACTCAGTCTAAGTGTAGAGACTGTTGTTTTATGTACTCTGTGATTTTACTGTTTTAAATGTGTTAAATGTTTATATTTATTAAAGTGGTACCGTTAATTTTTTCTTCTTTTCTTTCACTGCAGGTGTGAAGACGGTTTCAAGGGGTCTCTGCCCTCCGTGGGCACCACCCCCAACGTTATCTCCTCGGGGGCCCCTTCCCTCAGCGGGTACCACCCTGATCGAGGAGCACCTCAGCCCAGGGTCCCTGTCCTCCGTGGTCAGACCCGGCTGCGAGCTGAAGGTGGGGGGGTCCGCCCCCCCCACTGCGCAGCTTCGAGAAGTCGATCCCTGGCCTTTTTCTTGTAAGAAAAGCGGTTTGGCGGCGTGCCAGCGCCTCTCAGCTGTTCGGCGGCCGGGATTAAAGCCGCCGCCGCCGCCGCCGCGTATCTACGAAAGCCGCCGTTTTTTCTTGCTTGTGAGCAGAGAGGCAGCGTTTGAAGTCTCCTTTCGTTGGCGAGTGTCTGCCTTCGTGGTTTCGGCTCCTCGCCATAGGCAGGGATCGCGTTTGCCTCATAGCGCCGCCATTTTGGGCTGTCAAAAATAGACAAAAAATGCCCGCGCTTTTTGCTGTGGCCAGAGGCTGTGACGTTCCTCTCCGCCTTTTTATTAGGCGCGATTGAACAAGGCAGGCTGTTCTGCGCATGTGCAGTGCCTGCAAACCTCCCGATCGCCATTTTATTGCTCTGAGAGAGAAGCGAGTGTCAGGGAGCAGTCCTTTTGAAGTCTGTGGTGTTGTGAGCAGCTCTAGTGAGTACTATGGAAGGTCACGCTACACCTGATAAGGTGACCTCTCCCTCGGTGGTCCCCAAAGAGAAGGCCAAAACTTCTAAGTCCAAGGAAAAATCTAGGACATCTCAGGCCTCTTCTTCCTCAATTAAAGAAGCAGAGAGGCATATCAAGGCCTTAGAGCAGAGACTTGAGGCTGCTCTTCATGTCCCAGCAGTGTCTTCTGGGCCTTCTCATTTCACTATGGTCAGAGAAACTGTGTCTCCTTTACCTACTATGAGGCCTGCTGAATCCTTCTCTGAAAAAGATTGGTCTCCTGATAGACAATTTGCCATCAATCCGGCCTTGCCATCTCCAGGCCACAGTGGGCCTAGGCCAGGCTCTGCATCACATTCTGTGAGGAGCTGCCAGGGACCATCTGCCACTTTCACACCCACAGCAGCAGGGTTGCGCACACAACCTGATTCCTGGCATCAGATGTCCCCATCAGTGCAGGATTTGATTAACAATGCTTATTCTCAGGGGATGGCAGCGGGGGTGCAACAAGTCACTCAGCAACCCCGCCCAGTGCAGTCAAAGAACCTGTGGTGTGCACCGCCCCCCTCAGGTATGGGGTCTTGGGCTGAAGAAGCTAACCCTTTGGAGGAATCTGACAAAGATTATGAACTGTCTGACGATGAGACACCACCAGAGCAGCCTGTAGCTGCTGGACTTTTTAAGGCCTCCACTTTCAGGGTCTTGCTTCGTAAGGCCAAGCTAACTGTGGATTTGCCAGGTCCTGCTAAACCAGACACCACGGATGGGACCAAACCAGCTACAGTCCTATTTAAGGAACCCCAACCTGAGTCAGAGCACATTCCATCCTCTGATATTATTGTACAAAGTGTAAAAAGACCCTGGCAACACCCAGCTGCAGCCCAGGGCCCTTCTGCAGTAGAAAGGAGATTCTACACTTGTGATGAGGAGGTGGAGAAATTATTGGAATTCCCTCCTATAGATCAGCCTGTCATGCAGCTGATTTCTAAGTCCTTTGTACCCTCTGAGACAGGGGATAGCTTGAAGCCTGAGGACAGAAAGGCAGAGGTGTTGATACGTAAAACGCATCAGATGGCGAGCTGGGGATTTCGAGCAGCGGCGGCTGCTTCCTTTTTCACCAGGGCGTCTATAGTATGGCTGCAGGAGATGCAGGCCCGGCTGGGACCGGATGAAAGCCGCCTGAGACAGGATCTGGGAAAGCTGTTGGCAGCAGCTGAGTTTTCTGCAGACGCCACTCTGCATGCTGCTAAATTTTCGGCCAGGAGTATGGCGGCCACTTTGGCATCGCGGCGCCTCCTCTGGCTGAGAAGCTGGCCAGCAGACCTAAAGTCGAAATGGAACCTGGCCTCGGCGCCCTTTCAGGGGGAAAAGCTTTTTGGGGAAGCGTTAGATCCCGTCCTTGTAGAAGACAAGGACAAGAAGAAGTCCCTCCCCAGAGCTTACAGGCGACAGGAGCGTCGTTATACCCCCTACCAGCGCAGGCCGTCCTTTCGGTGGGACTCTTCGGCTCCAACGGGTCAGAATACTAGACCCTACTCCCAGCCCCAGTATAATTCTAACACGTTCCGGGGTGATAGAGCGCCCTTCCAGGATCGCCAGAGAGGGTATCAACAGGCGAGGCGGCCCTTTCGTGGAAACCAGAGGGGCTTCAAGCGCCCTAAATGACTCTGTTCATCTACACCTGGGAGGCAAGCTCCAGTTTTTCGAGGCCTCCTGGCGGACTACGTCCTCAGACAGGTGGGCGTTAGCAACTGTCTCCCAGGGCTTGCGTTTGGAGTTCCTCCAGCCCCCTCCATACCGTTATGTTCAGTGCCCAGTTCAGAGGGACCCCCACAAAAGGTTACAGCTTTCAAAGGAGATAGCCCATCTCTTGGAGATACGGGCGATAGAGGAAGTGCCCAGGCAAGAAATAGGTACCGGCTTTTATTCAAGGGTCTTCCTTGTACCAAAATCATCGGGAGGGGTCCGAATGATCCTCAATTTAAAAAACCTCAACACTTACATCAAGTATCGACGGTTCCGGATGCATTCTCTTTCGACCATCTTGGCTGCAATCCGAAGGCAGGATCTATTGACGTCCATAGATTTAAAAGAGGCTTACTTGCATGTCCCAATCCTGCCGGCTCATCGGAAGTTTCTCCGGTTCCACCTAGACGACTCCCACTACCAATACAGGGCGATGCCGTTCGGCCTCTCTTCGGCCCCTCGCACATTTACAAAGCTTCTCGACGTATTGACTGCCCATATCAGGTCCAAGGGAATTCGAATCCTAGCATACCTGGACGATCTTATTGTCCTGTCCAGCTCCTCTCAGAGTGCGCTGGCCGATTTGGCAGTCACGAGACAGACGTTGGAATCCCACGGGTTCACGATCAACGAGGAAAAAAGTCATCTTTCCCCAACAGTCAGACTGTTACACCTGGGGTCCATGATAGATACTTCCACAGGGACTGTGACCTTATCCCCAGAAAGGATGGAAAACATTCGTCAACTAATTTTACAGCTTCAGCGCCAACAGCGGGTGTCGCTCGCGTTCCTTTCCAAGGTACTAGGCACCCTGGTCTCGACTATTGGCATAGTGCCTTGGGCTCGTCATCATCTCAGGGCACTGCAATGGTTCCTTCTTCCCTGGCAGAAGGCCAAATTGAGTCATTCACAAAGGTTAGTGCGGCTCCCTTCAGATGTCAAGGTGTCGTTGCGATGGTGGACTTCCCCGGCCTTACACAAGGGGTCACTCTTCTGCAACCGGGACCGCTTAATCCTCACAACAGATGCCAGTCTGTCGGGCTGGGGGGCCCACATGGGACTGCACATGACCCAGGGACTTTGGTCTCCGGAGGATCTGAGCCCGATCAACATAAACTACTTGGAGCTCAAAGCAGTTTTTCTGGCTCTTCAGGCCTTTTCCCCTTGGATTCAAGACAAGCATGTGTTGGTTTTAACCGACAATGTGGCCACCAGGGCCCACGTCAACCATCAAGGGGGAACGAAATCCCTCCGTCTGATGGTAGAGTCAGCGGCCCTTTTCACCTGGGCCGAGTCCCGCTTAGCTTCTCTGTCGGCGGAGCACATTGCCGGGACCAGCAACGTCCAAGCCGACTGGCTGAGCAGGTCCACTCTAGACCCAGCAGAGTGGAAGCTCGATCCCGGAGTCTTTCATCAGATTATTCAACGCTTCGGGACCCCTCTGGTGGACCTTTTTGCGTCACAAACCAACACGCAGCTGGAGAGGTTTTATTCCCGGTTTCCGACACCGAGGGCAGAAGGGGTCAATGCCCTCTTGTCCCCATGGCCCAGAGGTCTGTTGTACGCATTCCCCCCGACGTGTCTGCTTCAACGAGTTCTGGACATTGTAATCCGGGAGAGTGCCGAAGTCATCATCGTGGCTCCATACTGGCCCCGAAGGCCGTGGTTCGCAGACCTGGTAGCCCTCTCGGTGTCCCCTCCTTGGAGGATACCGGATCAGCTCGTCTCCCTCACTCAAGGATCCATTTGTCACCCGGATCCTCAATGGTTCCAGTTAGCCGCCTGGCGTGTGAGCGGGAGAGATTGACGCAGCAACACCTTCCGGACACGGTCATTGCAACGATGCAGGCGGCTCGGAGGCCATCGACGGTGCGAATATACCAGGCAACATGGGCTGCATTCTGCAACTTTTGTTCTAACCGCCACTGTGATCCACAGCAAGCCTCGCTTATTGTAGTTCTGGAATTTCTCCAATCAGGGATTGACCGGGGATTGGCCCCTAACACCCTGAAGCGACAAGTGGCTGCCCTGTCCACTATAATTCAGGTATCAGATTTTCGGTCCTTGGCTCACCATCCATGGGTGAGGGATTTCCTCAAGGGAGCTATAAATCAGCACGCTCCCCCAGTAAGGCGGTTCCCTACGTGGGATCTTACCCTGGTGCTACGTGCACTCACGGGGCCTCCCTTTGAGCCCATGAGGTCCATTTCATATAGATTGTTATCCATTAAGACATTGTTTCTGGTCGCAGTTACATCTGCCCGAAGGGTCTCGGAATTGTCGGCACTGTCCATCAGACCGGACGTGTGTGTTCCATCCGGACAGGGTGGTGATGCGATTGGACCCTTCGTTCATCCCGAAGGTGAATTCGGATTTCCACAGAAGGCAAGAACTGGTGCTACCGGACTTTTGCACACACGGTCAACATCCTTCCGAACTTCGTTGGCACAAGATTGATGTCCGAAGAGCCTTGAAGCTCTATATCAGGAGGACAGCATCTTTTAGAAAGACTGAAAGACTCTTTGTGTCCTTTGCTCAAGTCACGATGGGTCTTGGAGTTTCTTCCCAATCGCTTAGTCGCTGGATTAGGGATTGCATTGCTGAGGCTTATTCATCGAGGTCTCAATCTCCTCCCACCGGTGTTATGGCACATTCCACTAGAAGTGCGGCTACTTCGGCGGCTTGGTCAACTCAAGCTTCTTTGGAAGATATTTGTCGAGCTGCTACTTGGGCATCGTCTTCTACTTTTATACGCCACTATAAACTGGACTCATTGGCTTCTGCAGAAGCTTCATTTGGCAGGCGTGTCTTACAGCGAGTGTGTGTCACTCCACCGACCTCGGCCCAGCCTTTTCCCTCCCAGGGGAATTGATCTTTGGTATATCCCATGATGGACTCTCCTTCCAGAGTCAATGGAGAAGAACCGTTGTACATACCTGAACGGTCTTCTCAGTGCTCTGGAAGGAGAGTCCATACCCACCCGGCATGGTGTTTGGCCAGGTCGCCGGAGTGCTGGGACTGTTATAGTTTATGTTTGGTTATGAAGTTAATAAATTTTTTCTGATTATTACATTGTCTTCGTTTTTAAAACTGGCTCATGGGGGCTGTTAAGGGGGCGGTGCCAGTTAATTAATTATTTAAATTAACTCAGTCTCTACCAATAGGATTGGTTTACAACCCATGATGGACTCTCCTTCCAGAGCACTGAGAAGACCGTTCAGGTATGTACAACGGTTCTTCTCAGGAATGGTGTAGAGTATCCTGCTTGAGCAGGGGTTTGGACTAGATGACCTATAAGATCCCTTCCAACTCTGTTAATCTATCTACATTCCCCACTAAATTAAATATTTATTCTTCTATCTTGTCATTACATATGGAAGCAAAGTACTGTGGTACCTCTACCTACAAACGCCTCTACTTACAAACTTTTCTATATAAGAACCGGGTGTTCAAGATTTTTTGCCTCTTCTCAAGAACCATTTTCCATTTACAAAACCAACCCTCCGAAACTGTAACCGGAAAAGGCAGGGAGAAGCCTCCTTAGGGCCTCTCCAGGAATCTCCTGGGAGGAAACAGGTCCGGAAAAGGCAGGGAGAAGTCTCCATGGGGCCTCTCTAGGAATCTCCTGGGAGGAAACAGGGCTGGAAAAGGTAGGGAGAAGCCCCCGTGAGGCCTCTCTAGGAATCTCCTGGGAGGAAACAGGGCCAAAAAAAGCAGGGAGACGGCCCCATGGGGCCTCTCTAGGAATCTCCTGGGAGGAAACGGCCTCTGCCCTCCCAATCACACGCATTATTTGCTTTTAAATTGTTTCCTATGGGAAAAATGACTGCTTCTTACAAACTTTTCTACTTAAGAACCTGGTCACGGAACGAATTAAGTTCATAAGTAGAGGTACCAGTGTAGTTTGAATTTCTTGCTACAATATTTTTAAGCAATGTGCAATATTATTTTTGCACAAGATTTCTCCTGGAGGACACATATAAGTGATATTAATAGAGGAAATATTTGTAGCTCAGCGTTGAAATGGAGGGTCCTTGGTGCTCTGTGAGTTTGGTTGTTTTCTTGCAGAATAATTTCATTATTCATACTTGGTAACAACTTCAGTGCAGATGATGCTATCCAATTTATGTAATGGAGTGCTTCTCAATTATTTTCTGTTATGCCCCGACCCCCAGGACAAAGTAAACATTTCACACCCTCCCAACTCTTCAATCTGGGCTCCAATGGAAGTTTAGTGTTAATATTTATTATTTTACTTATTATGAGCTGCAAGCAAATTATTGGCTGGGGAAGGCTGTTCTGCCCAGGTGACCTACCTGGGAGTAAGTCATACCAAACTTAATGGAGCCCCATATAAAAGTTAAAATGGCTTCCACCTTGATGAAGAGAAATAAGCACCATGTAGCAGATGAAAATCATCTGTAATTACTATACATTTACATTTTAAAAACTTCTCTATAGTAAATCCTGGCTCAAACTTATTCTGTGTAAAGTTGGCCTGAATTGCACCATATACAGCAGGCAGAATTTTTTAAAAAATAAGCTTGGTTTTCCATTTTTAGCTGGCTATGATACAGAAGCTAATATAAAATAATAATCTTTAATTACAAATGATTTTTAAAAAAACAGGAAAAAAGGTGAGAGAAACAGCCACTGTTGTCTTTATTTATTTATTTTGTCCAAAACATAATGAGGGTTACAGAGGATATACTCATAGTACGATATATCAATAGGGGTATATGGGAGGAGATATAGGAAAAATATCAATGAAAGAATAGAAGAAGATATATAGGGCTAAAGAAGGTAAATAAAAGAAATGTAGGAGAGACGGTAGGACGGAATGGAAGGCATGCTGGTGCACTTATGCTCGCCCCTTACTGACCTCTTAGGAATCTGGAGAGGTCAATCGTGGATAATCTAAGGATAAAATGTTGGGGGTTAGGGGATGATACTACAGAGTCAGGTAATGAGTTCCATGCTTCGACAACTCGGTTACTAAAGTCATATTTTTTACAGTCAAGTTTGGAGCGGTTAACATCTGTTGTGTGCTCTTGTGTTGTTGTGGTTGAAGCTGAAGTAGTCATTGACAGGGAGAACATTGTAACATATGATCTTGTGGGCAATACTTAGATCATGTTTAAGGCATCGAAGTTCCAAGCATTCTAGACCCAGGATTGTAAGTCTAGTATCATAGGGTATTCTGTTTCGGGTGGAGGAGTGAAGGGCTCTTTTGGTGAAGTATCTTTGGACATTTTCAAGGGTGTTAATGTCTGAGATGCGGTATGGATTCCAAACAGATGAGGATGGGTCTGGCAAAGGTTTTGTAAGCTCTGGTAAGTAGTGTTAGATTTCCAGAGCAGAATCTATGTAGGATTAGGCTAACAACCCTAGAACTGTCAACTGAATGCCATATTTAATTTTTTTTAGATTTTTTTTAAAAAGATGCAATGTTCTCCTTTGCTTGCTTTTGATCATCTCTACTTTAGAGTATAGCTTACACAAAGCTGATATCATTCAAACTATCCTATCAACACATGGCATTTGGTTACCAGTTTTATCTTTGTTGGTACTGGGGACACTCTTGTTGCTTACTTTATTTTTCTGTTGCCCTTCCTTAGTACCAGTAATGATTGTAACACTGATGTGTAAAATTGAGCATTCCAAATCAAAGCGATATTTTCAAATAACGAGCATGCAAAATAGATCTTAATGGGACTAGTCTGTATTTTCTCTATGGTTTTCTAGCTATATATCTGGACTATAAAGTAAAGTAAATGTCAAAATATATATCTACACAGCCTGGCATTGCTTTTATCTTTCTAACATTTTAATTGTAATGATCGATGTCTCAAAGCTATTTGGTTTTCAACACAACTTTCCTAATATGGTGCTCTTCAGATTCATCAAAACTATAACTAGAATTCACAGACAACGAAATTGATGGGATTTAGAGCCACAGCATCTTTGGCAAGTACCATGTTAGGGAAAACGAGCCTTAAACTACAAAGCCTGGTTTATTTAACTTTTGCTATATTTTCCCCCATTTATGAAGTAGAAAGAACTTATTTGTATTTACACACAATAATGCTCACAAGGCCTTTGGTGTGAAAACATTTTAAAGCAAACTGGTGTGTCCCGCAGCAGCGGTTTCAAGCAGTTGTCATGTTATAAAGACAAATGTGCTTTGAAGAACCATTATTCAGAAGGCCTATAGTGAATAAAACCCTTGTATGCATTCATTCCATTAAATCCAGCCATAAATCCAGCAATCGGATTAGATATTTATCTAAGAGCCTATCTCTATTAGCTAAGATTCTTAGAATGCTATGTGGTATTTTTGAATTCTACGACACCAGGGCAGGTGTGTGTGTGTGTGTGTGAAGCTAGAAAGATAAAGGTTCATATTAATTCTATAATAGGATGGTGAACAAAAAGAGAATTGCCTTATCATTACCAGGAACCATAAGAACAAAATTACTCATCAGATACTCCAAAACCCACTTTAATCTGCATTTATGAATTTAAGTTACCCTTTTAATTAGATGGATGGGATAGGATTTTGGAAGTAGTGCTTCTGGTGTTTTCTACCACTGACTTATAAGATGCATTTCTGCCGCGATTAGTCTATTAGTCTATTTTCTGAACAGCTGAGATTGTTGTTTTTGACCCAAAGCCAATAACTATTTATGATTAGAAGGACTTGCTGTATCTAGCTTCAGTGTTTGATATGCCTCCTAAAATGCTGCACAAACCCCTTCTGCATTCTCACTCAGGTTTTTAAAATTAAAAAAGTCACTACTTATTTCTCCACCCTTCTTTATATATTCATCTTTTTTGATGAAAGTTTGGGAAATGTGTAAGGCAGATAAGGAATAGCAACCTTATGAAATAGACTAAATTGATTAATTGGATATTAGAATAATCTAAGAATATTACTATACAGATTGGAAATCCAGGTCTTTACTACTTAGGTGGTAATTTAGACTTTAACTAGTTACCGTACTATATGAATAAAGCTGATATTCAAGCATTTGATTAATTCATGCAATGCACCATTATGCTAACTAAAGAGTCTTATCGCTCCATTGCTCAATTGGAAACACGAAACATAAATGCACGGTTTTTTTCACTACTTTATAAAGATAATGCAGCTGATCAGCTGATTTCATTTGATCATAGGACTCCACACCTGTTGAAAAACAGCTTCTCTGTGATATAATAGTGTTAAATGAATTTGGCAGTTGAGACTATTCATTTCCAGTTGAATTGAAGTGTAACCCAAATTTTTTTAAAAAAACCCTCCACCCCTCAACAAAAACACCTTTATTTTGCAGTTGTGAAACACTACCAAGCTTGTGGATGTTCTTTTTCCTCATTGGCAAGCATTCTTGCTTGACTTCTCTTCCTGGTATCTTAGGGAGAACGCTGGCTGGATTTTGTATGCGTGAAATTGAGAAGAATTTTGTTTCCCATTTCTTTTGGGAAAGGCATGCAAAGCATCAGAAAGCTTAGTTGCTTTCTTTAAAAAGTTAGATTCCTTCTTGTGTCAAGGGAGTGAAATGAAACAATTTTGGAACTGAAACATGGTGTGCAAATGACCTTACAATAGGTACCAGCTCCTTCAGCAAGTGTGCTTTTAATTTTGAAATAATTATTCCCTCTTCAGCACTTCAGCTGCCACCAAGGGCTTCAATCATACTTGTCAGCATTTTGCACTTTGCTGCAAAATTGATGAACGAAAGAAATTTGGGTAGCCAGGTTACTTTGCCCTGTTATAAATGATAAATTACAAACTATGGCAAGTTTGTACATTTAACAAGTTAATTAAGCATGGGCTTATAAATGACATAAGTTAATTGGTTCCAAATCAAAAGAACTAACAGTTCTACTTTATTGTACTTTGGTTCAGTTATATGCGCAGTTCTGGACAACATGATTTTAAAAGTATCCAGCCAAAATGGAACAAGTCCAAAGATGAGCAAGAAGAATTATCAGGGGACTAGAAGTCAAGTTCTATAAAATGAAATTTGTGAACTATTTGCTATTTGTGAACATATGTTATATAACTACTGTAAACACTTGAAGGATAATTTATCATTTCAATAATAAATGGTATACAGCTTGATTAATTCTCTGGTGAATAAGCACTGAAAAGGTCTCCTAATTAAAGTATTTTGGCTGACTAAATATTCCACTCCTATTTTGCAGTGCGCATATTTGATTTACAGTATATTTCAAAATATTTATATATTATTTCAGGGTTTCCATCACTTTCTGAGCCAATACCCTGCTGTGTTTGAAAATGTCTGGACAGTAATTGTCACTGTTTACAGTGCTGTTTTGGAAAATAGCAAGCATCATGGCACTGAACAAAGTCAGGAATGCAGTTACCAAGTTTGTATACATGATCCAAATGAACTCCTGGCTTCACAGACTCAAAAGCTAAAGGAAAAGAGTTTATCAACAGTAAAATGTTTGTTTATTCTTTGGCTGGACGTGGTCAGTAATAGGTGACTTATGCCATGGCCAAATTGGGAAAACACTGCAAGCTTAACAATTCCTTATATGTACATACAGTGCTAAAACAAACATACAAATAACCTTAGGAAAGCTTTGGATGGGCCTGGTTATCATTTCCTCCCAACATCATTAGATGAGCAAACACTCCAACAGAATCCAAATCTTTTGAGATCCTTTAAAGCAGTGTCTTTCATCCTTCCCAACTATATATTGACTTCAATCCCCGGAATTCCCCAGTTAACAAAATGGTGGGGGATTCTGGAAGTTGAAGTTAACACATCTTAAAGCTGCTAAGCAGCCAAAGATTTCAAAATACCTCAGTTCCCCCCCCCCCAAAAAAAGAAAGAAAGAAATGTGACAGAAGATTTAGAGCAGCTCTTCCCTATTGTCAATTTCTCAGTTTGAGGGGCTGTGAATTGCAACTTAAACTACTTAAGTAAACTACTTAAGACTCACTTATACCGCCAGGCATGGGGGAGTTGAGACACGTTTCCCCCAGGCTATTTTTTATACAGTACTTTGTTTTATGTTTGGTATGAATGTTGCTGTTTGGTTTTTAAGTAATGATAGGGTTTTATATGTTTTTAATATTAGATTTGTTCCACTGTTATATTGTTTTTATTGATGTTGTGAGCCGCCCCGAGTCTTCGGAAAGGGGCAGCATACAAATCTAATAAATAAATAACTAATAAATAAATAAATAAACTTCTCAGCCAGTCTTCAAACATATTCTTTGCTGCCCCTGACCTCTTCTGTGTCCTTCTGTATGTAAGAATCCACTTCCAATGAGAACTGGGACTCCGCTTTATTATGACCATCATAATCATACAGGGAGTTGTTCTCACATTCAGCTAAATGTGAAAAGATCAGGAATTACTGGGACCACTGGACATCTCCCATTTAATACCCAGTTTGCATTACATGTGACCTAGCCTTTAACTATTACTTGTTAGGGCAGGTAGAAACTTGGCCTACTCTAGAAACAGCCTGAGAAATCCAATCAATGTGAGAAATCTCTGCTCCTTTTCTACTATGGGCCTTTTAGAATATCTCCTGAATACTTTACATTTCTTTCTGACCTACTTGCTATCCCTATGAGCTAAAACTATGGCATGTTTACTTCTGGGCTTATCTCTAAGCTCTTCCATAGCAACCCAGACCTCATTCTGGAAAGAGAATTGCTGACTCCAATTTCTTAGATAACAGTGAGATTAGCCCTAGATCTTATTTCTGGGTGAGATCTTGGATGGTTTTACCAATGAATCAAAGCAAGCAGCTGTGGAGAAGTTTAGAAGGAAGTGAGATAAACAAATAAAAAATTTGCCAACCTAATCATTTTAGGGCTCTCCAATCTCACTTCTTGACTGCCCAAATAATCTAAGTGATGACTTGAAGAACATATTGTTAGGGATTCTAGTAAAGAAACATAGGAAGCTCATGAAACAGATGACCACAGGAGTGTATCGAATAACTCAAGATGGTACAGTGGTCCCTCGATTTTCGCGGGTTCGAACTTTGCAAAAAGGCTAGACCATGGTTTTTCAAAATATTAATTAAAAAATGCTTTGCTGTTTTTTTCCCTATACCACGGTTTTCCCCACCCGATGACGTCATATGTCATTGCCAAACATTCGTCCGCCTTTAATAAATATTTTTTAATAAACTTTAATAAATAAACATGGTGAGTAATAATCTAAATGGTTGCTAAGGGAATGAGAAATTGCAGTTTAGGGGTTTAAAGTGTTAAGGGAAGGCTTGTGATAATGTTCATAGCCAACAATAGTGTATTTACTTCCGCATCTCTACTTCGCGGAAATTCGACTTTCGCGGGCGGTCTCAGAACGCATCCCCCGTGAAAATCGAGGGAACGCTGTATATGGGACTGTCTGATTAAAGTCCTGCCTATTTTTCAGTTGCATTGCAGACATAAAGCATGTTCATAGAGCTGAGCCTTGTTTTGGCTAGATGTGGCTTTAGTGACACATTCTTGCAACGAAGGAACTATAGTATGCTGTAGGTTTCAAGAATCGCACTGCTTGCAATTGGAGAAGTAAACATTTCTGGTGGCTTACTATAACTATAACTCTTGTGTTGAGAGAGAAATATTGAAGGTAAAATGCTATAAAAGCAGCTTTCTTCCAGTGTATTTAAATGTCCCTGGTTTTGAAATGCTTTCTTGCATGCAGCTTTTGAATCTCAAGCTACTATATAAACTACCAGAGATCTCTAATTTCTAGAAGCAATATCATTTCCCCCCTTCACTTTCCTCAAGATGTTTCAAGAATCATCTATCAGAAGAAAACAGCATCTTCAGGAAGAAGCATACATTGCTGCAGTCCTCCAAATGTAAAGGAGGAACATCTATATAAAAGATCTTTTTGGTTTTTGCAAAAGCTCAGTATGATCAAGGATTCTTGAAGATGAAGAACCTTAACATAGAGGAATATCTTCAGTACAGATTCTGGCACTCTTAACAATTTCATTTAACTCTGAAAACTGCTTCAGTTGACTATTTTAAGTGATTCTATTTTTAATAATAGGATGTTGCAAATAATAATCACATATACTTTGCTTCCTAGAAATACAAGTAGAGTGGTACCTCTACTTAAGAACTTAATTCGTTCCGTGACCAAGTTCTTAAGTAGAAACGTTCCTAAGTAGAAGCAATTTTTCCCATAGGAATCAATGTAAAAGCAAATAAGGTGTGCAAACACATTAGGAAAGAAATAAAAGCTCGAAATTTGGGTGGGAGGAGGAGGAGGAAGAGGAGGAGGAGGAAGAGGAGGAGGAGGAGGACAGTCACTGCCAAAGGAAGAAGGTGAGGTGGGCGGAATCAAAAAAATCCCAAAATTTAAGGCTTAAAAAAAAAAAGAGGGACACTGAGGCAGCGAGGAGGAGCACGCACCTCCAATACACCTGGCGTGAGGCTGCCTCCCATACACTGCCTCCCCTACATTGGCTGCTGCTGCTGCTACCTGCTGCCTCTTCCTTCCCATGCTGAAGAGCTCCCCTCTCCTCTCACTCACTCACTTTGTAGCCGGCGCTTTTCCTTTATTGTAGTGACTCCTCGGCTGCCCAGAGCGAAGGGAGCGTTTCTTTTCTCTGGGCGCTAGCAGAGGTGTATTCCCTGTCCAAGCGCCCAGAGAAAGGAAAATGCTTCATTCTCTCTGGACTGCCAAAGGCTCCTTAAGCACCACCGAAAGGCTCCTCTGGCAGCCCAGATGGCCAGGATTAAAGGGGGAATGGCAGGAAACTGGTGCGGCCTTCGTGCCGTTCTCAAATTTCCTGGGAAATTTTTCTAGGCTCCGGTTCTTAAGTAGAAAATGGTTCTTATGTAAAGGCAAAAAAATCTTGAACACTCGGTTCTTATCTAGAAAAGTTCTTAAGTAGAGGCGTTCTTAAGTAGAGCTACCACTGTACTCCATCACTGGGAGGTGTTTAAGCAAAGGTTGTACATAATCTTTTTTTTGGTTGGGAAGTGGATTCCAAAATCGCTTCTCACCCCAGACATCTATGATTCTATGTCAGCATAAAAATTCTGTGCCATTGCTGCAATTTCCATCCAAGGAGAAAAGCCACTTGGCCTGCAAGGATTAATGGCATAACATGGTAACAGATTGCGTCATTTTCTTTTAAGCATTTCCCCCTTTTTTCATTTAGCTTCTGAACATATAAAACTGATATGTGCACAGTGTGATTCAACCCCTTTCTTGCTCTAATTCAGGTCAGTCTAATAGACATCTTACTGATGTCTTCATTCTCTGCAAATGAAGCCAAGTGCCTTTTCCCAACTGTGTTCTGGCAGTATGAACTCCACAAGGAATAGAAAGGAGGAAAGGAGAAGGAGGTCACTTATTTAACCTCCCCACCAAAAAATCTAAAGTGTGCACAAGAAGCAGATTTGCCTCCCCCTCCCCCGCTCTGTTTTGTTTCTGCCTAGTTAGGAAAACAGTTAAGACATACTACAGCTTTCTCCTGAAATTTATTTCGAAACTGGCAATTTGATATTACTTTGAGGGTGATAGGTTGGCTTAGCAGGGTTAATGATGTGTGTGATGTACAAGGCGTACATAAGTGCACTGGTGTGCCTTTCGTCCCCTGTCCAATTGTCTTTCCTTTCTTTCACCTATCATATATATTCTCTTCCTTTCATATATCCTCTCCTCTAAGTTCACCTTTACCCTTATATATATTACCGCGTGTCTATTTTTCTTCCTATGTATTTGTGTATTGGACAAATGAACACATAAATAAAATAAAATAAGGCTATTCTAAAATCTGGGAACTCAGTGGGAAAATCTTGCAGAACTACACTGATATACTGTAGAAATATAGAAACATAGAAGATTGACGGCAGAAAAAGACCTCAGGGTCCATCTAGTCTGCCCTTATACTATTTCCTGTATTTTATCTTAGGATGGATCTATGTTTATGTACTTTCTCTTGACTGAAATATAGAAAGGGGAACAGAATGGGTTCTATCACTATTTTCCCGGGGAAGGTTTTGCTTATCCTGTTTAGCAGTGCACAGTGATTGAAATATTGTTACATGTGTTTATTACACTTACAAATATATCTTTCAGTCTTTTTTAGTAACCCAAGAGTAGTAGTAGTAGTAGTAGTAGTAGTAGTAGTAGTAGTAGTAGTAGTAGTAATTTGGGCCAGAATACCTGCGGGACCGCCTTCTGCCGCATGAATCCCAGCGACTGATCAGGTCCCACAGAGTCAGCCTTTTCCAGGTTCCGTCAACTAGACAATGTCATTTGGCAGGATCTAGGGGTGAGCTCCCCTCGGAGATTCATACTGCCCCCACCCTCCTCGCCTTCCATAAGAGTCTTAAGAGGCTTGGGGCTATTAGATTCTTGCCATCTGGCCAATGAATGTGTTGAGAGAATGCTGAGCAAATGGAATGACTCTTTTTAATGAGGTTTGGGGGGGTTAGATTTTAAATTAATTAATTGGGTCTAACATACTGTATATTGTTTATTATATGTTGTGAGTCCTTGGAGAGGGGCGGCATAAAAGTCCAATTAATAAATAAATAAAAGAAACAATAATAATAATAATAATAACAACAACAACAGCAACAACAACAGAGTTGGAAGCGACTTTGGAGGTCTTCTAGTCCAACCCCCTGCTTAGGCAGGAAACCCTACACTACATCACTACTTCAGTACCACATTCACACCTGATTCCAGCTCTTTCATGCTCACATTATCACAGATAATCCCCACTCAGTTAAAGACCTTGGTATACTAATAACAAAAGATTTAAGTGCCAAAGCCCACTGCAACAATATAGCCAAGAAGGCTTCAAGAGTTGTAAACCTAATCCTACGTAGCTTCGGCTCTGGCAATCTCACACTACTTACCAGAGCTTACAAAACTTTTGCCAGACCCATCCTCGAATACAGCTCATCTGTTTGGAACCCATATCGCATCTCAGACATTAACACCCTTGAAAATGTCCAAAGATACTTCACCAGAAGAGCCCTTCACTCCTCCACTCGAAATAGAATACCCTATGAGACTAGACTTTCAATCCTGGGCCTAGAAAGTTTAGAACTGAGACGCCTTAAACAAGATCTAAGTATTGCCCACAAGATCATATGCTGCAACGTCCTGCCTCTCGGCGACTACTTCAGCTTCAACCACAACAACACAAGAGCACACAACAGATTTAAACTTAATATTAACCGCTCCAAACTTGACTGTAAAAAATATGACTTCAGTAACCGAGTTGTCGAAGCGTGGAACTCATTACCGGACTCCATAGTGTCATCCCCAAACCCCCAACAGTTTACCCTTAGATTATCTACGGTTGACCTATCCAGATTCCTAAGAAGTCAGTAAGGGGCGAGTACGAGTACACTAGAGTGCCTTCCCTCCCCTGTCCTATTGCTTTCCTATATCTCCTATACCTTTCTTCTATTCCTATATCTCTTCTTCTATTCTTTCATTGATATGTTCTATTACTTTATCTTCTTTTCTATTATTTCTTAGATATATTTTACTACGAGTATCTCCTCTATAACCTTCATCATGTATTTTACTATGTGTATATAGATATATACCCACTAAAACCCTCATTGTGTATTGGACAAAATAAATAAATAAAATAAATAAATAAAAACATTTCCCCACTGCCCTCCTCAGAGTTGCCATCCTGTATGCAACATATTGTACAGAAAACCAAGAGCAGCATTTTCAGAGAATTAGTTCTGCCTTCAGCTCAGACTAAGTAGGAATCCAGGCCAAAGTGGGTTGACTTCAGAGACACTGAGGGAGTCTGCCCTGATGCTATTACGGGAGTCTATTGCATTCCAAACCAAAGTCAACAGATTCCAAAGCTTCAGAAACATTCTGGATCCTTGTAATGGCTTTTTTCCTCTTTCTAGCCAATTTGATACATATTTGAAACTTTTCCATAATTGGAAAACAAACCGCAAATATAAGAAATAACCACTAACAGACAAAGAGGGGAAATCCAGATGCTGACAATTAAATTTATTCCAAGCTCAAGACAATTTAGAAATATTGTTTCTCCTGTTAGGAGTGAAAATCACTACAGTGTCACTTGTAATTGAGAATTGCTGTTATAAACATGCCTCTGAAGAGGGATTTTTCCCCCAAACATGTTTATCCTAGAATAAATTTCATTTTCATCATATTGGAATTTCTTCTTCCTTCTTTGAAAAAGTCTGTGAGTTAAAAGGAGCCAAGAAAGGGCTTTACTGAGCCTCTTTTCTTTTCTTCTCTTCTCCTCTCCTCCTCTCTTCTTTTCTCTTCCCTTATCTTCTCTAATCTCTTCTCTTTTATCTTCTCTTCTCTCCTCTTTTCTCTCTGCTCTTCTCTCTTCTCTTCTCTTCTATCTTCTCTCATCTGTTCTCCTCTGTCCTCCTCTTCCCTTCCCATCAAGCAATTTCCCCTGAAATAATACATTGTAGTATTTTTTTAATCATGCATATATCATAACTTTGTGCAGATTTTTCAATAATGTATTGTGTTAAAATTAATGAATATCTTTGCAAAATTGGAGACATTTAATTTCAGACAGTGCTTCGGTTACTTAACAATTTAAAGGTAACCTAGCAAATTACCTCTAAGCTTCCATGTGAAGTGAATTTAAAAAAATAAAAATATCCAATCTCCTACTCTACTTGAAAGAAAGGATTTAGTCTCTGAAATTTTTATAAGAAGGAAGGATAGTTTTGCAGCAATGCATTGCATAGTACAATGCTGTAAACATAGGCACGATGGAATGGCCCTCTCTGGGCTAACATAGAAGTAGTGAAGTTATCAGCCAAAGAACACAGCCTTTCTCACACTTTTGCCTATCTTATCAATTATGCACTTTCAAATTTTATTTGAAACTAAGCAGAAAGCAAAACACATTTCCACAACTTTTGCAGCTACTTCTTTAAAGTGCTATTGCACATCTTAAGACCAGCTGACCCAGATCCCAATTTTTTTTAAAAAAAGAATGGTTGTTGATTTTTCCATTCCAAAGGATGGGGAGGTCATTTGAGGCTCTGGGAAATGAATCAGAGACGATGTATGAACAAAAGCATGAGCTCAGTCTGAATGTCTGAGCTATGGTTGCCTATCAAAGCAGTTTCTCAAATATTTATTTTGTATGTTTCCCTCTAAATTATTGCAATACAGTGTTTTGCCATTTGTTTTTTGATGTGATTGAATAGGACTTGCCCAAACATTTCCATTATGTATTTATTTATTAAATTTTATTCACTGTCTATCTCACTGTCACCTCAATTACAGAATGGGGAGTAATAAAAAGGAAATATCAATGTACTAGAAGAATTCCTAAGCAACCCATATGGATGCAGCTATACAGATAGACATGACTATAGGAAAGTGACAGAGGGGCAGGGAACCTTAGATTCAATCCCTATTTCCTGAAACAAATTCAATCTAAGCAGTTTATGCAATGTTGGATTCCTGGAAGCATGGAAGAAGGGACAAATGTTTCTAAATGAAAAGAAAATAAATTTAAAATATCCCAGCCCAATGAACATCAGAAGATATGTAATGTGTTTTCATTATCTGATGTAATTTTTCACATGCAGTTAGGTTACAGCCTTAAAAATGGAACTGGGAAGCTCTATTTTCAAGCAGGAACTTAGTTCTACAGCCTAATGAACAATCTGGGTCTCATTCTCAGTTAAGTGTTATTTACCTCTCACACTTAAAGGAAAATAACTGTCCAGAGAATTAAAACATGACATATTTGATTTCCTTGTTTTACAGGCTGTGTTTCTGAGAGGCTTACAATAAAGACTATAAAAATTGCAATATTTTTTAAAAAAACAATCAACAGTTAAAAGCACAAATATTTGATTAATCCATGGTATTTTGGGGGGAAATCCATATATATAACATATATATGTTTGTTTAGCCAGAAAAAAACCCCTAGTGTGTTGGGTCGACCTGGCTTCAGGTTCCCACCCAACTATAGAGTTTGTTAAATGCCTTTGGGACCATTGACTCTTTCCTGTCTCTCAGCTCAAGCAAATAGAGCAGCTGATATGGTGAAGATAAAAGTCAGGGCTTTATCTGTCTTCAGATCTCAAGAGACTTGGTGGTGGGCTGTAAATTGCAGAAACAAAATAAATAAGGGGAAACTTCATTTGCACATCCATATATCTCCTTCCCACCAGGCAGAAGCCCATTTTATCCAAGTTAAGTGGCTGC
This sequence comes from Erythrolamprus reginae, assembly GCF_031021105.1. NCBI lineage: Eukaryota > Metazoa > Chordata > Lepidosauria > Squamata > Dipsadidae > Erythrolamprus > Erythrolamprus reginae. The sequence goes on from NC_091951.1 coordinate 319,590,107, forward strand.
ATCCAACATCAGCATTTCTTTTAATGTCAATATACCAGGCAGAATATCTGCATAGAAATCTAAGGTAAGCTTTGCAGGGAAATTTTTGGAAAGACAGCAGAATCCAAAGAGTGCTTGAATCAGGGTCCCCTGTGGATTCCTGGATTCCAGGAAGCTGTTTGGCAAAGTAGAATTGTATCAGGATGTTTGGAAGATGAAGTTCCTTCCTGTTTCCAATTATTTCTTTATCTCTCCATGATGCTTCATGTTACTTCACTGTTTTCTTAGCTGATAGCCATTATGCTTTAGGATTGGGAGGATAAATGGAAAACTTAACAAATTGTAAATATCCTGTTTCAAGATGTGTTATCACCCACCCAAAAGAAACTGCAATTGCAAGCATGAGCTCTTTTGACAACGATTTGCTGTTTGACTTGAAGGGTTTTTTTGTATTTTAGGGGTGTCAAATATGACATGGCCAAATACTAAAGACTGTGTTGGTAGAAAAACAAGGGTGAATCTTTGAATCTTTGCCCTTTGGCTGAAAAGAAGATTAGCACAAAATCTCTCCTGAAGGGAAAAAAGAAAATCTTTAATTAATAAGAGAAGAAAGCAGAGTAACATAATCAAGGGGCATGTAACAGCCATTTAAACATTTTTTGACATGATATGAGTGTGGATAATTTCCAAGGAAAATAGTAGAAGCTGAAAGCATGTGTGCAATCTCATGGCTCTGATTAGCGCATCTGAGCGAAGATGATAGTGGAGTGGAAATTACTGAAGATTAAAAAGATTCTTAGACCAACTGTGTTGGAAAGAAAGGTAACTCAGGATAATAATTATTACCAAATTTTATCTATGGTTGATACATTTTATGCAATCCTATATTCAACAAAAGATCATGGCTGCTTGCTGCTCTTCTCCCAAGCCATATACCAGGGGTACCAAACTCAAAGCCAGGGGCCTGAATCTGGCCTGTGGGGTACTTACATCTGGCCAGTGGGGCTGCCCTGGAAACAGTGAAGGACCAGCCCGTGGTGCTTCTGCCAGCAAAAGCAGTCTCCTGAGTTCCCTTTTCACTGGCGGAGGATTGTAGGAGGCCGTGGCAGCCAAAAATAGGCCTCGGGAGGCTGTTTTCACTGGCAGAGCACTCGGGCTACCAAAGACGCCCGACAGGAGTGACATCAAGCTGGCCACGCCCATCATAGCCACACCCACCCTGTACCATGAGGTCATAATGAAGAACAATCCCCCATAAGGATCAAACCACTTCTGATAGTAGGTCCATGAACTACCAGGCTGGGCAACAAATGGGAATGGTTCCAAACAAGACTAGAGATAGGTCTAAGGGTCAGCAGATCAGGATGCATGGTTCCCAATCCCCACCAACATCCACCAGCAGGAGTCTGGGAGGTAATATAGGCCCGGCACAGAGCCAAGATTATTATCAGGCCATTTCTCAAGTTCAATTTTTCTGGAGCATGCTGACCTACATTTAAATGAAACTAACCTGTGGGAACCATTGGAGGCTGACCATAACTCTGAATCAGGGCAGAGTTGAGCGATCCTGGCACCGATCCACTGAACTCTAGGAAAGTGCAACAGAGAATCAATGAGGCCATTAGAAGAAGTGTGGAAGAAGACAGTAGGGCCATGGTGGTTTCCTCACCTTCTACTCCATTTGCCACCATCCCTTCCCCCCAATCCTCTCATCTGACAGTGGAGAGGTGGCCCTACAACCATCAAGAGGAGGGGGTCTGGAGAGGGGCAGGGTTAATGGTGCCGGTGACATGGAGTTTGCCTTTGCAGGTGGGGATACTCTGAATCCACACTGCCTGGGAGGCTTTGGTTCCAATGGAACCAAGCTAGATCCCCACTGAAGGGGACGTGATGCTGGGGATGCTGGAGGTCTGGTTTGGGGTCGGCATACCCCACCAGACAAACCAAAGTGAGTTTCCAACGTGAGACCCGATCTTTGTGTCTTCCTCCACAATAAGGTGGTACTGAGATTGGATCCTACCTTTGTCCCAAAGGTCAACTCACTTTTCCATAGGGCACAAGGGATAATCTTACCCAGTTTTTATCTTTGCCCCACTAATGGCATGGAATGACAGTGGCACCTCCTAGACATGAGGTGCACCCTGGACATTTATCTGCAATGTACATCGACTTTCCATAGAACTGAGGCGTGGTTTGTTTCCTTCCAGCCCACTTCCATGAGCCAAAAGGTATCCTCCTCCATGGTGGGTCATTGGATCCACGTGGTTATTTTGATAACTTACAACCAAATGTCATTACCACGACCTAGCAGAATAACTGCTCGTTCAACATGTAGTACTGCTACCACAGTAGCTTGGAATATCCAGGAGTCCATAGAGGAGGTCTGTCAAGCAGCCACCTGGGCATCCCTTACACTATTTGTCCATCAAGAGCCGAGGTGGCGTGTAGTACTGGTAGAGTGTAGTACTGCAGGCCACAAACGCTAACTGTAGATCTGCAGGTCAACAGTTCAAATCTCATCACCGGCTCAAGGTTGACTCAGCGTTCCATCCTTCCGAGGTGGGTAAAATGAGAACCTGGATTGTGTGGGAAATATGCTGGCTCTGTTAAAAAAGTGCTATTGCTAACATGTTGTAAGCCGCCCTGAGTCTAAGGAGAAGGAAGGAAGGAAGGAAGGAATGAAAGAAGGAAGGAAGGAAGGAAGGAAGGAAGGAAGGAATAAATAAATAACAAACTGGACACTTTTGCCTCTGAGGAGGTGGCAATTGGACAAAGAGTTTTGCAACAAGTGGTGCAGGACAGTGGGAGCATCAACCAATGTTAGGTAGCTCACTCAAGGGTAGCCCACTACTATGGAGGTGGAGCTAGCCTCCAAGTCCCTCCCTTCAGAGAACATGGCTGGTGCATAGTGACTAATAAATGCATATCTCTAAGTATGTTATAGATCAGTGATGGCGAACCTATGGCATGGGTGCCACATATCTGCTGGCACATGAGCTGTTGCCCTAGCTCAGCTCCATCATGCATGTGTGTGCCAGCCAGCTGATTTTGGGCTGGTACAGAGGCTTTGTGAGGGCATTTTTGGCTTCCAGAGAGACTCCAGGAGGATGGGGAAGGGTGTTTTTACTCTCCCTCAGCTCCAAGGAAGCCTTTGGAGCCTGGGGAGAGTGACACATGAGCCTACTGGCTGGGCCCACCAGAAATTGGGAAACAACCCATTTCCGGCCTCCAGAGGGCTCTGGAGGGGGTGGGGAAGGTATTTTCACCCTCCCCAACCATCGAATTACAGGTGTGGGCACTCGTGCATGCACAATAGCATACACACATGCTCTTTTGGCACCCAAGGAAAAAAAGGTTCGCCATCACTGTTATAGATTAATTTTTAAAAATTATTGTCAAGGAGCTGTACGCAGACTCTGACTTTCATTCCTCGTCCTAAAGAGGGGAAACTGAAGCATGGGGGTGCTATTTATACTTTTTTTCCAGACCCACTCCTGATTGGATTTGGGCAGTGTTTTCCCATCCTCAGAGGCTAGCTCCACCCTATGGGAAACGGTGTATCAGGTAAGTACAGTGCCCTGTCTCTCCGACTTCAATGAACCAGTACTGAATGAATCTAAATGTGACTATTTAAAAGATGAAGCTTCAAGGAGTAAAATCTAACAAAGGGAAATAGTTTGTTGTTAGAAGTTTGAGCTGTCTTCCCCAGAGGGATACTCCTTAATTCTTCCTTTTAGTAACCAGTGTTTGCTTAATCCTGTAGTAATAGCCAATAGTAGACAAGGAGACAGTTGTTCCATGAGCAAATAATCACCTGTGGAATCGTAACCTTGGGGTATATCCATCAGATTTGACCACACAAGTTAAATCTTGACTTCCTGATTACAATCAGCAGATTAAGAGTGAGTTTGAAGAAGCTACAGCAAGATCAAATCAACTGTTGCACATGTGGTTCACATAAGAGCTGTTTTTTCAATATTTGCCTATATTTTATTAGATTGCTCTTTGATTTTTGCAAACTAAAAGGTGATACACTATATATTTTAAAATAATAATTTTATTGTTTTAGAGAACACAAAGGAATAAAGTGCAGTAGGAAGGAAGAAGAAGGAAGGAAGGAAGGAATGCAGAAAGAATCAAAAAGAAAAAAAAAGGAAAGCCTCCAATTTCTTTTGCAGCACATATAACTTCATTTACAAAATTCTTTCTAAATCTCATTCTTAAAAATCTTCAGTTTTTTCCTCTAATCAAAGAGGTTAATTTTGCCATCTCTGCAAGTTCCATCATCTTCACCAGCCATTCCTCTGTGGTAAATAGAGTCGAGATAGTCTGCTTTTCAGCATATAATATTGTTGCTGCAGTTATCATATATAAAAACAAAGTTCTGTGTCTTTTTTCTAGTTGCCTGTCCATTAATCTCAAAAGAAAAGTCTCTGGTTTCAGTTGTACTTTAACCTTTAAAATTTTCTGAATTAGTACTTGTATCCAAAATGTTCTGGTTTTTTTTTTACATGTCCAGCAAACATGATGAATTGTCCCTTCATATTTCCCATATTTTCCCATTAGTCCACTTGTATATTATAGCCAAAATTTTTAGCCCATTTTATCATACATTCTTTTACTTGTTCTTCTTCTGTCTCGTATTTCAGCAAAAGTGTGTTTTTCTTAGCAATAACATGGTCATTTTAGTTCATAATTCTGTTTCTTCCTTTGTCCAAAACTATAAGACTTTCATCCATTTCAAACTTTTGTATTAATTGTATTTAAGAAAACCATTGACAAGGACAGAGGTCCTCAAACTTGGCAAGTTTAAGATGTGTGGACTTCAATTCCCTTTAAGACTTGTGTATTTCACCTCCCAGCATAGCTGGCTGGAGAATTATGGGACTTGAAGTCCACAAGTCTTAAAGGTGCCAAGTTTAGGGACCCTGGACAAGGATATCCTTCTATTATCAAATCTTCTTTTGATTTCATTTTATAATCTCTTTGACAGAATTCTAGCACATCTAGATACGCTAGCCACTGATGTTTAGCTATTTTCTATTTATAGTATGTTTCTTATCCATTATAATTTTATACAGCGAATAAAGAGGAATCTGGTAACACATTTTTTGATTATAACATGCCTTCAAAATGTATATAAAAATGTCTGCTCTGCTGCTGTCCAACAACTATATTGTAAGGGCAGGAATTGGTGGTTTTCTACAGCTCAACCTTCAATTTCACCAACTCACAGAAATGCCACCAACAATCATCCTACATGTGTGGGGCAAAGCTTGTATACTATGGGCACTCCATCCAATCAATTGTTTTTTCTTTTCTTTTTCTTTTGTCAAAGGATTGATTGATTGATTATTTATTTATTCATTCATTCATTCAGTCAGTCAGTCAGTCAGTCAAAGTACGTATTGGTAGTATACATAGATATAATGCTGTTTATATAGGAGTCCAGAGATGCTATAGGATTTCAGTTTTAGAAGTAGTTCATCATGAATCACTCAAAAGCTTTACAGAAGTCTATGTAAATTGCATCAATTGCATCAATTGATTTAAGAACATAAGAAGAGCCATGCTGAATCAGGCCAAAGCCCATCGAGTCCAGCATTCTATATCACACAGTGGCCCACCAATTGTCCATGGGAACAATTGATCTTGAACAGAAAGAGAAGGCAAAACCCTCCCTTTCCCTTGACCCCCAACAAATGGTACACAAGGGAATCCTGCCTGCCTCAACCAACATAGAGGCAGCATTGGACATCTGTTTCAATAACCATCAATACACTTGGCATCCATGAATCTGTCTAATCCTGCCTGTCCAGGCTGACAGCTGTCACAACCTTTTCTGGAAGTGAATTCCATAAACCAGTGACCCTCTGGATGAAGAAATATTTCCCTTTATTTGTCTTCTTATCTATGAGCTTTAGGGAATGGTCCCTCGTCCTAATATTGTGTGATAGAGAAAAGAATTTTTCTCTATCCACCTTTTCTATCCCATGCATGATTTTATACACTTCGATCAAGTCACCTCTTAAATGCCGTCTTTCAAGGCTAAAGAGACCAAGGCATTGCAACCTGGTTTCATCAGGGAGGTGATTTGCCCTGATCGAGATGTGTAGTCCATATGTTTTTACAGTGTAGGAGTTGCAGGTTACAGGACTTTTTTTTCTGAAACCAACATTGTTAGAGAGTAGGTTGTTAGTTTCTAGGTGGAGGGTAATGGATTGGTTTATGATTGATTCCATGACTTTGCATGTGATGCAGCATAGAGAGATTGGTCTGTAGCTTTCTACTAGACTGGGATCTCCTTTTTTGAAAATGGGGATCTTTTGAATCTATGTGGCAATGAAGAGTTGCATTTTTGCGGCCAGGGTTATCCATCAGTGGTTATCCAAATTTATGCAACTCAGATGAAGCTGTTGTATTACTGAAGAGTTAAAATATGAGAGAGTGGTTTTGGTATGGATAAATGAAAGAGATGTTTCTCAACAAAATATGTGTGCGTGTGCATATGTATTCTTATTCCAAGGCAGAAATACTCTGTAGGTTTGTGGGTGGATATTTCTGTTAAAATTCAGTTGGTGTTTCAGTTCCCCACAGACCAAAACAACAATGAGGCGCATTGTCCAACATCCAGAGGGGAGAAAGCTTTCTTAAGCAGACCTGGTGGGCCCGTTGAAAATGAGATTGCCAATGCGGACAGAGCCATCACAATGTGCTCTACATTGTCCATAGGAGAGATCTTGTGGTAGGCTAAAAGGGAAAACAACTTCTAGGAAAAGATTCCTGAAACTAACTTTGGGTTGCCTCACCAGCAGGCTGGCTGTTGTATCCTGAAATGGCTACCTTGTAACGCTGTAAATAGTTTGTTCCTCTTTTCCAGCGCTGTCTGAGCCCAAGCAGGAAGTCGCTCCTGATTGGCTCAGACGCGGCCGGCTCTCGCTTTGGCGGGAACCGCAAAAGTATAAAAGAAGCGGCTTCTCCCTGCAGAGCCAGTCGGTACTCGCTGAATTGTCACTTTACCTTGCTGAGCTGTCACTTATTCTCTGAGCTGAATAAAAGTACCGATTGCTCAAACCCTGTCTCTGGGTCTACTTCACTGGCGACGAACGAACGGAAGAACTTCGCGTGCAACATGGACAAAATCCAGATCGGCCAGGCTCCAGAACTTTTCGATGCCGAGAAAATGACTTGGGACGAGTACATGGCCACCTTCGAGATATTCCTCGAGGCGGCGGGAATGCAGGACGCCGGAGCCGATCGCAGACGGGCTATTTTTCTAAACTACTGCGGCGCAGAGATCCGTAGACTTGCCCAAACTCTCACCGAACCAGAACAAGCGAGAGCCACAGCGTGGGACGTCCTTCAACAGAAACTAGCGAGCCATTTTAAACCAACCAGACCAGCCGTGGTTTACCGGCATCAATTTCACATGATGGCTCAGAGAGAAACCGAGTCGATAAGCCAATTCACAACGCGGCTTCGAACGGTACTCGCTCAATGCAAGTTTCAAGATCCGGAAGCTCGCCTCACCGACGCCTTGATTTTCGGCATGAAGAACCACACAGTGAGAAGTAAACTCCTCACCGAAGATGAGCCGACTCTACAAACCGTAATCAAATTAGCGCAAACCGCGGAAGCAGCCGACGCAGCGGCAAGAGAATTAAAAGAGCACGGAAGGCGAGAAACCATTGCCAAAATCGACGCCGAGTCTCCCAGCGCCATGGGAACAGACGTCCGCAGCCAGCCAACTAGCAACGGGGACGACTGCCTCCTCCTGCAAGACCAACCGAGACACCCTAGAGCTACTCATCCAGCCCCCTGCGCGGGCTGCCGGGGAAATCACCAGCGCCATCGATGCCCGTTCCGCGACACCACTTGCCGCCGTTGCAACCGGAGAGGCCACATCGCCATCGCATGCAGAGCAACGGCACCAGAAGAAACTTTTGCCACACAACAATACCAGCGACCCCAAAACCACCCCCCCCAATCGCGAGAAAGGAGACCGTTCCGCAACTCGGGTCAAAGGAATTACCCCACCGCTAACCGAGACTACAATAGAGGTAACTCTCAATATTCCGTGAATAACACGGCAACCAAAAAGGGGGCTAAAATTGTTATCTCGTTGTTACTAAATAACCAGCCTTGCTCAATGGAGCTAGATACGGGTTCGAGATATACCATCATGCCCTGGGAAAAATTTAAGCTATATATGCCTAATGTGTCTGAGGCTGACCTAATTCAAACCTCTTTGGTGATCAGAGACTTCCAAGGGGGGGTAATCTCGGTCCTGGGAACTGCAAATGTACCTATTGTATTTAAGAATGTCAAATGTACCCTTCCCATGCTTATTGTGACGGGGGCCAAACACTCCCTGCTAGGGCTAGCATGGATGGAACCGTTGGGGATTGAAATTTCGGGTGTGTGTAATGTAAACTGTGATATTATGCCTAACTTTGTGAAAGAGTTCCCTGAAGTGTTCAGCCCCACCTTAGGATTGTATAAGGGAACCCCCATATCTTTCTCTATTGACCCCAAGGTCCCACCGGTTAGACTGAAACCTCGCAGGGTTCCCCTCCCGCTTCTCCCCAAGCTAGACTTACAGCTGGACAAACTCATTAGTCAAGGTATCTTGGTCCCTGTGGAACAGGGGCCATGGGAAACTCCCATAGTGACACCCCTGAAGCCAGATGGCTCCTTAAGAGTTTGCGCTGATTACAAATCAACCCTGAATAAGGCACTCCAACACCACCCCTACCCCATTCCGGTTGTGCAACAACTCTTACACTCCCTGGGGGAAGGGAAAAGGTTCGCAAAGATCGACCTGGCGCAGGCTTACCAGCAACTTCCGGTCGATGAACAAACAGCAAACGCTCAAACAATTGTAACGCACAGGGGGGCTTTCAAATGCACGAGGTTACAGTTTGGGGTGAGCATAGCCCCAGGGATATTCCAGAGCATCATGGAACGCCTATTGTCAGGGGTAAATGGGGCCATCCCATATTTTGATGACATCTTAATTGCAGGGGAAAACCAGGAACAAGTGAACAAAAGAATAAGGGAAGTACTTAAGAGGCTACAGGACAAAGGGTTACGAATCAAGCCTGATAAATGTGTCTGGGGAACTAACAGTATTGAATTCCTAGGATATAAAATAGATAAGGAAGGTATCCACCCCACAACTGAGAAGCTGAGAGCAATTAGAGAAGCCCCAGAGCCACGAGATAAGAGTGAGTTGCAAGCATTTTTGGGCCTCCTTAATTTTTATTCCGTTTTTTTAAAGCAGAAGGCAACAGTAGCAGAGCCTCTCCATCGTTTACTCCAGAAGGAAGCCCGCTGGACATGGGGGAAAATTGAACGTGAAGCCTTTGCTCAAATAAAAAATTTACTAACTTCTAAAAGTGTAGTAGTCCAATATAGTGCCTCACTACCCATTAGGCTCACGTGCGACGCTTCGCCGTACGGCATAGGAGGAGTCCTAGCTCACGTTCTACCTAATCAGACAGAGGCCCCAATAGCATTTTTTTCAAGAACCATGACCAGCACGGAGAGAAATTATAGCCAATTAGACAAGGAGGCTCTGGCATTAGTGGCAGGGGTAAAGAAGTTTCACAATTACATTTTTGGAAGAAACTTTGAGCTAGTCACTGACCACAAACCCCTACTAGGCCTGCTAGCCCCCAACAAGCCCACTCCACCTTTTATGTCTCCAAGACTAATCAGATGGGCCCTTTTCCTCTCAGGGTATCAGTATGAGCTCACCCACAAGGGGGGGAAGGAAATCAATCATGCAGACGGCCTCAGCAGATGCCCCATAGCAGACTTGGTAGAAGACCCTGTTCCAACCACAGACGTGCTAATGATAGAACTCGAGGAAAACCCACTAACCACAGCAAAAGAGGTAGCTGCACACACGCAGCAAGACCAAATCCTGAAACAAGTAGTGAACTGTGTTCTAAAGGGATGGCAAAATGATATTGTTAAACCTGAAGTGTGTGATTTTAAGAACAAAAGGCTTGAATTGTCATATGTAAAAGGTTGTTTGCTGTGGGGGGATAGAGTGATCATCCCCAAACGCCTAAGGGAAAAGGTACTCAGAATGTTACACGTGGGCCATCCTGGGATTGTCAGGATGAAGAGCCTAGCAAGGGGGCATTTATGGTGGCCAGGGCTTGATGCTGATATTGAAAGTTGGGTTTCAAAGTGTGACCCGTGCCAAGAGTCTAGGCCCAATCCCCCCAAAACAACTCCGGCTGAGTGGGAACAGCCTGCTGGCCCTTGGTCTAGGATCCACATTGATTTTGCTGGCCCAGTGGGGTCTCAGTATTTCCTAATAGTGGTTGATGCTTTCTCCAAATGGTTGGAAATAATAGCAATGAACAACATAACCACAAGTGCCACTATCAAGGTATTGAGCAGACTGTTTGCATCCCATGGTTGCCCTGATCTATTGGTGTCTGACAATGGACCACAACTAACAGCCAGGCAATTCGAATTATTCCTAGATGGCCTGGGGGTCAGACATGCCCTCATCTCGCCTTACTCGCCCTGGGCTAACGGGTTGGCAGAACGTTACGTAAGGGTGGCAAAGGAGGCATTGCACAGGTCAGGCCCTGGAGATGTGCAACAGAACTTGGACCAATTCTTATTAACCCAGCACATTACCCCTAACTCGCACACACATGTAAGCCCTGCAGAGTTATTGATGGGGAGAAAGTTGAGGTCACCACTAGACAGGTTAAACCCAAGGTTCTGTTTGAATAATAACCAAATGTGCATAAAACCAGAAAGAGAAATGTATTTGGGTCAAAATGTATATGTAAAATGCTTTGATGGAAATGTAAACTGGATGAAGGGAATTATTGTTAAGCAAAATGCACCCAAGACTTATATTGTTAAACTGGAGGATGGTCGTTTGTGGAAACGACACATAGACCACATTCGGAAACGAACTGAAAACCAATTACAACAACCCGCTGACTCGGACTCTTCCCCTTCAACAGACTATTATACATTGCCCGAACTAAGAAACACGCAGAGAGACTTATCGGGCCAGGGGGAACCATCCAGCGACGCCGAGCCATCCTCGTCCTCCGAGGCCTTCGTTGGGCCCGCCAGGCCTAGTCCGCCGCACCGGGAGAGCAGCGGCGAGCCATCCTCCACAGTCAGTGGCGAAGGAGAAAATGGACTGCGCAGGTCAGCGCGAGAGTCTCGAAGGCCTCACCGATTGGACGACTTCGTCACGTGGCTTTCTTGATGGATGGGTCCAACTATGAGGGGAGGGGTGTTGTATCCTGAAATGGCTACCTTGTAACGCTGTAAATAGTTTGTTCCTCTTTTCCAGCGCTGTCTGAGCCCAAGCAGGAAGTCGCTCCTGATTGGCTCAGACGCGGCCGGCTCTCGCTTTGGCGGGAACCGCAAAAGTATAAAAGAAGCGGCTTCTCCCTGCAGAGCCAGTCGGTACTCGCTGAATTGTCACTTTACCTTGCTGAGCTGTCACTTATTCTCTGAGCTGAATAAAAGTACCGATTGCTCAAACCCTGTCTCTGGGTCTACTTCACTGGCAATGAGATGACGACTTTATAAGGATATGACCTTATGCAAACCATTGTGGGCTTTTGGTGCCATAGCATGTGAGACACGTGGTTGACTTAAACAAGCAAAGTAAAATAATGTAATTGGCACAATATTTTTGCAAATTCAGATTTGTTTGTTGTTATCTGCAGAGTTATATCCACTGAAATAATTTGATACCGAGTTTGCCTATGGGGGAGACGTCATTAGTGACGAATCAGCACCATTGTGGTTTTGCCTGATTATGTGACATCAAGTTCACCCAGCGGTTTTGCCACAACAATCTGTCTTAAACCAGATCTTTAAGGACTCCTACTGCAGGTCTAACTAAGTCCATCCACTTTACTGCTGGTCATCATCTTTCATTCCACCTTAACCAGCATTCAAGTCCTTGCCAGAAAGCTACTTCTACATATAATGGATCTTCAGTAGGATAATTTGAGCCTTACTGTAGCAGCTCGGTAATGTAATAAAGCACAGACAGCAAAAAGCTGTTTTAAATTTAATTCTAATGTAAATATTTAAATATTAAATTCTAATTGCCTCTTATTACACCCTAAGGCCATTTTTAAACTGAATACATATAAGACACAGTCCTGTTTATATAGAAAATTGTATTAGCTACAGCAACTGTCTCGTGTGGAGAGGTGACATTTTTAATCACTTAGCTTTTGAAGTTTTCTTTGCCCTCCTCCAGTTATCTGCACAGGCAATCAGGCATGGATTCTGCTTTTACTTTGAAAAAAATAATAATGGTGAGTCTGAAGTCATCAATGGTATGTTTACACAAATCAGTTCATTTTTTTTAAAGCAGAAGAAACTGATTCTTCTTCAGAATCCCTCTCCCCCAATTTTTAATTGGCAAGACTGTCCTTATAGCTTTGCAGCCTCAGGCAGGGGGTAAATTATAGGCCTGTTTTTAGCCTTAGCTATTGAAACTTTCCACACCTGTGTGTCTGTGTGTATACCTTCTAAGGATTGTTTTGAAGTCCTATTCCCTCCACCTATTCCCCTAGGCTAAGATGACCTCTAGATGACTTGACCTGACCTTGGAGAATGTGATGAGCTCAAGCCGTTCCCAAAGGAGAACAGAACAAAACAAGACTTATTGCTGAAATGAATTTAAAGATAAGATCAAGTATTTCTGCTGAGCTGTGTGCTCTTTGCCCAAATGCCATTCTGCAACTTAAGTGGTGCTGACTTTTCTGTCTTCATCTGCTCCGTTGCATCTGATTTTCAAATATATAATAGATATCTCTCTTGATTCTGTTTTTTATTACCAGTAGTCCCTCACCTATCGCTGGTGTTACGTTCCAGACCCGGCCGCGATAGGTGAAATCCGCAATGGGGAATTTATCGACTGATAGTACTTATTTAAGTATTTATATTGTAATTGGTAAGTTTTCATTGTTTTAAGTGTTTATAAACCCTTCCCACACAGTATTTATTTTAGATACAGTATTTAAATACAGTATTTACAATTTTAGATATTTTTTTTTTAAAAAACCTGCCGATCGAGTTCCGTGGGCTGTTTAAATCTGCCGATCGACTTCCTCAGAAACCCGCGAACCAGCGAAGATCCGCGAATGATTTTTCTCATTAATATTTCTTGAAAACCCGCAATGAAGTGAAGCCGCAGTAGGTGAAGCGCGATATAGCGAGGGACTACTGTATTATTTATTAGATTTGTATGCCGCCCCTCTCCGCAGACTCGGGGCGGCTCACAACAGCGATAAAAACAATACATAATGACAAATCTAATAATTAGAATCTAAAATAACAATTATACATATAAAAATCTAAAAAGAAACCCCAGTATATAAAACATACATACAGTCATATTATGCACAGAGATTACATAGGCAAGGGGAAAGAGCCTCAGTTCCCCCAAGCTTGACGACAGAGATGGGTTTTTAGGAGTTTACAAAAGGCAAGGAGGCTGGGGGCAGTTCTAATCTCCGGGGGGAGCTGATTCCAGAGGGTCAGAGCCACCACAGAGAAGGCTCTTCCCCTGGGTCCCGCCAGACGGCATTTTGCAATTTCATTGAAGATTTCTAGATTTAAATTAGTACTTGTTTCACAGTATTAATCCAGCTTGTTCTTTGCCACTTTCTAGTACCATCAGCCATTCCTCGCGTAACAGATTTTTCTAACGAATTTGAACTTGTGTTATGATGAAAATAAAACAGCCTGAACTACACACTGTTGTTTCCAGTGATATTCCCACCCCGAGTCTTCAGAGAGGGGCGGCATACAAACCTAATAAATAAATAAATAAAATATTCTGGCATGATGCAAAAATTATGTAAATCTACTGGACAATAAAAAACCTGTACTATACAAATAACAAAATAGTAATAATAATCCTCTTCTACCACCTCCTTCTCTTCAACATCTTCCATTGGAATTTATGCAAAAACTATAACATCCATACTGCTACAAACTGGTGGGAACGCAAGCCTGAAAAAGTAGCTGAAAATCAGTTGGTCAAGAACTTATGGAGTTTTCACATACAAACGGATAAGGTACCGGTGCATAACACACAAGACATTATGCTGGTTGGGAAAAACATCCCCTGGTATTGCAGGTACAGTAGATACTGTCATCATGCTGTATTCCAAAGCATCATCATACTGATCTGTATGTAAAGTCCTACCAGGCCATGGCTAATTCTTGTTCAATCACTAAATTATGCTCAACTTTCCATGATCCTATGGATTACAACGCACCAGCTCTCACACCTGATCTTCCATGTCTCCTGGAATTTACCCAAACCCATGCCTACTGCTACCCCTTCTCTTTTTGTCCTCAATCTTTCCCAACATCAGGGAGTTCTCTCATTTACAGTGATGGGCTCCTACAGGAATGGCCAGGTACGCAGAACTGGTAGGGAAAAAAAACATTTGTTTCTTTTTTCCCCTTCTGGGCTCTGGGTATGTTTTTCCTATTGCAGTAAATGCGGTTGAATGTGTATAATTTAAAAGAGCTGTGCATGTGTATGTATACATACACTTTATATAATAGTTTATGTATATTTTTGTGTGCCTGTGTGCCTGTGTATATATAATTTTGGGTGCATTAGAATTAAATAGTATATTTTGGATGTTCAGTAATAGTAGGGGAAATTGTATCGCTTTGAGGCGAGGAGAGGCCGGGTACTCTAACTCTAACCCTAACCCATACCCTTGGCGTGAGTGATGTCAAGTTGGCCACCTTTAAGCCAGTCACATGTCCTTTAAGCCACCCCCCAGTCACATGATCATGAAACCACTCCCACGTGATCACATGGCAGGCAAGTGACACCTACAAAACAAACCACCCCCACAGTAAGGTAGTAAAAGTTTTTGCAGGCAAGTGACACCTACAAAACAAACCACCCCCACAGTAAGGTAGTAAAAGTTTTTGCAGCCCTTCGCTGCCCACACCTCGCCCTCCACTGTCTCCTGGAATTTATCCAAACCCATGCCTACCCCTATCCCTTTCTCTTTTTGCCCTCAATCTTTCCCAACATCAGGGTCTTCTCTTCTCAGTTGGCCTTCTCGGGGTCCCGTCGACTAAACAATGTCGTCTGGCGGGCCCCAGGGGAAGAGCCTTCTCTGTGGCGGCCCCGGCCCTCTGGAATCAACTCCCCCCGGAGATTAGAACTGCTCCCACTCTCCTTGTCTTCTGTAAACTACTTAAGACCCACCTATACCGCCAGGCATGGGGGATTTGAGACACCTTTCCCCCAGGCTTATTATAATTTATGTTTGGTATGTATGTGCTGTTTGGTTTTTAATTATGATAGGGTTTTTAGTTATTTTTAATATTAGATTTGTGCCAGTATAATACTGTTTTTATCGTTGTTGTGAGCCGCCCCGAGTCTTCGGAGAGGGGTGGCATACAAATCTAATAAATAATAATAATAATAATAATAATAATAATAATTATTATTATTATTATTATTATTATTATTATTATTATTATCTGGTGGCCAAAGTATTTGAACTTCAGATTCAGAGGATTAATTACAAAACACCAAGACAACAATATTGTGCTAAAGCTATTCTCCTTACCTGAACTATGAAATAAAAGCATTCTTCACACTTGAAAATAATCTAATTATTAGCTTGCTTGTTATGCTAGTTTCTGTGATTCTTTGATTAAAAGAATCTGCACCGATGAAGGCAGGGCAGCAGGAAGCAAGCGAAACGCCAAGGAATGTGCTCATTTACCAAATTAGGCAGCCAGGGTTTGCATCTTTTAAGATAGGTTTAGTACCCAATTAAAGGAGGACATGGACAGGAATCCTGTTTTTCTTCAGAAGCCAATGAACTACAATTTTCAGAATGGCTAGCAATTAGTCCTGTTAGCTGGAGTTGCTTTGAATAATAGTTTGCCAACCTCTGCAATGCCCCCATTTTTCTTTTGAGTCAGACAGAAATTAAGTCCAACCTTCTTTTTAAAATATTTGAATCGAGATTTGAGGGCCTTTCTATATGCAGACGGTGGCGGATTGTATTCCGCTTGATTTTCCAAATTTTGTCTTTTATGTGGACAAGGAGGTGAAGCGTCCATTGTCCAATTGCAAGCTGCATCTTTACCTTGACCTGCAGATGCCCCCAGCCTTCTGCAGTTCTTTCTTACTCGAGCTGATTATTTATTTATTTTATTTATTTACGTTGTCAAATACCTATTGGTAATATACATAGATATAACATTGTTTATATCTATAGGATGGGTACTGATAAGAGGGAACATTAAGACAGGGATGGTAGGCACGCTGGTCAACTTATGTATGCCCCTTACTGACCTCTTAGGAATTGGGTGAGATCAACAGTGGACAGTCTAAGGGTAAAATTTTGGGGGTTTGGTGATGAAACCACAGAGTCAGGTAGTGAGTTCCAGGCATTAACCACTCTGTTGCTAAAGTCGTATTTTCTACAGTCAAGTTTGGAGCTGTTCACTTTGAGTTTGTATCTGTTGTGTGCTTGTGTATTGTTATGATTGAAGCTGAAGTAATCATTGACAAGAAAGACATTATAGCAGATAAGTTTATGAGCTATGGAATCAGACCAGATTACTTACAGGACTGTCTTGTGCCTCTTCTGCCGGCGTGTTTCAACCGCCCATAATTACAGGGTAATTAGTCCAGGAAGACACACACCACACGATAAAAGGAAAACCCAAAAGTTTTTACAAACAGAAAAACAGAAACAGCTCCCTTTTTAAATGTCAAAGGGATTTTCTGGTACACACAAGGCACAGGGTAAATGCAATCCAATTGCTCACCCAATAACTGGGAAATTGAGTCCAATTCTAAAGTCCAGAGAGTCCACACACAATCTTGAACAGCACAAAACCCACGATCTTGACGAAACAATGAATCAGATAAACTGCCATGAGGCTAAAACACCAGGCTGCACTTTTATCTGTAGCACTAATTACAGCAGCCCTACCCAACCACAGGTGGCCTCATTTTCTCTTGTAATAATCCTTCAGTTGTTGTCTCCTATGCATCACTCTACGCATGCATGGATATGTCATTAATTCTTGTTCAGAATCCAGGGATGATACAGATGATTGATCTCCTCCTGGGCTGTCTGCCAAACTCCCCTCTTCCCTGTCACTCACACTTCCTTGGTCAGAGGAGGCTTCGTCGGCAGATTCCATTGGGAGCAAAACAGGCCTGCGGCATGTGGATGTTTCCCCCACATCCACCTGCACATTCCTTGGGGCAGGAGCTGGGCCAGAGCTAACCACAACAGTGACTCATGTGTCCCAGCAGCCGGTTAGTTCCCACAGAATCGGCCTTCTCCAGGTCCCGTCAGCTAGACAGTGTTGGGGGGAAGACGGGACCTAGGGGAAGAGCTTTCTCTGTGGGGGGCCTGGCCCTTTGGAACCAGCTCCCCCCAGAGATTCATACTGCCCCCACCCCTGCCTTCAGCAAGAGTTTGAAGACCCATTTCTGCCGACAGGCTTGGGTCCCTTAAGATTAATACCTAGCCTCGGCCAACAAATGAATACATGTTTGATTGCTTGAGTATAAGTGATTTAATTTTTAGTAATTGGGGTTAAAGTATGTTTTAAATTTAGATTTCTACCTGTTATTTATTATTTTGTTGTGAGCCACCCTGAGTCCGAGGAATAGCATGGCATAGTTAATAAAATAAATAATATGCTTAGGCTGTGCTGAAGGTGATGTAATTCTAAGCTTTCTAAGCTCAGAACTTCAAGTCTGGTTGCAGAAGGTATTGTGTTGTGTGTAGAGAAGTAGAGGGCTCTTCCTGTAAAGTATCTCTGGACACTTTCTAATGTATTTATGCAGTGTGGGTTCCAGACAGATGAGCTGTATTAAAGTATTGGTCTGGTGAATGTTTTGTATGCTCTGCTTAGTATTGAGATATTACCGGAGAAGAAGCTACGCAAGACTGCAGAAGCAGATAGACGTATATGACAACAGTTCTCAAGCCTGAATTCTGGTGAGGGGTGGGAGGCAAGACATTTGCCCTTGCAGGAAAACTCATCTCAGAGGGGTCTCCTCCCTCTGTAAAATCGAAGCACCAGTAGCTTTTGGTTCTGTATTTTTCCTTCTTGCAAAACTGAGTAAGACACTGGCTGCAAGTAATTGATGTGTTCTTCCATTGGTTAGCTAGAGGGATGGGGATTGGTTCATGAGAGTTTTAAGTATGACAGTGGTGCAGACATTGGCAGGATAAACAGGCCGAAAATGCTGCTGATGGTTTTGGAGGTGACGCGGGTAACGGGGTCTAAATGCCCATGACTTCCACTTCTTTCAAAGAACTGTTATTATTTAAAAACCAATGAAAACAGTCTTAAAAATAGTCCCCAAACAAAATAGACTTTTATTCCCCACAAAAAAGAGGGAAGATTAAATATTTTGTGTTTCAATATTTATTTTTATGTTTTATTACTGACTCTAATAGACACAGACCTACACATACATAGCTTGTTCTCCAACAAGTTAATCTGCCTTCTTTTCAGTGGTGGCTCTCTTCCTTGGAGCCTGTCCACTTGGCCGGAACACAGAGGAATCAGGCCTGTTGGGGAAATGTTTTCAGGGCTAACAATCTCAATGCAGCAAGCTTAATCATTCTTTGTTATTTTATGACATTTTATTGTGGTTTTCGTGTTGATTCTATTTTAACTGTAAGCCATGTTGTGGTCTATCCTAGATAAAAGATGGGATTAAAACTAAACAATTCTGGCTTTGTCTTGCATTGGTGGATTTGAAAGTGTCTTGATCTACACCTTTATTTATGTCTGTCCGAAGCAGCACTGGGGAGTTTCTTTTCAGCATTCTAACAAGTGGGGGGGGGGATTGAAATATTATTTCTTGATCTCAACTCTGCCAAATCATAGGGCCATCAAGAATTTCACTTTTATAATTTCAGCAGCTGCAAAACACTAAAACTCAAGGGCACAATTTCCTACTAGTTTACAGCAGAAAAAAACCCAAAAACAAAATAGATGCGTAACCTTTGTGAAATACTAACACACCCAAATGATTAAAACCCTCAACCATCCTGAACAAGCTACGAACCCTGATACCTTACAGCCATAGGCCATTTTTTCCTTGCCCTCAAACCAGGGGTGGGCAGCAGGCAGGACGGGGTGGAACATAGTTCTACCGGCGGAAATGTAGCTGTGTGCCCAGCTCTAGCTGACTATCTCCCCCTCCCATCCTCTTCCTCCTCCTCGGAAAGCGGCAGGGAGACCAGCACCAGCAGGAGTTGCAGGGGGTCCATTTCCTCCCCCCTCTTTTCTCAACAGCTGATCGGTATCCATTCGCCAAGCTACCCAGCCTGAGGCAGGGAGTGACCCAGGAAGGAGAGCGCAGGAAATGCAAAGCAAATTGTCACCCCAGAGAGCGACACTGGTGAGGTTGTAAGTGGAGGAATTAACAGTTCACTTGAACAATGATCATTCAAGCCATTCCCACCTGGTCACATAGCCGGCAAGCCACTCCTACCCAGTCACATGACCATCAAGCCACACCCACAAAATAAGCCACACCCATAGTGTGGCAGTAAATTTTTTAGCTGCCCATTACTGCCTCAAGCATTCCTCTTTCCTACTAAAGGTTTGTCTACCCTTGATATAAAACTTGCAATGTTCCTTATTAACAATGTTTTGCTTAACCTTGACTACACATACACACATGTACACTCTATGGTTGCACCTAGTATTTCATGCACAATATATTTTGTCTCTGGCTGCTAATCATGATTTGGTATTTCAGTCTCCTGGTTCTGGTACTTTGTTAGCTTTCAGTAGTTCTAATTGCCTCCTTATCTACTGTAGGAGGAAGGAAAATCCTTTCAACAATTCACTCCTCAAAGCTTAGGAAAACAAACCTGAGTTACTAGGCCTCTTATCTTTGTTCCTTTTGTGTGCTTTGACATGAGGAAATCATTCAGACCCTCAACAAAATACCCATCTATCACTAAGTCAGCTTCCACTTTGATCTCTCTCCTACTGCATCCTTGCCTTTGAGGTGACTTCTATGTGGATTTTCCTTCCATGTGTCTGTTAATTTTCCATGCTCCTAAATTCTCCACACCTTTGTCGATATATTATCCCTTTACCTTTTGAAAAGTATATATTTTATTGTAATGGTGCCTATTTTCCAGTTTTACTGTCTTTGTCAAAATACCATTTTCTCATCCCCAAATCTATAATTCAATTCAATTCAATTTATTAGATTTGTATGCCGCCCCTCTCCGAAGACTCGGGGCGGCTCACAACAGTAGTAAAAACAGAATAACAATGGAACAAATCTAATAATAAAATATATAAAAACCTCAACAATTAAAAACCATACAGCACATACACATCAAACATGAAATATAATAAGCCTGGGGAAGATGTCTTAGTTCCCCCATGCCTGGCGATATAGGTGGGTCTTAAGTAACTTGCGAAAGACAAGGAGGGTGGGGGCCATTCTAATCTCCGGGAGAAGTTGATTCCAGAGGGCTGGGGCCACCACAGAGAAGGCTCTTCCCCTGGGGCCCGCCAAACGACATTGTTTGGTCGACGGGACCCGGAAAAGGCCAACTCTG
Organism: Erythrolamprus reginae; assembly: GCF_031021105.1. Taxonomy (NCBI): domain Eukaryota; kingdom Metazoa; phylum Chordata; class Lepidosauria; order Squamata; family Dipsadidae; genus Erythrolamprus; species Erythrolamprus reginae. The sequence continues at coordinate 319,610,719 of NC_091951.1, forward strand.
TGGGACCTTATCGGCCGCTGGGATTTGTGCAGTAGAAGGCAGTTCCGGAGGTATTCTGGTCCAATTACTCACACAACTATTCACAATATGTAACTCAATAAGATGATTTAATTGTTCTGGCCAAAATTTGAAATTTGCCATCTTGACCTGTTAAAGAAAATCCAAAAGGAGCATATAATAACGATTTTATGAAACAACTACCAAGTAATCATAAAAGAAAGAAGAAGATGAAGAAAAAAGGTTGACCAGCTTTCAAACAGTATTTTACTAACCTTCGTACAGTAAAGGAGATTTTTGTGGGAGATGGGAAAAAATAATATGGGGTTGGTTTAAAATTCAAAATTCAAGGTTGCCTGAAAATAATATCTATAATTCAAGCCCAGAAACTTTGAATGATCACAAATGGATCTGAGAAAAAAATTGTGTTCCCCTTGAAAATATAAAAAACATCAGGGGTTTTTCCTGTCTTTTTGATTGTGAGGGTTTGTTTGTTTGTTTATTTGTTTGTTTATTTGTTTGTTTGTTTGCCTCCAGAAAATTCAGGAACAAACCTATTAATAATCTCATGAAGTCACAATTAATGAGTTGCAGCGAATTATTTGAATACTGGTCCCAATGACATCAGCAGAACAGATTAATTACGAATTAATCTGCCCACTGATTTCAATAAGAACTAAATGCAACCAACATAATTTGGATCTAGATCTTTGAACACAATCTAGCCAAAATCAATAGTAGCTATAGCAAAGTGAAAGTTTAGATTTGCAAGTTGATACCCTTGATTTTAGATGATGAAATCAAAACAAATATTTGCTGTCTGAAAATACGTTTAACTTTATACATTTGCTATTGAATATTGATTTGTTATTGGAGGTCCAAATATTTGTTTGCAATTGCAACCTTAAATGCTCCCAACTGCTTAAGCTATGGATGAAAGTGTTTAATTCTTTGACTGCACCCAAGCTTTTCTTTGTTTAAATTCTCCAGCCTAAAGCTAATTTTAGCTGTTTGGGGAATGATGTAGCTCATGTTGAACTTGTACCCAAGCTGTACAGAAGATCTTATAAATATGTGTGGAGATGCAACCTCAATCCGCATAGATGTTTTCCCAACAACATCATAAGCACATTGTTTTCCAACAACATAATGTCTACATGCTGAAGTCATCAAAATAACTTTTAGTCTAACATTCTGCTCCTCGTGTAAATTCTTCACAGAATTGGCTATCTACAGGTATTGCCTCATAGGTCTTCTGGAATCAATCACTTGGAAGAGTGACAGTATATTGTGGTGATAAAAGAATTAGGTTATAACTTAGGCAGTCTCCCCTAAAAATGTGTAAGCTTTTAATCATATAACCTGGGAAATATAGAAAAATAGGTTAATCACATCTTGTTTGCCATAGCTCAATACATCTATAGACACTGGGAACATTTTCAAAACATACCCATGAGAAAAGCCACCTCTTACATCAGTGATGGCGAACTTTTTTCCCCTTGGATGCCGAAAAAGTGTGTGTGAATGCTATCGCACGTGCGCAAGGGCCCACACCCATAATTCAATGCCTGGGGAGGGTGAAAACAGCTTCCTCTGCCCCCCCAGAGGCCCTCTGGAGGCCAGAAATGGACTGTTTCCCAAGTTATGGTGGGCCCAGTAGGCTTGTGTTTTGCCCTCCCCAGGCTCCAAAGGCTTCCCTGGCACAAGGGGAGAGTAAAAACACCCTCCCCCATCCTCCAGGAGGCTCTCTGGAATCCAAAACACCCTTCTAGAGCTCTGTGTGAGCCAAAAATCAGCTGGCCAGCACACACATGCTTGTTGGAGCTGAGCTAGAGCAATGACTCGCATGCCAGCAGATATGGCTCTGCGTGCCATTTGTGGCACCCGTGCCATAGGTTAGCCACCACTGTCCTGCAGCATTGCTTTGCTCCTGTATGAACACTGGAATCATAGCAACATTGAGACTGGAATCCATCCTTTCCTCCTTGGCTCATCCTAATAAATAAGAGTTTAAGTGAGTTCTTATATTTTCCTCCAGAATATTTGGACTACAATTAGCCCTATCAAGTAGGGTTAACAAGGGATTATTCAAAAACTTTTTGAAGGTGTCACGTTGCCTTTGGAGGGAGCAAGGGGGCTGGGGTAGAGCTAATCTTCCTTCCTTCATGCAGTCTATCCTCTGCCTCAGTCTCCCTGCTCCATCACTGTTCTGTCTGGGTCACTCCGGAAGCTATGACCAACCCAAAAAGATAAGCCAGACACACCGGTAGAATCCAAACACAGTTTTATAATGGTAAAGAGAAACAAAACCAACAGAAAATGTCCTTACAAATCAGGAAAACACTGGAACTCCAAATGGATACATGAAGGCAATTGTTCATAGAGAAACACAGGATCGTTGATACCAAGACGAGGCTGTCGATAACAGACATACACCTCCCACGGGTCTTCAAGACTGCTGGGCCATGAGCCAGGAACAGAAACGCTGAGAGACAATGCAAATTACAGTAACTCCACTCTGATAACACTCCACACTGTAGAAAGAGTTTGCCTACCTTATAAACCCTTCCCTGCTAATGAGGAACACCCCCCCCCCCGGTGTTCCTCATTCACCGGTGATAATATTTCTTCAATTGATCCCTCCTTTGATCTATACGTTTCTGTCGCATACTAATGACAGCTTGTGCTTCGTCACCTAATGACTCCAGAGACTCCAAGCTACTGGCTTGAGAGAGCCCCTCCCCAGGGCGCCCAGGCCGTTCTTCCTCGTCACATTCCTGACTGTAATCTCCCCTGTCTGATTGCCCAGAACTCTCCGTTTCGCTCTCATCCTCCCCTGGGCATGGAGCCAGCAGAGACGCAGCTGGTCTTTCATCTGACTCAGGCTGAACCACAACAATTGCTGAAAGAAGAATTTAGCTATTCACGAATGAAGGCAAATATATGTGTTCCAGGATAATGTTGATCTGTCACAGGGATCAGAGATTTAGTCTTCTGAGTTTTCAGACTCATGCCGGCGTCCATCCTCAGGAGTTTGGACTAGAAGAGCTCCAAAGTTTCTTCTAACTTTGTTGTTTTATTCTACTATAAAAATGTTTTGCCATTACATACTATAGACTAGAGATACTAAGAAATCTTAGTATTCCATCGATGGAGAGGTGCCTCTGTTGGTGCGGTGGGGTTTGCACAGTGGAACCAGACATCCCTGGGGGCTGCACCTCCCCAAACATCGGTGACACCATCCCAGTTGCGGCCCTATCTGGACCGGGAATCACTGCTCACAGTCACTCATGCTCTCATCACGTCGAGGCTCGATTACTGTAACGCTCTCTACATGGGGCTACCTTTTAAAAGTGTTCGTAAGCTTCAGATCGTGCAGAATGTAGCTGTGAGAGCAATCATGGGCTTTCCCAAATATGCCCATGTTACACCAACACTCCGCAGTCTGCATTGGTTGCCGATCAGTTTCCGGTCACAATTCAAAGTGTTGGTTATGACCTATAAAGCCCTTCATGGCACCGGACCAGATTATCTCAGGGACCGCCTTCTGCTGCACGAATCCCAGCAACCGGTTAGGTCCCACAGAGTGGGTCTTCTCCGGGTCCCGTCAACTAAACAATGCCGCTTGGCAGGACCCAGGGGAAGAGCCTTCTCTGTGGTGGCCCCGGCCCTCTGGAACCAACTCCCCCCAGAGATTAGAATTTCCCCCACCCTCCTTGCCTTTCGGAAGCTCCTTAAAACCCACCTCTGCCGCCAGGCATGGGGGAATTGAGATGTTCTTTCCCCCTGGGCCTTTACAATTTCATGTGTGGTATGTCTGTATGTATGTTTGGGGTTTTTTATATTAATGGGTTTTTAAATCATTTTTAGTATTTATTGGATTATTATTGTACATTGTTTTATTACTGTTGTTAGCCGCCCCAAGTCTCCGGAGAGGGGCGGCATACTAATCCAATAAATAAAAGAAAGAAAGAAAGAAAGAAAGAAAGAAAGAAAGAAAGAAAGAAAGAAAGAAAGAAAGAAAGAAAGAAAGAAAGAAAGAAAGAAAGCCCACATGTCTGGGGCTGGCCTTGATGGAATGGGGCAGATATTCTGGTCTGGGGTAATCCCCATGTCCCCTTTCTGCCAGACCAGCGAGCTATCCAGTCCAGACCATTGGGTTATCTGTGCTTCAGGGTGGAGGGTTGCCCACGTAGGTTTCACCCCGGTGAAAAGATTTGCAGAGGGTTCACTCATTACAGTATGGAATGAGGCTGAGTCTCTGCTCAATTGGGCCATTGGGTCCCTCCTTGGGAAAGAAATCATTGGCTAGACCAAGTACTACCACATGGGCTCAGGTCCCAAATGGGAATTGGCCCAACTTACGCTTAATTGCCTAACTGGTCGAGGAGTTTCATAAATGATTGGCTATGCAGCAGTGGCTGGGATCCCTCAAATTTGGAGCATCTGGTCAGTGTAAGTTTCGGCTGTCTCTACTCGTAGGCCAAGGCTGATTCTTGCCCAAGTGGGGCTCCCACAGCCATTCTGTGGGAGAGCTCAACCTTCCAGCCGTGCCTTGAGAGGTCTGCTCTTGCTGAGAGTGGCGCTCGGGAGTTGTCTATTTGCATCGAGATGGTGTTCCCTCTCCCTGGCCTCATTGGCTTCAACCACAGCCTTGGAAGGAATGAAGAGGGTCTCAATGTGAATATGTGATTTGTCCTCTACTGACTTCCCCGTGGCATGCTTCTCTTCCTCCATCTTCACTGAGTCTTTGCACCACCTGTTGCCGGGTCATGTTGGGGCTCCTGACCCCAAACAGCACCCCAAGGATTCAAGGTAGCTGGGAGAATTTTAAGAGTGATTTGGGTTAATGTCAGGGTTCCAAATAGCATCCAAAACTAAATCAAAGTCTGAGGCAAAGTATTCCTCAAAGTTCCAATTTACCAGTATTAGCATGTTGGCACATCTGGGAGAAACCTGAATTTGAAGTCCCCAGGGTTTCTCCACCCAGTTGAAAGTTCAAGCCCTTGTCCATCACTTTGACCAATCTTCAACTGCCAATCTGGCAAGAATCTAACCATCTCTTTCAATGCAGGTGCAGGAATGTGAAGATAAAGGATGACCTTGACTATCTGTTGTATCCTGTAATGGCTACCTTGTATCTCTGTAAATAGTTTGTTCCTTGCTAAAGCGCTGTCTGAGCTGGAAATCAGGAAGTCGCTCCTGATTGGCTCAGACGCGCCCTGCTCTTGCTTTGGCGGGAACCGCAAATGTATAAAAGAAGCGGTTTCTCCCAAGCAGAGCAGACGGTACTCGCTGAAAGTCACTTACCTATGCTGAGCTGAAATAAAGTACCGTTCTAACCAACCCTGCCTCTGGGTTTACTTCACTATCTAGAAAGAATTTATTATGGCTACATACAGACAAACCTCATGCAATTATCCCACAGTATAAAATTCCCACAGTAAAATTCCCACAGTAAAGAATGCACATTAAAATACTATAAAGTGAGGCAGACCAAAGACTCCAATTAAAATGGCTTCGGCCTGATGACCTGGTAGTGAAAGGTTTGGAAACCAACCCACAAGCTTGGAGAACAAACCTTTACCCTCCTCCTACATCTGAGCTACAGATATTTGCCACTATAGATGACTAAGAATCTATATAGACCTCCAATCTCACAGGGTTTATATTTCCAGAAATCATACTTCCTGGTCCAACCACCACATGTTCCTTTCCTGTATATCTTGTCCGTGAGATCAGCATCTCATCACACACTGCACCTGCAACAATTAGCTTCTATAGAGACATCACAAAGCTTTGTGACATAGTCACCGATAGTAGCCATCTTCACTTTACAGCAGTGTTTCTCAATTGTTTTCTGTTACCCCCAACTCACCGCCGGGACAATTATTTGCAATATTCAACACATTTTAGCTGAAAAACTCAAGCGCCTTATCAGCGTGATTGGAGTGTAATGTGTTTAAGTGACGCCTTAATTAATTTGGCTTCCTGCTGTCTGCTGCTAACATTTTTAGACACAGTCAACATACCAGTGTTTCCTTGTCTCCCACCATAGTCACAGTGAAGCCAAGTGCTACATACGCTTTGTCGTATTTCCTTGTCTTAGTTTTCGGGAGACTTACGTTTGTCTCATTAACTCCATCTCTCTCCTCCTTTCTTTTCATCCCTGTTAAATATTTTTCCGTGGTGTTTCTTACGGGTTTGTTATATGCACTTCATATCTCCTACTCTGTGCTGTGGGCTATTGTTTGGTGCAAAACCATGCTACTCCTTGTGGCAAAAAAGCATGTTCCCTGAACCACGTGCCCCCCCAGCATTGCTTTGCGCCCCACTATTTGAGAAACAGTGCTTTAGAGCAACAGACAGATAACAAGCAAAGACTTGAATCCTTGTATGCGTTAGCCAAGTAAAATGATGGGTTCAATTCAATGCACTGAACACCAATTTGTCCAACTGCATCACTATCAAGAAAGATACTTTGAACATATCAATTCAGACTGAAGCAGAAGCAGGAGGAAAGGTGCTTTAATTTTGCTAACCTGCCCATTTCCCACTACATTGCCTTCCTTCCTGGGAGCACTGAGAGAAGCCAAAGTAATGTATTTTTTATATTGATTTTAAATAGGCAACCCAATCTTGGGGTCCTGGCCTCTATGTTTTAATATCCAGAAATCCATCATTTTTAGAAGCGTTTCTCAGTTGTGCATTCATATTTCTGGTTAAGATGAAATCTTCCAAAAATAATATTGGCTAGAGAAATCCAGGAGCTGATTGCTTCTGTGGCTTTTCTGGCTGGGGCCTCTGTTAGGCCACATTTCCAATAATCAGTCTGTGCTCCTTAATTATGCACTATATATATAACAGTTTCGGCTACAAATGATGTTTTCTTAGCTCGACTATTTTGCCCATTAAACTGTACAGTAGCTGAAACATTTCCATCCCCAAAGAGAAACCTTTGGCTTAAAAAATATTGTCATTTGGGAAAGCTAGACATACTTTGGCAAAGTGACCCTATAAAAATATTATCTGAAGTACAACTGAGGCTAAATTGTATGACAGTCAGTTAAGTCCCCTTCAATGGGATAATTTGAGAGGTCAGAAATCACGTAGTCAGATGCACAGAATCTTCTCCAGGTTCCAGAAAAGAAATCCACTAAGACACTGCTTCTATCAAGGCCTATAACCTTTTCTTTGGAGGCTTTATACTGACCAAAGAATTTGGAGGAGTGAAAGGTGACTTCATTGTCTAGACACCTGGGGAATTCTGGGAGTTGGAGTCCACACATCTTCAAGTTTTTGAGGTTGAAAAACACTGGTCTAGTCTAAAGATTTCTTTCATATTAGAAAACCAAGACTGAATGCAAGAAATAGTAAAACACTGGAATTATTCATAGCATCTTGCACTCTCTCCAGAATATATCAGTAGAAAATTTATATCTATTTAAAAGAAGAAAAGAAAACACTATTATTTTTGGAGCATGATGCCATTGAAAACATCCCAACCTCTTATTTAATAGGTAAGAGAAAGCTTATTAAGATATGATTCATACATTGTTTTGAGACGGAGTCAACTTTTAAAAGGAAGTCTTATGTGAATTTTTCAGCAGACTTTTGCCTTGCTTTGTAAGAGACTAAAAGGACCATAGAAGATTTTGTGCAGTGGAGAGGCCTTTTGTCTTCTTGGATACATTTAGCACTTGCTATCAGAACTATCAGTAGGAAAGATAATAAAAGTCAGGGGGACGGCTATGTCTGCATAATTAAAACCATGCTGTCTTAAAAAAAAAAGCATGCATCTTGATGCTATCTTGATCCATCTAAACTCAACACAATTTCTGAAATGTGATCCTTCTTTGCAGTTCCTGACTGATAGTGGAGTTTTATTTATTTTTATTTATTTATTCTTTGTCCAATATACAATACATATGAGAGAGAATATACATTAGGAATATATATATAAAGATAGGAAGTAAAAAGAAGGGAAGTGGATAGGAAGAGAATATATATAGAGGAGAGAATATATAAGATAAAAGAGGTAAGAAAAGAGAATTGGACAGGGGACGATAGGCACATCAGTGCACTTATATACGCCCCTTACTGGCCTCTGAGGAATCGGGAGAGGTCAATCGTGGAGAGTTTAATGGAGAAGTGTAGGGGATTGGGGGTTGACACTATTGAGTCCGGTAATGAGTTCCACGCTTCGACAACTCGATTGTTAAAGTCGTATTTTTTTGCAGTCAAGTTTGGAGCGATTGATATTAAGTTTGAATCTGTTGTGTGCTCTTGTGTTGTTGCTGTTGAAGCTGAAGTAGTCGTTGACCGGAAGGACGTTGCAGCGTATGACCTTGTGGGCAATACTTAGATCGTGTTTTAGACGCCGTAGTTCTAGGCTTTCAAGGCCCAGGATGGTTAGTCTATTTTCGTAGGGTATTCTGTTTCGAGTGGAGGAGTGGAGGGCTCTTCTGGTGAAGTATCTTTGGACGTTTTTACTACTGTTTTTACTAACAGTAAAATACTAACCATGTCACCATTCATCAGCAGGTAAACTTCAGTTTATTGTAGATGCCCCAACAAGACCCTTCTTGACATCATTTAGGAAAATGGTTGAAATTGAGCTCTTTTGAAAACTGTTTCCAGATTGAGATGACACGATCTGTGTTGAATGTGCCTATGGAGATTCGTCATGGTTGTCCCAAAGATGCTTTTTCAAGAGGCAACTGGATTGTCTGGTTTTTCTTTGAAGACATTTTGCTTCTCATGCAGGAAACTTCTTCAGCTCTGATTGGATAGTTTGATTTGATTTGATTGGATTGGATTTGTATGCCGCCCCGCTCCGTAGACTCGGGGCGGCTAACAACAGTAGTAAAACAGCATATGACAATCCAATATTAAAACAGTTAAAAACCCTTATTGTAAAACCAAACATACATACAGACATACCATGCATAAAATTGTAAAGTGGGGAGTGGAAGGATTTATACTCCTTTTAGCAGCTGGTCAGGGTCACCTAAGTAATAGAAATGGGTGTGGAGCAGGGGTGGATTGTCTGGTTTGGTTCTGCAACCCAACAAGACCGACACAGACTTCAGAGGATAATGAGAACTGCAGAAAAAACAATTGCTGCCAACCTGCCTTCTATTGAGGACCTGTATACTGCACGAATCAAAAAGAGGGCAGTGAAAATATCTATTGACCCCTCACATCCTGGACACAAATTATTTCAACTCCTACCCTCAAAACACCACTGCAGAGCATTACACACCAAGACAACTAGACACCAGAACAGTTTTTTCCCCAAATGCCATCACTCTACTAAACAAATAATTCCCTCAACACTGTGAAACTTTTTACTAAGTCTGCACTTCTATTTCTACTAGTTTTTTCTCACCATTCCTATCACCCATTTACTCCCACTTAGGACTGTATGACTGTAACTTGTTGCTTGTATCCTAATATTGATTTTATCTATATTTATTAATATTGATTTTGTTCTTCCTTGCTTATTTGACCCCTATGGCAATCATTATGTGTTGTACCACATGATTCTTGACAAATGTATCTTTTTCTTTTATGTACACTGAGAGCATACGGAGACGGAGAGGCGCAGCAGGTAGAGTGCTGTACTGCAGGCCACTGAAGCTGACTGCAGATCTGTAGGTCAACGGTTCAAATCACATCACCGGCTCAAGGTTGACTCAGCCTTCCATCTTTCCGAGGTGGGTAAAATGAAGACACGGATTGTGGGGGCAATATGCTGGCTCTGTTAAAAAGTGCTATTGCTAACATATTGTAAGTCGCCCTGAGTCTAAGGAGAAGGGCGGCATTAAAAAAAAAAAATTGAATAAATAAATAAATAAATAAATAAATAAATAAATACACACCAAAGAGAAATTCCTTGTGTGTCCATTCACACTTGGCCAATAAAGAATTCTTCTTCTATTCTTCTATTATTCTACCGGTGCGGTAGGCAACACTGCACCAGTAGTGGCCGCTAGATTGTGCAATTTCCGTGTGACCGCTCCAGTGCCGGTCTTTCAGGCACCGCCATCTTTTTTTCTTGAAATTTTGGTCATTTTTGCTTCCTGTGCATGCGCAGAAGCAAAATCTCACGAGGAGACGTTCTTGCGCATGAGATTTCTGTGATTTTTTTTTTGCTGATGCGCATGCACAGAAGAAAAAAATGCCAAAATCTCTAACTCGTTCATGTCCCCTCGCAAGATTGTGGTGTGTTTTTGCTTCCTGTGCATGCACATAGCCCACGCATGCATGCAAGAATCCTTATGCTGCACATGCACCACACTGGTAACAGTGGGCAAGAGAAATCTGCCCCTGGTATGGAGCCTTCTTGGAACTGTTGAAAGGACAGTGTTGTAGATTGGAAATAGATGATGTCGCAGCCTTCCCTCTCTGTTTCTAGTTACAGGCTGAGGAAGATCAAACTACTAGGCAGAAATGTGTGGTTCAGGGGTACAGGGCTACTGCCCGGACGGGGGGACTGCAGTGGGATAGCGAAAATGGGGCTCCACCACAGAGCACCCAATTTGCACTAAAAGATGTTGAAAGAAAATGCAGGGAATCCTGCCTAAGCCACGCCCACGGTGTGGGAGTAAAAAATTTGGTAGCCCTTCAATGATGTGGTTCCACCTTTTTACAATAAATGAGTAGAGTATACTATCAACATCCACATGTCCATGAATGCCTGTTTTGATGTGTTCCAAAATTCCTATCTCACCAGATTTCAGATTAAAAAAAAAAAATGATTTTTTTAAAAAAAATGCTGCAAATTCTACCCTCTATTCTGCTATTCTCTTTATAGGCTATTTCCAAAAATGGTGATTCCTCTGCCTGTTTTAGTCCTATTTGAAATCTGTCACTCAGCCACAGAACTAACTGGATGGCTGGATAAATCACTGACTAGGTTCATACAGCTTGCTAGACATAAAGTAGATTGGTTGTTGTTACAAAGACCCAGCACTTTTATCTGTAGCACTAATTACAGCAGCCCCACCCAACCACAGGTGGCCTCATTTTCTCTTGTAATAATCCTTCGGTTGTTGTCTCCTATGCATCACTCTACGCATGCGTGGATATGTCATTAATTCTTGTTCAGAATCCAAGTATGATAGAGATGATTGATCTCCTCCTGGGCTGTCTGCCAAACTCCCCTCTTCCCTGTCACTCATGCTTCCTTGGTCAGAGGAGGCTTTGTCGGCAGATTCCATCAGGAACAAAACAGGCCTGCAGCATGTGTATGTTTCCCCCACATCCACTTGCACATTCCTTGGGGCAGGAGCTGGGCCAGAGCTAACCACAACTGTGGGTGTGGCTTATTTTGTGGATGTGGCTTGCTGGCCATATGATCGGGGGATGGCTTAAAGGTCATGTGACTGGCTTAAAGATGGCCAACTTGATGTCACTCATGTCAAGGGTTAGGGTTAGGGTGCCTGGCATCTCCTCGCCTCAAAGAGATACAATTTCCCTATCTATTTACTATTACTGAACATCCAAAATAAACTATTTAATCCTATGTTTATATACCATATGTGTACTGTACATGTATATTACATACAGGCACACAAAAATATACATTATCTTCTTTATAAACTAAATGTGTATGTGCACACACACACAAACAAACACATAGCTCTTCTAAAATTATACAACATTCAACCTCATTTACTGTGACAGGAAAAACATACCCAGAGCCCAGAAAGGGGAAAAAAAAGAAAACAATTAAAATTCAAATTTTTTTCTAACTTTTCTGCGTACCTGACTGTACCTCATTGGATGAGCTCATCATTGGCTCCATCCCATATTTGGGTAGATCAGGCTGCCCTGATAAAAACACTATTTCTCCCCGGGGTATAGCCAAAAAAGGACAACTCATGGTTTAATATATCTATTTAATATGTAAGTAGCCCAGGTTTGAATCCCAGAAGGGTATGGCTAGCTGATGAGACTAAATAGCTTGAAATAGGTTTATACTAGTCTCCTTTTATTTCTTGTTGGTAAAAACAAATTTAAGACAAAAATAGTTCGTTGCGAAGGCTGCTGGATTGGGGCTGAAAGGAGAAAGTGGAAGCAGTAGGCTCTGTCCCATATTTAGGTAGATCAGTTTGCCCTGATTAAAAAAAAAACTTTAAAAAGAAAAAATAAAACTTTGTCAAGATAACTTCGGGGAACGGTCCGGGCAGTATCTTAGAATCAGACATGATTGAATGGAAGACAATAATAAACAAACAAACAGAAAACATCAGAAAGAAAATGTGCATGCAAAATTCTTTTAAAAACAACTTTAATGAACATATCGCAGAACACATTTTTCCTTTAAAAATAGAGATGCTATCTTAACATAATGCCCACAGACCTCTTTAGAGTTCATTCCATTGCTCTTAATATTTGGGGCTCCACTTATCAAAGGAGGCTAAAGGAAACATAAGTCAAGGAGTATTCAGTGTATCAAAGGCATTTATGATTCAAACAAACAGTAAGTTTTTCTCTGGTTTGCCATACTTGCTTTTAAACACTGTCTTTTTCTCTCTCTCATTATTCTGTATAATCATTAAGCTTCACCAAACAACATATTTTGGTTTCACCATGAAACACAATGTAAAATATAGTCTTATCAAGACCATTGCTGATCAAAAAGGTTAAAAATAACCTCAATGATTTAAAAAAAAAAGAAAGCTAAAAGAAAATTTGAAATAGTTACTTTTTCTAAACAAATTCTGAATTACAGCTGCTGCCAAGAGGATTTCATAACTTTTGTCCATTGCACATTACAGATGTACTTTTTTATTATTCTACTTTTTATTTAACTCTGATTTGGGTCACATTTTAATTTATTCCAGATATGGAGACAGAAAAAGGACGTAACACTTTTCTAACTAAATCTGTTCTTTTTCTTCTCCCTATACAATAATCAGTGGGTGAAAAGGGAATACTTGTGATAGGCTATACATTATTTCTTGCTTTGTATTATTATTGGCTCACCAAGTAACTTTTTACTTATCATTAGTCAATCAACAATTGTTCCATTCACTGTCTTAATGGGAGGCAAAATCACTTTTAAAAAGTACATATGCAGTTGATGGGGATTTACATTTTTGACAGCCTGTTTGGAGTTTTCAGCCTGTTTTATCGTGTGAACAGCCCACCATGAACCCAGATTTACAGAATCAATTTTATTTATTCAGCACCATATTTATATATCCTGCCTTTCCACATTTACAAAAACCCACAAGATACTTAACATGAAAACATTCCAGGACATCAAAATAGCAGCGAGTTTGATAATAATAGCAAATTTTAAAATTTTAGCCAGATTGTAATTAGCTATAATGGGATATCAATCCAAGATCTCACTGGATCAGCATATTTTTGTATACCCATAGATAACTGTACACTCAGTGCATTCATCTTGCCATTTTTAAAAAAAAATCATCTGAACCTTCAGCCTTCACCACCTTGAATAGCAGTCATTTCTCCAGTTTAGCCAATCTCAGACAGGAATATTTTGTTTTTCCCAACAGATTTCAGATTTCACTTGCTGCGATAAAAGATCATCTCTTTTTGGAATCCTTTTAAAGGCAAAGAGAATCTCAGAGGGGAAAAAGATAGATTAGTAAGGTACAGTGGTCCCTCGATTTTTGCGGGTTCGAACTTCGCGAAACGGTTATAACATGTTTTTTCAAAAATATTAATTAAAAAATACTTTGTGGTTTTTTCCCCCTATGCCATAGTTTTTTCCACCCGATGATGTCATACGTCATCGCCAAACTTTCGTCCGCCTTTAATAAATTTTTTTTTTAATAAACTTTAATAAATAAACATGGTGAGTAATAATCTAAATGGTTGCTAAGGGAATGAGAAATTGCAGTTTAGGGGTTTAAAGTGTTAAGGGAAGGCTTGTGATACTGTTCATAGCCAAAAATAATGTATTTAATTCCGCATTTCTACTTCGTGGAAATTCGACTTTCACGGGCGGTCTCGGAACGTATCCCCCGCGAAAATTGAGGGAACACTGTACTTGTTGAATAGGGTGAATGGAAGAAGCAGACAGAAGTGGCTTCAAAACAATAGCTCTTTATTTGGCAACTATTTATAATCCAGCAAAGGCTCTGTCTGACAGTCAGCCCTTTTATAGGGATCTGGTGCAGCCCAATGGTTCTCAACCTGGGGGTTAGGACCCCTTTGGGGGTCGAATGACCATTTCACAGGAGTCGTGTAAGACCATGGGAAAGACAAATTTCCCATGGTGTTAGGAAGTAAAGGGGACGGAAGGCACTCTATGGCAGTGATGGTGAACCTTTTTGGGCTTGTGTGCCAAAAGGTGTGTGTGTGTGTGTGTGTGATAGCATGCGTGCCCACACCCTCTCCCTCCCTCCTACGCATGCACACCACCATCATACCCATGCCCTCCCCCATGCATGGGCAAACCGGAAATTTTAGAAAATGCACTTCCTGTTTGCCGTTATGCTGGTATTTGCACTCCGGAGGGTTCAGGGAAGCTTCTTTATGCTCCAGAATCCAAAAAACAGCACAACAGGAAAACCGGAAGTTTAGAAAATGCACTTCCGTTTTGCCCATTGTGCTGTTTTTTTGGACTCCGGGGCTTCCAGGAAGCTTTCCTGAACCCTCTGGAGTACAGGAAACAGCACAATGGCAAACAGAAAGTGCTTTTTCTGAACTTCCGGTTTGCCCACTGGGGGATTTTTTTTGCCTCCGGGGCTTCAGGGAAGCTTCTGTGAAGCATCTGGAGGACGAAATGGCCTTTCTGAAGGCCAAAAATCAGCTGACTAACACACACATGCACACTGGAGCTGAAACATGGCAAAGTCTCACATACCCTTCAATATGGCTCTGCGTGACACCTGTGGCATGCGTGTTATAGGTTTGCCATCATATCTATATGGTACATACTTTCTCCTGGCTTCCTTGTAGAAGCACACACAGAAGGGGTCACAACTGAAGATGGTTCCCACCACTGTTATCCAACACAATTGAAAGAGCTTTGATTATGTGATATAATTTTGACTTCCTCCACTCCTCACCTGTTTCTTTCTATGCAACAAAGCTTAAAATATGTTATTTTTACTCCTCCATCTCACTATCTCTCTGAGCAGTGCTTCTCAACTTTATAAACTTTAATATATGTGGACTTGATCAGAATTCCCAAATTAGACTTCACTGACATCCAATTTCCTGTGTGATGTCATCCCTTCTTCTAGGATATCTAGTCAACCATAGATCTTCTTCTGGAAGCCCCAAGGAGGGAAAACCTCTTGGTGTGAACCAGGAAATGACAAAGTGTTGTCTATCTTTTTGTGCTGCATTTCTTGACCTCTTCCTCATTTACTCTTTTTGGAGCAGTCAGTTGCCCATTCCACTGTCCTTCCAAATCATGTTTTATGTCCTTATGGACCTGTTCTGAAATTCTCTTTCCTGAATCTTTCCCTTTTGCCAGTCCATGTGAATGCTATTGTTTGATCCATCTGAGGCATTCATTCCTAAACTTCAGAACGAAAGTGTATGATAATCTCTTCAACTCATTCTTTGGATCTGTCTTTGTTAACAGTAATGGCTCATCCCCCAATTTCATCAATCGCACCTCAAACTCTCTCAATGACCTAGCCCTTATAGACTTTACTGAAGACCAAGTTGAAAAAGCATTACATGACCTTAAACCTTCCCTATCAGTCGGACCAGATGGTCTATGCGCATACGTCCTAAAAAAGCTCTATTTTTTAAAAAAGCATAATTTTCAAAAAATCCTTCAGTACCAGCACACTTCCTAAGCTATGGTCGAAACCAATGGTCATCCCCATCTTCAAAAAAAGGAGACCTTTCTCTTGTCGATAACTACAAACCAATATCACTATGCTGCATCCCATGCAAAGTCATGGAATCAATTATAAACCAATCAATTACCCTCCACCTTGAAACAGTGGTACCTCAAGATACGAACCCCTCGTCTTACGAACAACTCCTGATACGAACCCGGGGTTCAGAAAAATTTTGCCTCTTCTTACGAACTTTTTTCGAGTTACGAACCGGCGTTCGGAGACTGCTGGGAAGCCGCGCGGCTGTTTTAAAAGGTGACAGCCGGGTGGCGGGGCTTCCCAGAAGCCTCCCGAAAGCCGGTTCGTAACTCGAACAAAGTTCGTAAGAAGAGGCAAAATTTTTCTGAACCCCGGGTTCGGTTCAGGAGGTTGCTGGGAAGCCCCCCAGCCCGGCTGCGACCTTTTAAAACAGCCGCGTGGCTACCCAGCTGTCTCCAAACGCCGAACACGGAAGTTCGGCTTTGGCGTTCAGCTTCGGGAGACAGCTGGGAAGCCGCGCGGCTGTTTTAAAAGGTCGCAGCCGGCCTGGGGGGCTTCCCAGCACCCCCCCGAACCCGGGTTCGGGGGGTGCTGGGAAGCCCCCCAGGCCGGCTGTCACCTTTTAAAACAGCCGCGCGGCTTCCCAGCAGTCGCCGAAAGCCGTTTTTTTTGCGGGGGGGGGGGTTTGGTTGCACGGATTCATTGACTTTACATTGTTTCCTATGGGAAACAATGTTTCGTCTTACGAACCTTTCGTCTTACGAACCTCCTCCTTGCACCAATTAAATAAATAAAATCAGCCGTGCCTGCTAGGTTGTCTTATTTGTCATTCTTATCTGCATGGAAGTTTCCAGAGAATACTGTATTTCCTAAGGCCTGCTTTAAATAGTTGGACATTTTTTTCTTAATTTTTGAGATATAAAATATTTATATACTTTTAAAGATGAAAAATTAATTGCTGATTCTTGCAGAAAGAAAATTGGAAGAAAATTAACCCCTTGATAATAAATTAATAGCATTCAGAGAATGGTAGATATAATTAAAGTGATTAATGATTTAAGACCAAGGGACCAGAAACAACTGGAAAAATGTTTACGGTTGTATTTATCATATTAGAATAATAGAATTAATGAGTATGGATGACTTACGTGTCCTAAATGTTTGAGCCTGGACATTTGTGCTTTGAATGAGAATGTTGAAGTGCTTTGTTCTATGATCCATTTGTTTTCTTCACTATGCATGGAACTCTCAGGAATTTTATCCAATACTAACATTTTAAAAAGTTTATTTTATTTCTTTGAAGTCCAACTTTTGCTTCCACAGGGAGAACAATTGGCTACATAGGAATAGACTCATTGTGTCAAAGATTTTCATTCCTAGCCTACCAACTTCTAGTTTTTGTGGATTGCTTGCCTGCTAGTTCCTTTACTAATCTATGTTTTCATTTGTCATTTCTGAGGATGATTACCTATATCTGGTGTTATTGATTTTGTCTTCTTCATCTTAAGCTTGGTCCCATTTTTTCCACTTTGTTCCTCCATTTCCATTACTACAAGTTCCAGATCTTCAACTCTCAGAAATAATGCCATCAGCATGTTATTGGACATTCTTCCTCCAGTTTTCCAATTCAGTCCTTCTCATTTAGTACATACGTTGAATACATAGAAGGGAATATATAGCTTTGTATCCTTCCTTTTTGGGTAACCAAGAAAGTGTTCCTTCCTGACTATAGTTTCCTCCTTAATGTATAGATCTCTCACTAAGTGCCCTGGGATACCCATTTTCCTAAGAATATTGCACAGCTTGACTTTACCAATACAACTGACAGCTTTTCTATCGTCAATGAAGCACAGACTTACCTGCTTGGTGTTTTTTAAATTTTCTCAATGATCAATCGTGAATCAGCAATGATGGTTTGCACACTCTGTTAAGTCATCTTTTTTTAGTGCTGATATATATATGCTGACCTCTTCCAGTCTCTTGAACACTATACCCGGCCTTCTCCAGATTTGCTGTCATCATTTGGTTTGGAAACTTACTGGTTTTCCCTTCATTGCTTGTTTCTTGAGATATTCCATCTATAGCCTGTTGACTTGGTAATGATATACAGGGGGTGGACAAAGAAATGGAAACATTTGACTTTTTGGCATCATAATGTTTGAACATGTTCAAATCAATCAAAACTTGACATATTTTAATGGTTTTTTAATTCTATTATTTGATATGTTTTTTTAAACTACCCCTTTTTTTTTACAGAAATTTAAGGAAATTGGTTATAACCTTCTAGAAATGGCAGACCTGTCTGAGTTTCAAAGAGGCCAAACTGTTGGTGCTCGAATGGCGGGCGCTAGTGTAACAGAAAGTGCCCGAATGTTTGGCATTTCAAGAGATCATGTCTCAAAAGTAATGACTGCTTTTGAAAGAGAAGGGAAAACGTCCTCAGCCAAGCACAGGTCTGGTCAAAAATCGAAGTTGTCTGAGAGAGACCGTCGAACTCTAAAGCGAATTGTTAGAGCGGATCGCAAGACCGCAGCTCCTAAAATCACTGCAGAGCTCAATAGACACGTAAAGAACCCAGTTTCCACAAAAAATGTTCAAAGGGAGCTTCACAAATCTGAATTCCATGGAAGAGCTGCAATTAGAAAACCTCTGCTCTCAAAGACAAATGTTTCAAAGCGTTTAGAGTGGTGTAGAAACCACCAGAAATGGTCCCTCGAGCAGTGGCAAAATGTGATTTTCTCTGACGAATCATCATTTACCCTTTTCCCGACCTCCAGCTGTGTTTACGTCTGGAGACAGCCAAAAGAATCATTTCATCCAGACAGCCTTCTCCCAACGGTCAAACATGGCGGGGGTTCAGTGATGACCTGAGGTGCTATTTCTTGGAAATCCACCGGGTCAATGATTTCCCTTCATGCAAAAATTAACAGCCATCACTATTTAGGAATTTTGGCTGACCAAATTCATCCTATGGTTCAAGAACTGTTTCCAGAGGGGGATGCCATCTTTCAAGATGATAATGCACCAATCCATAGAGCAAGAAGTGTTAAAGAATGGCACGAGGAACATTCTAATGAAGTTCAGTATCTCATCTGGCCACCACAATCACCAGACCTCAACATTATTGAGCATTTATGGTCGATTTTAGAGATTCAAGTAAGAAATCGATTTCCACCACCATCATCTCTAAAAGAACTGGAGGGAGCTTTAACTGAAGAATGGGCTAAAATTCATTTGGAAACAATTTACAATTTTCATGAATCAATACTTTGGAGAATTGAGGCTGTATTTGCTGCAAAAGGTGGACCAGCACCATATTAAGAGATATTTTGATGATTTTTCAAGGTGTTTCTGTTTTTTTGTCCACCCCGTATGTCACCTTTAATACAAAATACTCTTATAAAGAGGGAATGTTTACTAATATCATCTAACCGCAATCACAGTATGCCAAATTAATTATGCATATAGGTAGAATCTGGGGTATTTTCTGAAGCAACAAAAAGGCCTAGGTTTTATCTACCCATGAATTTTCATGAACAGTAGTATTTTAAAAGAAACATGTATATTCCAACCCTCTGCCTGTAGAATGAATTTAAGCAAGTGGTGGGTTGGGAAGGTATTGAATGTTTAAACTGGAGAAATCTTGAATTTTTTCCTCCCAATAAAGAATTTTCAAAATTGCTCAGATATAGCAATATTTCATCTTGTTTGTAAGTGAAATACTTGATGAAAAGCCATATGTTTGATGACATTGTTATTTTAATTGATTTGATGGATATTTTACTTACCCTTTGTTGTGGTTGGCTCTGGCCCAGCTCCTGCCCCAGGGAATGGAGAGGTGGATGCAGGGGAAACTTCAACATGTGTTATTGCCTGTGTTATTGCCGACAGAGTCGGTTTAGAGTTTAGTTTCCTCAGACGAAGAAGAAGGTGGGAGTGACTCGGCAGAGGGGGGCTTGGCACACCGCCCAGGCAGTCAATCTCCCTTATCTTCCATTGATTTGGATGAAGACATTTTGGATCCATGCAAGCATAGAATTATGCGTAGAAGAGACCAAGTAAGGACATATTATAGGAGATAAGAGCAGCCACCTGTGTTTGGGTGCGGCTCCAGTAATTTGGGCTGCTGCTATAAATAGCAGCATGTGGGTTTGGCCATTGTGGAAGAGTATCTTATCGCAGTTCATCAGGAATCCTGTGTTGCTGGTTTCTGGACTTTATTTGTTGAATTGTTCACACCTGTGAAAACAAAGCAGAGCAATGTGTGTGTGTGTGTGTCTCACCTCGTTGGAAGAAGAAGGGGTGTGAAGTTTCTTCACAGCTGCTAGCTAAGTACTTAATGACTGCTTAAGGTTAATTGTACAGACTACCCGGTTGTTTTGGGACGAGTGCTCAGAGTGCTTAGTTTATTTTGAATTTTGGGATACAGAACATTGTTTTGAATTTTCAAACGTGTGTGTGTCTGAAATTTGTACCCTTGAATTTTCGGGAGGCTCCTACCAGAGAGCCCGGCAGAACACAAGGTATGCCCAAATTACATATTTACATGAAGTTCATTGGTTGCCAGTTGATCTATGAATGCAATTCAAGTTGTTGGTTTTTACCTTAAGGCCCTAAATGGCTCAGGGCCAAAGTATTTACGGGACCGCCTCCTCCCTCATACCTCACTGCGACCAGTAAGGGCCTACAGAGTTGGTCTTCTCCAAGTCCCATCCGCCAAACAATGTCAGTTGGTGTTGTGGTTCAGCCTGAGGCTGCTCAGGGACCAGCTGTGTCTCTGCTGGCTCCATGCCCGGAGGAGGATGAGAGCGAAGAGGAGGGGGCTGAACAGTCGGACGGGGGAGAGGAAAGTCAGGAATGGGACGAAGGAGAACAGCATGAGAGCCCCGGGGGGGGGGGGCTCTTCCCAGCCAGTAGCTTGGAGTCATTAGGTAATGAAGCAAAAGCCGTCATTGACATGCGACAGAGACGTCCTGATCAAAGAAAGGAGCAATTAAAGAAGTATTATCAGCACTGAATTAGGAACAGCTGGGCTTGGGTGTGGTCCTCCTTAGCAGGGTTTAAAAGGCAGGCAAGCCCTTGAAGCTATGTGGAGTGTTATCAGTTGGAGTTACGGTGTCCTGCTTTGTTCTCGGCGTCTCTGTTCCTGGCTTGTGGCCCAGCAGTTTAGAAGACCCGTGGGAGGTGTAGGTCTGCTATCTATAGCCTCGTCTTGGCAGCAAGAAATCCTGCATTGCTGCATGGACTTTTGCCTTCGTGGATATATTTGAAGATACAGCATTTTCCTGTTTGTATGGACATTTTCTGTTACCTGTGTTTTTCTTGAATTTTATAAACTGCCTTTGCCTTTTACCGGTGTGTCAGGCTTCTCTTTTTGGGTTGGTCTTGGCTTCCGGAGTGACCCAGACAGAACAGTTGGTGGGACTTTGGGAAAGAGCCTTCTCTGTGGCAGCTCCAACCCTGTGGAATCAACTGTCCCCAGAGATTTGCATTATCTCCTACCTACCAGTCTTACGGAAAGCCGTCAAGATGAAGTGTCTTTTCACTTGTTGTGAGCCGCCCCGAGTTTTCGGAGAGGGGCGGCATACAAATCCAAATAATAAAATAAATAATAAATAAATAAAGACCTGTTTTTTCCAGCAGGCCTGGAATTAGGATTGACTGTTAGTACGCATGGGGTTTTTTATGGTATAGTTATTTTTTATGGTATTGTAGATTTTATCAATGTTTTTATTGCTCTTTTACTTGTATTTATAATTGTTATTAGCTGCTCAGAGTCCGTTTTTGAGTCAGCAGCATATAAATGCAATAAATAAAATGAAATAGAATAAGATAAATAAATAAATAAATAAATAAATAAATAAATAAATAAATAAATAAATATAGTCAGTAACTAATGCTAAACTTTGAAAGTTTTCAGCATCCTCTTAGAGGGTCCTGCAATCTCATCGAATTTGAGGGACACCAGGTGCCCAGGGCAAAGATTTTCCAAGCACTGCGATAAAAGTTAAAGAAGTGAATGCAAAAAAAAAAAAGATTTTTGAAGATAAAATAAACTTCATATAAATAACAGCAATTTTGAACTTATCTTTGCATTTATAGTTAGTCTCTTCTAAAATTTCTTCTTGGCTAGTATCTGGATATAATATATTCCCACAGAACTTCCATCTCTGGCAAGCTAATTTTTGTTTCCTACTCCAAGTCTGTCAATTAAAGTCTTAAATATTCCCATTCTGTCTGCTGCATTTATGAGGACTACTTCCAAATCAGACTCTACAATTTTTGAAACATGTGGAAGCTTTGTAATATAATGATTTCCTACATGACGGAAGTCAGAGTATAGTAGTTGAGAGAAATGGCAATATGCCCTGAAATGAAATATATTTTTTAAAACCAGCAATCTCTTTTACACCAGCTAGGGTAGCTGTCTAGAAATATATTACTGAGAACTCTATCTGAATTACCGTAAGTTGGTTTAGCAGAACTTGAGAAGTAGCAGATTAGTAATACAATGGGTTTAGTAGAATACGAAACACCAACATAGAAAATTGATCATTTAGAACTGTTAGATTGAGGCTGGAAGTTTCCAGAGGACCTTGAACACATAATTAGATGAATATAATTCTGACAACCAATATGACTGGGCAATGCATTTATCCATTGCTATAATTTCAGAATGATTCAAATCCGAGCAACAATTGGCTGGTTTAATTTCAATGTGCAGGTTTTCCTGTTGTGCCCTATAATGAACTTTCCATCTGTGATGCTGTGTTCTCCGCAGTAGCTTCTGGGAACGAAATCTATTCCGAAAATATGCACATATCAGCTATAGACCAGGGGTCCCTAACCTGTGGGTCATAGCTAGGGGTGGGCAGCAGACAGGATGGGATGGAATGCAGTTCCACCAGTAGAAATGTATTTATTTATTGGATTTTTATGCCGCCCCCCCTCCGAGGAGTCGGGGCGGCTCACAACATAAGTGAAGCTGTGTGTCCAGGCCATGGGGGACGGCATTTTTATCCTCTTCCAGCTCTAGGGAAGCCTTTGGAGCCTAGGGAGGGTCAAACACGAACGTACTGGGCCCACCAGAAGTTGGGAAACAGCCCCCCTCCAGGGAGTGGGGGAAGGTGTTTTTGCCATCCCCAGGCATTGAATTATGGGTGTGGGCACTCGCGCATGCACGATAGCATACGTGCATGCTCTTGAGGCATTTGAGGGGAAAAAGATTCACCATCACTGGTCTATATGAAAATTAATTGCCTTCTTTTGTTTCATTGCAAAATAATAATTTGATGAACTTGTCTTAGGTGTGTGTGCAAGATTATTTTACACAAGCTTTGGCTACCAAGTACTGTATCTGAGAAATCTATGTGAGGGCCTTTCAATGGACAAGTGTCTCTATATCTCTGCAGTCTTCTAGTTCTCCATGATTCATTTTATACCAAGAAAAGACTTTGCATGGGCCCTCGTCCTAGGAGTTGTTCAGATCAGGCAAGCAGGAGCTAGTAGGAGCGCCTCTGGGCAATTGGATATACATAACAGAAATGAATAGCACTTTCCATTTAATAAGAAAGTTAGCTCAGAAATCATCCATAAAGAAAATGTGAAGAAATTCTAGAAGATCCCAGAGTGGGGTAAAATAAATAGAAGTTTCCTTTATGAGAGAAGAACTTTTGAAAAAGTGAGCGACAGGGCTTGGGCATAATATTATTTCAAACTTTAGATACAGCACGTCTGTCAACTTTAATATTGTAAGCTGCTCAGAGGCACTTGCAGTGAGATGGCTGGCAAACAAATTTATTAAATAAAAATAATAAATTTATTGCAACAAGCAACCTAAACAGCTATGCAGTGGTACCTCTACTTACGAACTTAATTTGTTCCGTGACCAGGTTGTTAAGCAGAAAAGTTTGTAAGAAAAAGCAAATTTTCCCATAGGAATCAATGTAAAAGCAAATAATGCAAGCGATTTGAGAAAGGACAGGGAGGGTGGAGGGCCCTGTTTCCTCCCAGCAAATTCCAAGAGAGGCCCCATGGAGGCTTCTACCCACCTTTTCGGCCCTGTTTTCTCCCAGGAGATTCCTAGAGAGGCCACCGGTGGCTTCTCCCTGCCTTTTCTGGTTACAGTTTCGGAGGCTCGGGTTTGTAAGTGGGAAATGGTTCTTGAGAAGTGACAAAAAAATCTTGAACACCCGGTTCTTATCTAGAAAAGTTCGTAAGTAGAGGTGTTTGTAGGTAGAGGTACCACTGTAATTGCATCGTACGTCAAAAGAAAATAGTAATTGAACACTTACACATTTTATTTAAGAGAGCATTTCAGCACTGTGATGTCATTACAGGCATGTTGTACCTGTCATCCATGAGAATACGTGACACTTAAATAAAACTGCAAGAGTATGTGCATGCAGAAAGTTTGACATAAGGGGAGAAACACATCAATTTCACTGTCACAATTTTAACCAGTTTCCAATTTTGATACTTTCTGTACATTTCTAAAGGAGGAAGAAGGAGGAAATCAAAGAGCTACCACCAAATTCATAGGAATTCCATACTTCAAGGTACTTTCCATTCTTCTTATTTAGTGGTTAGTGGCAGATACGGCCTTTTCTGCAAAATATCATTCCCATGTCATGTCTTGTTTCAGAAAAAAAATATTTAGTCAGTGGCACCTCATTTAAGATACACACATGCCAATTACAAAGACCAAGCTGTCAGTGGTGTCTTGTACATTTATAATGAAGCCCTCTGCAGATGTTCCTGGTTAGTTTAACTTATTACCTAATGATAAAGAAGTCAAAGAAAGCATTAAGAAACCAAAAGATGAAGTGTATGGTCTGAGCAGATTCCCCCACCCACCCAAAGCTGTTGCTGCTTTTAGAATAGAATAGAATTATTTATTGGCCAAGAACATCACTACGTTAGAGCCTTTCTAATATAGATTTTATTTTTGTTGGAAAAAATGAAACTATCATTTTGGGATTAACGAATAGAATAGAATAGAATAATTTTTTAATTGGACAAGTGTGAAGTGTGAAGGAATTTTTCTTGGTGCATATGCTCTCAGTGTACATAAAAGAAAAGATAGTGGGAAGAGATGGGTGATTGTTGTGGTTAGCTCTGCCCCTGCTCCTGCCCCAAGGACTGTGGATGTGAGGGAGACATCCACATGCTGCAGGCCTGTTTTGCCCCCAGTGGAATCTGATGATGAAGGCTCCTCTGACCAAGAAGACATGAGTGACAGGGAGGAGGAGAGTGTGGCAGACAGCTCAGAAGGAGATCAATTATCTAGCTCCTCCTTGGATTCAGAACAAGAGTTAATGATACAGCCACGCATGAGGAGAGCGATGCATAGGCAACAACAACTGAGAGATTATTATCAAAGAAAATGAGGCCACCTATGATTGGGTGGGGCTGTGGTAATTAGTGAGGTTGCTATAAATAGCAGCCTGTGGGTTTGGCCATTGTGGAGGATTATCTGATCGTTGTGTTTCGTGACTGCTTTACTGACTTTGACTTGTTGTGTGCTGATTTTTCCTTGCTTTGAAACTAAACCAGAGCAAAGTGTGTTTCACTTTGTGAAAGAAGAAGGACTGTGAAATGCCTCACAGCTGCAAGCTAAGTATCACAGAACTGATAAGGGACTTGTGCAAATTACCAGTTTGTTTGGAGACGAGTCCTCTTTGCTATACCAAAAGAGGGCTTGGTTTAAGTGAATTTTCATTATAAAGAACATTGTTTTGAATTTTCAAATGTGTGTGTGTCTGAAATTTGTACCTGTGAATTTTTGGGAGGATTCTACCAGAGAGCCCAACAGAACAGGTGATAGAAACAATGAGAAGATTATTAGTAGTGCAGAATTAATAAATAGTTTGACAGTGGTGAGGAAATTATTTGTTTAGCAGTGATGGCATTTGGGAAATAACTGTTCTTGTGTCTAGTTATCTTGGTGTGTGGTGCTCTATAGCGTTGTTTTGTAGGTAGAAGTTGAAACAGTTTATGTCCAGAATGGGAGGGGTCTGTAAATATTTTTATAGTCCTCTTTTTGACTTGTGCAGTATATAGGTCTTTAATGAAAGGCAGGTCTCTACAGTTGATACTGTGTTGTATGAGGTGGTAGCATGGGAGTTTCTCCTAAAGTCTGCCACCATTTCTATGGTTTTGAGTATGTTCAGTTCCAGGTTGTTCTGGTTGCACCACAAAGCTAATTACTCAACCTCCCATCTGCATGTGGTTTCATCGTTGTCTCGAATGAGATGAATCACTGTTGTATCATCTGCAAACTTCAGTAATTTAACAGATGGATCGTTTGAGATGTAGCGTTTATATAGAGAGAAATGGAGAGAGCACACAGCTTTGGTGTGTGTGTGCTCTGTGCTAATTGTACAGGTATCTGATGTGATTCTGCTTAGTTTCTCCTCTGCTTTTAGCAGAAATGTGAGATGTGGCCACTGGATAAATTGCTATCATGAAAAATAATCTGTTTTCAAGGCAAATTGGATGCATTGAAATGAGGAATGTCTGAATGTCACAAGCCATGGCATGAGCAACGGCTCAAGCCCCAAATGCCCCATCAATTTTAACACCAAACGTGCCCGAATTATGTTTGTTGGTATGGATGTTTGTTAGATTGTTTTTGGGGAGGGCTTATACTTTGGGTTTGTTACGGTTCTGGGGTTTTAATTATTGTTGTTGTTCAAATTCTTTTTTATCATTGTATCATTGGGTTTTTTTTAAATTGTAAGCCACCCTGAGTCCTAGAGGACTGGGCGGCATAGAAGTCGAATAAATTAAATTAAATTCCCTGACTCAGACAATATCCTAACTCGGGGTTCTACAGTCCCTGGTGGCTTCCCAGCCTCCAATTCCCCTTCACTCTCACTCCCAGACTCAGATGGCAAGAACACTGATCTGCGATGCCAGTATTTGCTCCGTCTCCTGGTCCTCAAAATCCATGACCAGCTGAGTCAGATGTGGACCACTCACGAGACTCAAACCAGGATATAAAGCACTGTGAAGCAATATATAAGTGTAAGTGCTATTGCTACTGTTAGATGAACCCAAGTAGATAAATCAAACCAGGCAATTATAGTAAGCTATGATGCATATGTTTGAGTTGTTTACTTGGGCATTGCGTGTTATATGAGCATTGCGATTCCATTTTAATGGAATTCAATTTCACTCAATTCCATGGTTTTTGAGTGATTAAAACAATATGATTATGCTATGCTAAGTCATAAAATGGTTTGATTTTAGCTCACGTTTTTCTCTCAACATTTTCTTTCTTTCTTTTTCTTTCTTCCTTCCTTTCTGTCTCTTTCTTTGTATCTATCTATGTATCTATGTGTGTGTCTATGTATATATATATCTATATATGTATGTATGTTTGTGTGTGTGTGTGTGTGTGTGTGTCTGTCTGTCTACCTACCTACCTACCTACCATCTATCTCATATATTTATCTATCACCCTACTAAACAAATAATTCCCTCAACACTGTCAGACTTTTTACTAAATCTGCACTTCTATTCTATTAGTTCTTCTCCTCATTCCTATCATCCTTTCCCTCCCACTTAGGGCTGTATGACTGTAACTTGTTGTTTGTATCCTAAGATTTTTATTAATATTGATTGTTTCTTCATTGCTTATTTGACCCCTATGACAATCATTAAGTGTTGTACCACATGATTCTTGACAAATGTATCTTCTTCTTTTATGCACGCTGAGAGCATATGCACCAAGACAAATTCCTTGTGTGTACAATCACACTTGGCCAATAAAATTCTCTTCTCTTCTCTCATCTATCTCTACCTACCTACTTATCAATTAACAGATCTATCTATAGAACATTCTGTAATCAATTTAATTTACATAGTTACTAGGAGTTGAAAATGAATCACTCAGTGACAGCACATCAATGAATCACTCAATGACTACCCAAGTGAACAGGATTAATTCTATAAACTATGATTAATCATCACACTGCATTGTGCAATGTGTAAATCAGTTCTTTGTTTATTTATTTATTTATTATTTGGATTTGTATGCCGCCCCTCTCCGAAGACTCGGGGCGGCTCACAACAAGTGAAACAAATCATAATAATACAATTAATTAAAATATTTAAAGATTTAAAAAACCCCATATACTAACAGACACACACACAAGCATACCATGTATAAATTAAATGTGCCCAGGGGGAGATGTTTAATTTCCCCATGCCTGACGGCAAAGGTGGGTTTTAAGGAGTTTACGGAAGGCAGGAAGAGTAGGGGCAGTTCTAATCTAAATTATTAGCAATCTGAGAAAGCATAGCTATACATAATTCAGCCTGGGCTGTAAGAGGAGTGGACAGAAGTAGGGTAACAGTTAAAGGAATGTATATGTGCATCTTGGCTACACATCTGTAAATAATATTGAATGTACATCTAGATAAGAATAATTGAATAATTCAGATACACAGAATACTCCAATGTGACAGTAAGGATAGAACTACTGAGTAATTGCTAACATATTGACCTCTGAAGAAATGATCTGCAAAGTTACAGCAGAATAGAAAACAATTCTAAATATTTTTGTTAATGGTTTGTTCCTCAAATTGCTTATCATAAAGGTCTCTAGTAAAGTAAAGCAGGGCTTTTGCATTATTCTTTATTCTTATGGTGCCAAATTGTCTGGAGCGTATACTTTTTATTTCCTTCTCCCACCCCAACAAGAGACAAGAACTTTACTACGGGATTTTTAGACTAGTTTCAAAGTTCAAATAGTTTCAAATATTTCAGCCTATTGCCAAAAATTCAGGGGCACCGAATAAATAAAAAATAACGGGCAATCATTTTTATCACTTAGTCTTTGAGCATGTGACTCCTTTGGCAAACTGGAACATATTTTATATTTGTCTATTTCAGATAGTAAGAAATGGTACTAAGATACCTTATGGACATTTGAAAAAAACAAACAAACCAACAACACAACTCACATTCACACATCACTTCTTCCGGTCCATTCCATAACAGCTCAGAATTGCCAAGCTGACTGGAAAAAACTTCTTTCTCTAACAAAGTCAAGAATTCAGCCTACAAACTGTTCTATATTTTTTTCTTCATCTCAGATCCAACTAATCTGGCTGTAATTACAGACCACATTTTAGGCTTCTAGTGTGGTGCTAAAAGCGATGCAGTAAATGTTCGTTACACCCTGAGTCCCAATAAACCTTATTTGTCAGCCGCAAGAGAAGAACCTCTTGAAATGCACTTCTGTTAGACTGCTTTTCTGCAAGAGCTCATTCCACACTTAGTAGGAAATTGGTCAGGCTGCCAGATTTTGGAGTTATGCTTCCCCCAAAAAGATGGGGTTTGGGGGATGTTACTGTCTTCAGTCTCGTAAGCACACAGGGGTCGCCTCAGCAAGGGTACATCTTGTGGAACATTTAAAAAAAACACCCAGTCCTTGTTATGACTGCCATCAGAAAAAAATACTGAGTCAGGACAACAGAAATGAAACAAAAGCTTCTGTTCATTGCAAGGAGACTGGTAGCAGCCTTTCAGGCTTAAAAAAAAAAGACATAAGTTTTTGTGAATCAGGAAAGCTTATGACTTTTCCTAAAATGGGATAGTATGAAAAGGAGTTATCAGGCTTCTCCAGATTTTTAGATACTGCAAACTAACATGACACTTCCTTCAGCACAAAATTTCATATTCCCCAGAAGGTGTCCTTGGGGAAGATGTTGGAAGAACCAAGGCAATTAAAAGGGATGATAGAATAGAATAGAGCTGGAAGGACCTTGGAGGTCTTCTAGTCCAACCCCCTGCTCAAGCAGGAGTACACAGTGAAGGGCTGCAATTTTTTTTACTACCACACTGTGGGTGTGGCTTATTGTGTGGGTGTGGCTTGATTGTCATGTAACTGGGTAGGAGTGGCTTGTTGGCCATGTGATCAGGTCAAAATATACATTTGTCAGGAATGCTGTGAGCTGCCCCGAGTTTATGGAGAGGGGCGGCATACAAATCTAATAAATAAAATAAATAAAATCATGAAGTACAACATGTGGAGGTGATTTTCATAGGGGTCAAATAAGCAATGAAGAAACAATCAATATTAATAAAAATCTTAAGGATACAAGCAACAAGTTACAGTCATACAGTCATAAGTGGGAGGAAATGGGTGATAGGAATGAGGAAAAAAAAACAAGCAACAAAATCCAGACTTGATCCAGCAAATAATGCATCAGAATTGTTCGTTCTCAAGCAACAATGACATCAGTTACAGTAGTTATTAAATCTTGTGGATAAATCTTCTCCATAGGCTCTTGTTTTTTTCAACCACTAGTAATATCCAGAAAGAGATAGATCTGTGTGGCTATGACCTTTAAATTTACACCGAAATATTTGTTTATACAAATTATGTCACTCATCTCACTTTCAAGTGAGCTTAAAAATGACATCGTCTACCTAATTGCTAGCCAAGGAAATCATGGTAGCCTTATCTTCCACCTATAATTTAGAAGAGTATCAATGAAGTTAATCTGTAGGTAAATACATTTGGAACCAGGATATTAAGAAGCATCCCTCTTGTAGAACAGAACGATCTGATATTGGAGTTTTATATAAACAGTGGTGCTCTATTTTTATTTACAAGAATTGATCAATACATCAATCTTCTATTAATGTGGCGTGGTAGATAGAAAGCTGTTTTTAAGAAAGTCTGTTGTAACAGCAGCTTAATAGCAAATTAGAAGCATGAGAAGTTGTCTTATTGTGAATGACAATTTAAGAACATATTGCCTGTTAACTGCTTTGTACCCTCACGTATAAGCTGGGGACAATGACAACCTCTTACAAGGACTCTCTTCACACCTCCATTCTTTTGGTGTGTTATCTTAGCTGAGATTATATAGCATATTTTAACAATATTCAGCACTAAACTAACCCATGCCACTTGGGCCATATTAACATGATGAGACAGTTTTATGTTTGTGACACGTCAGACCCTATCGAGAAACTTAGTTATCATAGCCTGATAAAGTTACTATACCTTATTGAACTCATTCTAAAAACAACATCAGCAGTGTTTGCAATTGGGCTTTTAAAACGACCTTGGTTGCCTCCTCCATTAAAGGTATCCCCTTTACTCCCGGACTTCACTTGTTTTAAGTTATATTGAGAACAACAAACAGGAAGTCTCCATTTAAAATGGTCAGAAACAACTCAAGAACACCCATATTTTTCACTGAAAGTGTTCTGATGTGCTTAGAATCTTAATAATTCAACAAATAATTTTGGAATCCAGTATTATAATTATTAGGCAAGCTGAATCTCTTAGCATCTTTAAAACTGAATTTAATAAAAGACTCTTTATTAAATCTGTATGGAAATCAGAGCCAAGGTGGCACATTGGATACAGTGCAGCTCTGCAGGCTACTGCAGCTAACTGCTAGCTGTAGTTCAGCAGTTCAAACCTCACCACTGGTTCAAGGTTGACTCAGCCTTCCATCCTTCTGAGGTGGGTAAAATGAGGACCCAGATTGTTGGGGGCAATATGTTGATTCTGTAAACAGTTTAGAGGTGGCTGTAAAAGCACTGTAAAGTGGTATATAAGTCTAAATGCTAATGCTAACCTTTAGGTCTATAACATCCTGTTAATCCATAAAAGGTGAAATAATTCTGGTTCAAAGGTATCCGAAGGGTACCTTATTCTGAGTGTTGGAGATACAGAGGTTAAAAGACCTAGGGCAGTACCTCCCATCTGACATCCTATAATTACCAGTGCAATTAAGTAGCAAGCTAGAAACCCAGTTTTTCAATAGTAATTTAAGTGCCATGATAGTGTTAGAAATGCAATGGAAACTGCAGTTTAATGTTTCCAAATGTAAAATAATGCACTTGGGGAAAAGGAATCCTCAATCTGAGTATTGTATTGGCAGTTCTGTGTTAGCAAAAACTTCAGAAGAGAAGGATTTAGGAGTAGTGATTTCTGACAGTCTCAAAATGGGTGAAGAGTGCAGTCAGGTGGTAGGGAAAGCAAGTAGGGTGCTTGGCTGCATAGCTAGAGGTATAACAAGCAGGAAGAGGGAGATTGTGATCCTGCTATATAGAGTGCTGGTGAGACCACAATTGGAATACAGTACTGTGTTCAGTTCTGGAGATCTCACCTACAAAAAGATATTGACAAAATTGAACGGGTCCAAAGATGGGCTACAAGAATGGTGGAAGGTCTTAAGCATAAAATGTATCAGGAAAGACTTAATGAACTCAATCTGTATAGTCTGGAGGACAAAAGGAAAATGGGGGACATGATTGAAACATTTAAATATGTTAAAGGGTTAAATAAGGTCCA
Source organism: Erythrolamprus reginae (assembly GCF_031021105.1). Taxonomy (NCBI): domain Eukaryota; kingdom Metazoa; phylum Chordata; class Lepidosauria; order Squamata; family Dipsadidae; genus Erythrolamprus; species Erythrolamprus reginae. Next base: position 319,642,868 of record NC_091951.1, read on the forward strand.
GGAGGGAAGTGTTTTTAATAGGAAAGTGAACACAAGAACACGGGAACACAATCTGAAGTTAGTTGGAGGAAAGATCAAAAGCAACATGAGAAAATATTATTTTACTGAAAGAGTAGTAGATCCTTGGAACAAACTTCCAGCAGACGTGGTTGGTAAATCCACAGTAACTGAATTTAAACATGCCTGGGATAAACATATATCCACCCTAAGATAAAATACAGAAAATAGTATAAGGGCAGACTAGATGGATCATGAGGCCTTTTTCTGCCATCAGTCTTCTATGTTTCTATGAAAGACAAGCTAAAAGATGGAAAACCTTTCATTCTGTGAATGCTTGAGGTGTGTTTGATCTGCATTTTAGGCCTATATAGGATCACAGACACTTGAACATGATTGTTTAGATGTAGGGCCACTCTTATAAATTGGGTAATTGTTTTCAGATCAGATATGTCAAAGTATGCATAAAACATTTAAATGTATTGAAAACATACATTTTATTTCACTAAAGAGATACATTTTGTACAGCTTAATAAATAAATGCAAGACTTATATGAAAAGATAATACATTGATTATTTTAATTATGGCAATGTTCACCAAATGTAGGGAATATATATGAAGCAGCAATACAGAATACTGCTGAGTCTTTGTATGACTCTGTTCTTGGTCCTTTGCTTCCAGATTATTAAATTTGTTACACTTTAATTTTGTTCTAATGCAAAGTGTGTTCATTTCAAGGCATACAAATAGTTCCGCAGTTAGAGTGGAATTGCTAACAATATCACAGATTGCAATTTAAATAATGAAGACATGAGGGGATTCTTTTCAAGAATACTTCTGCACACCTGCATATTAGAATATATTTCTTTTTTTTTATTGAGGAGGGAGCTTGCTTCCAAAGTGATTAAGATCAAATGGTAAACCACTGATTCTAAATATATGAGACCACAGATATAAATCAAGATTGTGATCCTTTTCACACATTGAACTACAGATTATGTTTGGCATCAGAAATAAGAGTGGTAAATGGAATTGCAATTAAAGAATGAGTTGCAAGAGCCTTGCAAGTTATGTCATTAGAACTAGTCATTCTGTAGGATCCTTGGTGTTCTTAGAGTTTGATTATTTTTTGGCAGATCTTTATTATCTAACTAGGTAACATCACCAGTGCATAATGAACATCCTGATAAATCTGTAAAACCAAGAGAGCAGCATCCTGGGTTGTTGTTATTTTTTAACTTTTGTTTTGTCTTTTCCCCCAAGTTTATTTATGTTTTCAAATATAATTTTAAAATAGAAATAACTCATTGTACATTGCAGATCATAGCCCATATATTACGATTCAATTTCTGTTTAGTTACATTGTTAAAAGAAGGGAAATGAGAAGAAAAGAGTAGAAATAATGTCCCTTTATCTTATTGAACATTATGGTTTATATCTTATGTCTGAAGTCGTCTGAATAGCTTTGTGTCTTTTGCCCTCTCCTAGTATCATTTTATTCTGGATCTAGCGATGCCATTTATCCCATGATTTATCTTCTTCATCTGTTTGTATACCTTTGATGTCTCTTGACATCTCATCCACCTCCGCGCAGCTAAAAAAAAATTCTATTATTTGTTTTTCTGATGGAGTGTCTTGTCTTTTCCAACTTTGAGCATATTTTATTCTCGCGGCAGTAATTACATGTGAAGGATTTGCTTGGAGTACTTCTCCCAAATTCCTAATAAAAAGTCTTTCGGGGTAAATTCTATTTCTACATGGGTAATTTCTAATAGCCACTTATGTATAGTGCTCCAATATGTTTTTGCTTTTTGGCAGGTCCACCACATGTGGTAAAATGTGCCTATTTCTTTATTGCATTTCCAGCAATTTGTGTTTGCATCAGAGTATATTTTCGCTATCCTGGAGAGTGAAAGATACCACCTATAGAATATTTTATAGTAATTTACTTTGTACGTTGTGGATAGAGTGATTTTAGTGGTTGTCAACCATGTTCTTTCCCACTACGCAAGGTGTATATTTTGTCCTATATTTTTTGCCCAAGCCAACATTGGACCCTGAACAATTTCCTTGGGGTTCTGATTTTCTAACATATAGTTATATAATTTTGTAATGTTTTTCTCATCTGGCCCTGTGAGGATTTTGTCTAAAGGGTTTGGTGTTAGTTCAATGCCCGTTTCTTTCATATCTGTTCTGTATCTGGTACTAATCTGTATATACGTCCACCATTCCATCTTGGAGTTTGGAAGATTTAGGGCTTCTCTTGGTTTTAGGAGACGGTCTTTTGTTTTGTCATCTATTACTTCCTGAAGGTTTTAGATTTTGTTATTATTTTCCAATCTTGGGGTTTTCCTGAGCATGCTGCTCCTCTCCACTGCTCCTCTCCAATTCTACAAGCATTAACATTATTTTTCAGCAATGCCAAATCTGGAAAAAGTTTTCAGTGTTCCGAGAAGATTGTAAATATAAAATTTTCTATTTAACAATTAAAATACATAAAAAAAGGAACAGAGCATGGAAAAATGAACTATTTATTAACAATAATGACTAAAAATAGATTCTAAGGACTTTACTGAGAAGACTTGCTTATTTTACATCAGAATTCACAAAACAGAAGCGATAGCACGACTTCCAAATTAGACCCCAGATTCCTTTTCACACCTTGTAAGTGATATATTTTGGGACATCAACTTCTGCAGAGACAGAAAGTGCACGATGTACTTTTCCAAGCTGGATCTGTTGAGTTTTACCATTCATTTCATCTCCTTGCCTTTTTTTCTCTCAGAATTTTTTTGCTTTCCTCCCGACGCCTCTTATTAACAGGGTTCCGAGGATCATAAATTTCAAATGTGTCTTCATCTTGCACGCTTGCATCTTTTACTTTTCTGGTTTTGTCCTCAAAGTGGAGCACATGTGACATCCTATAAGGTTTTGGGGGGGGGGGGGGGGAGAAAGAAGACATAATAGATGGGCAAACTTTAGATACTGTAAACAAATAAAACCTGAACAAAACATTTACTTCCACACAGAACATCATAAAACAGTCTTACCCCCCAAAAAAATGCTAACAATGAAAGTAAAAATTAGGAACATAGTTGCCTTATTAGACATTTGAATTCTTGTGTCTCCTGGAACGATTTCTACCAAAAACAACTCAGGAATTTAATTCCTTCTTCCTTTGGAAAGGCCCCTTCCACTGTTGCCGCTTACTATTCTGTCGGGCTCTCTGGTAGAATCCTCCCAAAAATTCACAGGTACAAATTTCAGACACACACACGTTTGAAAATTCAAAACAATGTTCTTGATAATGAAAATTCACTTAAACCAAGCCCTTTTTTGGTATAGCAAAGAGCACTCGTCTCCAAACAAACTGGTAATTTGTACAAGTCCCTTATCAGTTCTGTGATACTTAGCTTGCAGCTGTGAGGCAATTCACAGTCCTTCTTCTTTCACAAAGTGAAACACACTTTGCTCTGGTTTAGTTTCAAAGCGGGGGGAAATCAGCACACAAAAAGTCAAAGTCAGTAAAGCAGTCACGAAACACAACGATCAGATAATCCTCCACAATGGCCAAACCCACAGGCTGCTATTTATAGCAGCCTCACTAATTACCACAGCCCCACCCAACCACAGGTGGCCTCATTTTCTTTGATAATAATCTCTCAGCTGTTGTTGCCTATGCATCGCTCTCCGCATGCGTGGCTGTATCATTAACTCTTGTTCTGAATCCAAGGAGGCGCTAGATAATTGATCTCCTTCTGAGCTGTCTGCCACACTCTCCTCTTCCCTGTCACTCATGTCTTCTTGGTCAGAGGAGCCTTCATCATCAGATTCCACCGGGGGCAAAACAGGCCTGCAGCATGTGGATGTCTCCCCCACATCCACAGTCCTTGGGGCAGGAGCTGGGCCAGAGCTAACCACAACACTTACTCCTTCTCTTTGTGTCAATAAATAGAATAAAACATCAACAAAGAATAAACTCAATGAATGTAGCACCTGTCCAAAATCTCCTGAAATTGCATATCAGCTACGAAAGGTAGCCGGAGGATTGTACTAAGGAAAAGGCTCAACCTGCTAAGGTGCTGCAGACAAGAAGTTGCCCATGTGACGCTGGAGGTTACAAAATGCTTTCTTGAGGTGGCATTGAAGCATTGCAAGGTCTACTATACATACACATGTAAGGTAGCCAAATATATTAAAGTCCAGATCAAATGAATGGAGATTCTATTTTAAAACCTCCAAGCAATTAACTGGAATTGCTATGAAAACCCATCATATCCATTTCTGTTGGCTACAGAATATCCATCAAGTATTTCATTTTGCTTTGACATCTAGCCCTATTTGTGACTGCATACTCAATGGCCGAATCCCCTCTCATTACTTTCTCTCCCTAATCTCAACCAAGTTCCTCCACAGACCGCTGTGTTTTTATTCTTAGGGCAAAGTCTGCCTTAGCAAAGGCATAGGAGAAAAGAGTCACAATCAATTCTCAAGTGTATATAATCTGTACCACTTATGGGCAGTTAGATTGTGGCCATAACATTTTTATGGCTTTTGATAATTATGCTTGTCCCCCACATCAAGTTTATATTTTGGTGGTCCTTCAGGCTTTAAATCTCAATTACCAGAGAGGTTTGTATAATTTTGGTAACAGAAAAAATTTGCATAGAATTATGCCTTGTCTCTGCCATCCCATTTAAGAATTTTTCTTTTAAAGTGTTGGCTCCTCACAGTAGATCTTTAGCCTAAACAAAATAATGGAAGCTATAAGTTCTAGCTGCCTATATTAGGCAGAATTTGATATGACGATTTCACAGAGGTTATAGGGCTGCATAAATCATTCCACAGAGGTTACTTGCAAAGTAGTGTGACTGAAGTGTTTCCTTTTGAAGTATTCCTGTAGCTGCGTATGTGCCAGTTTGGTCTAGTGGTTAAAGCAGGGGTGTCAAACTCAATTTCATTGAGGGATGCATCAAGGTTGTGTTGGAGCTTGGGGACAGGGTGGGCGTGGCCCACTTGATGTCACTCATGTCAGGGTCGCCTGTTCTGCCAGCAAAAACAGAACTCGGGAGATTGCGACAGCCTCCTGCAGTGAAAATGGAGGTCAGTTTTCACTGGCAGAGGGTTGCTGGAAGCCATTGCAGCCTCCCAAACGCCATTTTCGCTGGCAGAGGAACTGCGGGCTGGTCTTTTGCTGTTTCGAGGGTAGCCCTGCGGGCCAGATCCACACATTTCCTGGCTGGATTTGGCTGGTGGGCTTTGAGTTTGACAGCCCTGGGTTCAGGCATCAAGATAGAAACCGGGAGACCATGAATTCTAATCGTCTCTTAGGCATGAAATCCAGCTGGGTGACTTTGATTTGATTTGATTTGGGCCAATCACTCTCTTAATCCATCCCACCTCATAGAGTTGTTGTTTGTATGGAAAACAGGACAAGGAAGGAACAGTAAGTATGTTATTTATATAACATATCTATTGTTCTTGAGTTATTTATATAAAACAAATTAATGAAGGCAAGATAATCACTTATTATCTAAAAAGCTGGGGTGGCACAGCAGGTATAGTGGTGTACTGCAGGCCACTGAAGCTGACTGTAGATCTGTAGGTCAGCGGTTCAAATCTCATCACCGTCTGAAGGTTGACTCAGCCTTCCATTCTTCCGAGGTGGGTAAAATGAGGACCCGGATTGTGGGGACAATATGCTGGCTCTGTTAAAAAGTGCTATTGCTAACTTATTGTAAACTGTCCTGAGTCTAAGGAGAAGGGCGGCATAAAAATTGAATAAATAAATAAATAAATAAATAAATATATTTGTTTATTATTTAAACCAAAAAAGGTTTGCCATTACTGTTCTAGCGCACACACCTTACAATCAATTTGAGTGTATAAATCCAGATTGAGCAGTCTAGAAATACAAAATTAAATATAGTGGTACCTCTACTTAAGAACTTAAATCATTCCGTGACCAGTTTCTTAAGTAGAATAGCTTATAAGAAGCAATTTTTCCCATAGGAATCAATGTAAAAGCAAATAATGCATGCAAACCCATTAGGAAAGAAATAAAAGTTCAGAATTTGGGTGGGAGAAGGAGGAAGAAGAAGAGGAGGAGGACAGCCGCTGCCCAGAGCAAAGGGAGGTTTATTCCCTCTCCAAGTGCCCAGAGAAAGGTAAATGCTTTGTTTGCTCTGGACTGCCAAAGCCTCCTTAAGTGCCACTGAAAGGCTCCTCTGGCAGCCCAGAAAAGCCCGATTAAAGGGAGAATGGCAGGAAACAGGCTGGACCTTCGTGCCCCTCTCAAATTTCCCAGGAAATTTTTCCAGGCTCGGGTTCTTAAGTAGAAAATGGTTCTAAAGAAGAGGCAAAAAAATATTGAACACCCAGTTCTTATCTAGAAAAGTTCTTAAGTAGAGGCGTTCTTAAGTAGAGGTACCACTGTATAACGTTGCTTCTTCATACAAGTACAGTGGTACCTCTATTTAAGAACTTAATTCGTTCCGTGACCAAGTTCTTAAGTAGAAAAGTATGTAAGTAGAAGCAATTTTTCCCATAGGAATCAATGTAAAAGCAAATAATGCGTGCTCGGAAAGCTCGGAATTTGGGTGGGGGGAGGAAGAGGAAGAAGAGGAGGAGGACAGTTGCTGCCGAAGGAAGAAGGTGAGACGAGGAGAATCAAAAAAGTCCAAAACTTTAAGGCTTAAAAAACAACAACAGAGGGACTCTATGGTGATGAGAAGGAGCACGTGCCTCCCATACACTGTGCCAGAAAGAGAAATCCAGGGGGAATAGCAGGAAACTGGCTGGGTCTTCGTGCTGCTCTCAAATTTCCTGGGAAATTTTTCCGGGCTCGGGTTCTTAAGTAGAAAATTCTTAAGAAGAGGGGGGAAAAAAATCTTGAACATCCGGTTCTTATCTAGAAAAGTTCTTAAATAGAGGCATTCTTAGGTAGAGGTACCACTGTATTTCTGTAACCATCTTTACCATTTTTGCATTAATTCTACTTCATGAATTTTCAAAGATATAAAGGTAAAAGCTTGCGGGGAGTATTCCCTATCTTGTTTGGCTCCAAGATGCATTAAAACCTGGAATAGATTAACATATAAACTCTGGTTTTATTAGTAGGTGAAACATATGCACACATAAAAATCTTTCCACTAGAGATGGGCTCAGGCAAACAAGGTTTTTAAACTGAAGTGATATAAGACCAAGATAAGCAAAACTGCACGCTCAAAGAAAAAAATTGCCAGCTGAGCAAGGATTCAGTCACCTCCATCATCTTGGTTGCAATCTGAGAGAAAAATCAGAAAGATGGAATTGCTCTCTACATCTGTTTTTAATTACCTTCTAAAATAGTCTCTCAAAACTCTAGGTAGCTACCACAGGCTTTTGAGTTCTTCTCTTGTTCCTTAGCCAACATGACCATTAAGGGAATTTGAGTACAGCGTATCTACAAGCCACATGGTTGGAGAAGGACAACCTAAGACAGGGTATTCAACCAGAGAAAGAAGACTCGGCAGGTAACATCGCATGCCAAAGGAAGTTTTATCTCCTAACAAACAGCTGTTTAAAGCAGAAGATCATTACTTTTTCAACAGAAGTACGAAGCCTATAGGGTCAAGCTTTCCTAAGGAACATCTTGGAGACCTCACCTACAAAAAGATATTGACAAAATTGAACGGGTCCAAAGACGGGCTACAAGAATGGTGGAAGGTCTTAAGGATAAAACGTATCAGGAAAGACTTCATGAACTCAATCTGTATAGTCTGGAGGACAGAAGGAAAAGGGGGGACATGATCGAAACATTTAAATATGTTAAAGGGTTAAATAAGATTCAGGAGGGAAGTGTTTTTAATAGGAAAGTGAACACAAGAACAAGGGGACACAATCTGAAGTTAGTTGGGGGGAAAATCAAAAGCAACGTGAGAAAATATTATTTCACTGAAAGAGTAGTAGATCCTTGGAACAAACTTCCAGCAGACGTGGTTGGTAAATCCACATTAACTGAATTTAAACATGCCTGGGATAAACATATATCTATAAGGGCAGACTAGATGGACCATGAGGTCTTTTTCTGCCGTCAGTCTTCTATGTTTCTATGTTTAGTTATTAAGCAGTAACCATTCTAGCAACATTCCTCTAAGCAAGTCCTGAGAAGACTCAGCTCAATATCTTAAAAAAAATAATAATCCAGATTTTCTATAGATGTTCAGAGTATTTAAGGCATTTTTACAGTATTTATCTGGTGTCAGTATGCTGACATTTCATATATTTATCTTTTGAACTTGTACAACTTCAAGAAATATTACTATGTAGCTGGGGATTATCTCTAGAAGTTTACATCAGATCGTGTTTCAATTTTGCAACACATAAAACTGAAAGTTAGAAAGTAAGTTAGTCGTTTTATTTTGCTAGAAGTTTAAAAAAAATCCATTTTTAAAAATCTTTTCAAGAGTACAGTAGTCCCTCGCTATACCGCGCTTCACCTACTGCGGCTTCACTTCATCGCGGGTTTCTGAGGAAGTTGATCTGCAGATTTAAACAGCCCGTCGAACTCCATCGGCAGGTTTTTCAAAAAAAAAAAAATATCTAAAATTGCAAATACTGTATTTAAATACTGTATATAAAATAAATACTGTGTGGGAAGGGTTTATAAACACTTAAAACAATGAAAACTTACCAAACAATTACAATATAAATACTTAAATAAGTACTATCAGTCGATAAATTCCCCATCGCGGATTTCACCTATCGCGGCCGGGTCTGGAACGTAACACCAGCGATAGGTGAGGGACTACTGTACAACGTATGACAATTTACAAAGAAAGTTACCTGCAGTATTTCCCCCCCAAATATGCCTTGCTAAATCACATAGAATAAGCATAGCTTTTTCACTTTTAACAGCAATAATTATAGTAACTCAGAGCTCCTCCTCCATATGTTACATAAATAGGAAATATAAAATTGGTAATTAGAAAAAAAACATATACAGGTTACAAATTATTTAAGACAAGGGTTGGTGATTCTAGGCTAACCAATTAAACAGCTCCTTAAATGAGTGAAAACCTGAACAGGTAGTTTACCTGATGGAACAATTAAACAGAGCCAGAATAATAATGCAGAGGCATAGAGAAGAAAGAAAAGAGGAAGAAACAATCCCAAAATACATTACACAGATACAAAAGGGCAGAGACCTTCAAACTTAGCAACTTTAAGACTTGTGGACTTCAACTCTCAGAATTCTCCAGCCAGCATAGCTAACTGGAGAATCCTGGGAGTTAAGTCCACAAGTTTTAAAGTTGCTAAGTTTGGGGACCCCTGTGATAGAGCCAACCAAATATGCCCAAGTCTTTTATACACTCATCACTGGCAAGATGAGTTAACATCTCTAAAAAAGCTACCATGTTTTTTCATTATTATACTCCTTAAAATTCAAGAAATATCACATCCTATTTGCCTCTGCTGAAAGTAAGGTTTCAAGATAGCATAAGGGAAAAATACTAAAACCAAATACAGTGGTACCTCTACTTAAGAACGCCTCTACTTAAGAACTTTTCTAGATATGAACCGGGTGTTCAAGATTTTTTTGCCTCTTCTTAAGATCCATTTTCTACTTAAGAACCCGAGCCTGCAAAAACTTTCCAGGAAATTTGTGAGCGGCATGAAGTCCCGGCCAGTTTCCTGCCATTTCCCCTTTAATCCCAGCCATCTCAGGCTTTTCTGGGCTGCCAGAGAAGCCTTTCGGTGGCGCTTAAGGAGGCTATGGCAGTCCAGAGTGAACAAAGCATTTTGTTGCCTCCCGGAGCATCTGGGCGTGGAAAGGCAAAAGGAGGCACTTCACCCCGGCCGAATCAACTCGGCTTCAGCCAAACCAAGGAGTCACCACAGTGAAGGAAAGGCGCCAGCTACAAAGCAAGCAAGTGAGAGAAGAGGGGAGCCCTTCAGCATGGGAAGGAAGAGGAAGCAAGTAGCAGCATCACAGCTGCTGCCTTTCGGCCAAAGGAGTGGGAAGTTCCCCCCTCTCGCCCACCTCTCTTTCTGTCTCTGGCACAGTGTATGGGAGGCAGTCTCACGCCAAGTATATGGGAGGCGCGTGTTCCTCCTCGCCGTTTTTTTTTAAAAAAACGTAATGTTTTGGATTTTTTTGATTCACCTCATCTCACCTTTCTTTGGCAGCGACTGTTCTCCTCCGCTTCTTCCTCCTCCTCCTCCCACCCAAATTCCGAGCTTTTATTTTTTTCCTAATGGGTTTGCACGCATTATTTGCTTTTTCATTGATTCCTATTGGAAAAATTGCTTCTACTTACAAACTTTTCTACTTAAGAACCTGGTCACGGAATGAATTAAGTTCTTAAGTAGAGGTACCACTCTACTATACTGTATTATTTTAAACATAACAATAGAGATAGGCAACTTAATTGACAACTGTTATAACTGCTGGAAGGTGTTGATCTGAGGACCCCACACTCCCAAAATCTCACTGCCTCAACTTGCTCCCTTATCACCAAAGCTCTTCTGAGGATCTTTGCATGAATTTTAAAAACAGGTAAGCGACAACATCAAAATTGTGTTATTGTGTATTTCAGGCAGAAGTGGGTTCCTACCAGTTCTAACCGGTTTTATAGAGCTACAGTAATATCTCGTCTTACAAACTTAATTGGTTCCGGAAGTAGGTTTGTAAGGCGAAAAGTTTGTAAGACGAAACATTGTTTCCCATAGGAAACAATGTAAAAGCGATTAATGCGTGCAAAGGGGGGGAAATCGCAAAATGGCGCTCCGCTGGGCACCCCCACTCGTCTGTCACCTTTTAAAACAGCCGGGGGACTTCTCGGCGTTCTCCCGAACCCGAACCCAAACTTTTCGGGTTCGGGAGGCCACCAAGAAGTGCCGCCGCCTGGCTGTCACCTTCTGAAACAGCCGGGGGGCTTCTCGTCTTCGTGATGTCAAAGCTCTGCCCATGGAATTCCCTATTCCAGCCTCCAGATTGGCCGAAAACGCCGCCGCCGATTGCAAAAACGGCGCTCAGCTGGGCGCCGCCATCCGGCTGTAACCTTCTGAAACCTCTGGGTTCGGCATTCGGGAGAACACCGAAGCCCCCCGGCTGTTTCAGAAGGTGACAGCTGGGCGGTGGTGCTTCTCGGCGGCCTCCTGAACCCAAACCCGAAAAGTTCGGGTTCGGGTTCACGCTGAGAAGCCCCCCCCGGCTGTTTTAAAAGGTGACAGCTGGGCGGCGGCACCCAGTGGAGCGCCATTTTGCAATCTGCGGTGGGTTCATAAGCCGAAAAAAGTTCGTAAGAAGAGGCAAAAAATTTCCGAACCCTGGGTTCGTATCACGAGGGGTCCGTATCATGAGGTACCACTGCATTAGTAAACTGGTGGTGGCATCATGGAGCCGGTTCTGTCAGTGCCGGTCTGTGGATGCTGCCATCTTTATTTTGGTTGTTCTGGCTTTTTGCTTCTGCGAATGCACAGAAGCCAGGTTTTTGGCATTGCACACGCGCACATGCTTGCACAACATGGCCACGCGGCACCCAATGTGCACCCTGCCATGCGGCCAGAAGGAAGCAAACCAGCGGTGAGGCAAGTTAGAACTCTCCCCTGATTTCAGGGCTAGTCTGCCTTTCTCAAAGAGAGTTGGTGAATACCCTTATTTGGCCAAATATTGAGATATTTAAGGAGGGGAGGTAGAAGGGAAGAACTTCATTTGTCACATAGCCTGGAAGCATATATAAGGCAACCACCCTCCCCACATTGTCTGCCTCTGGATGATATCATAATTGTACTGCCAGGAGGATGCATAACTTTAGTCAACAGGCTGCTCTACAGAAACTACAAAGACCGTACAATAAACAACAAAGGTTTTGTGCTGTTTTATTCTGTATGCCCGCAAAGTATATTAAAGTTGGAGACACAACCATAAGCATTGCCTAAACAAACACACGCACACATAAAACAAAGGCTGGTAGAACTGTGCCCCTTGTACAATGCCAGGATAAACAACACAAAGAAACAGATAACGGAGAAAACCTACAAATCACTTCCATATTTAAAATCAAATTAGTTCAGCAAGATTAATTATATTGAAAAGTACACCAAAGATGACTATTGTAAATAATCAGCTCTATATTTCATGAAGTATGTTAGGTTCACCCTCATGAAAAAACAGCTGGCTTTTAGAACTTTATGTCAGCCCTTGTCAGGGCTTCAAATATATAAATATTAAGAGGATCTCGTAAAGTTTAAAAAATGTTTAAAGTTTTGACTTTAAAGCTATATTTCTTACATGGAATCTAGGTCCTAAGAATGTTGTGGTGATGGGGGAGCAGACTTCTGCTGATTTCCCTGCAATATTCTTTTCCTAAAATATGGCATATAACAAGGGTGTCAAACTCAAGGCCTGTGGGCCAAATCTGGATTGCAGGGGTGCTTAGATCTAGTCTGCAGGGCCACCCTGGAAACAGCGAAGGACCAGCCCGCGATACCTCTTCCAGCGAAAATAGAACTCGGGAGGCTGCGACGGCCTCCTGCAATCCTGTTTTCACTGTTGTAATAGACCGTTGCAGCCTCCTGAGCTCCGTTTTCACTGGCAGAGTTCTCAGCACACCACAAACGCCCACAACATGAGTGATATCAAGCTGACCATACCCACTCTGGCCACACCCACCTATGCCCCAAGGTCAAACCCAACCTTGATGCAGCCCTCAATGAAATAGAGTTTGGCATCCTGGCATATAAGTGTGTGGATTTAAAGTCCCAAACATAACCTGATATATGTTGATCTCCCTACACCAGTGATGGCGAACCTTTTTTTCCTTGAGTGCTGAAAGAGTGTGTGGGTGTGCTACTGCACATGCAGGAGTGCCAACACCCACAATTCAATGCCTGGGAAGGGTGAAAACAGCTTTCCCTGCCCCCTGAAGACTGGAAACGGCTGTTTCCCAACTTCTGGTGGGCCCAGTAGGCTCATATTTTGAACTCTCCAGGCTCCAAAACGCTTCCCTGGAGCTGGGGGAGGGTAAAAATATTTATTTATTTATTTATTGGATTTGTATGCCGCCCCTCTCCGTAGACTCAAGGCGGCTAACAACAGTAATAAAAAACATCATGTAAATCCAATACTAAAAACAACTAAAAAAAACCTTATTATAAAACTAAACATCCATACAAACAAACAAACAAACAAACAAACAAACAAACATACTATGCATAAATTGTAAAGGCCTAGGGGGAAAGAATGTCTCAATTCCCCCATGCCTGACGGCACAGGTAGGTTTACGAAAGGCAAGGAGGGTGGGGGCAATTCTAATCTATGGGGGGAGTTGATTCCAGAGGGCCGGGGCCGCCACAGAGAAGGCTTTTCCCCTGGGCCCCGCCAAGCGACATTGTTTTGTTGACGGGACCCGGAGAAGGCCCACTCTGTGGGACCTAACCGGTCGCTGGGATTCATGCGGCAGAAGGCGGTCTTGTAGATACCCTGGTCCGGTGCCATGAAGGGCTTTATAGGTGATGACCAACACTTTGAATTGTGACCAGAAACTGATCGGCAACCAATGCAGACTGCCGAGTGTTGGTGTTACATGGGCATTTTTGGGAAAGCCCATGATAGCTCTCGCAGCTGCATTCTGCACGATCTGAAGTCTCCGAACACTTTTCAAAATACCCTCCCCCATCAACCTGGAAGCTATCTGGAAGCCAAAAATGCCCTCCCAGAGCCTCTGTGAGAGCCCAAAATCAGCTGGCCGGCACACACATGCATTATTTATTATTACTATTATTTATTGGATTTGTATACCGCCCCTCTCCGCAGACTTGGGGCGGCATGTTGGAGCTGAGCTAGGGCAACGGATATGGTTCAGCAGATATGGTTCTGTGTGCCACCTGTGGCATTCGTGCCATAGGTTTGCCATCACTGCTCTACACCAATGAAATGACAAGTCAGAGGGGAGAGATTCAGGAAGCTTTCAATGGGATAAGAAAATTGTTTTCTTTTATCCACGCCCACCCACCCACTCCATGGGTGCCAACACTGAGAATATTTGCATGACTGCCCCTTTCTGCATCACTGGAAGGAGTGACTGGCTGCATATCATTTGCCTGCTCACTAGCCTTCGGTTCTTGTTAGCTGTTGTGGTTAGCTCTGGCCCAGCTCCTGCCCCAAGGACTGTGGATGTGGGGGAGACATCCACATGCTGCAGGCCTGTTTTGCCCCCGGTGGAATCTGACGATGAAGGCTCCTCTGACCAAGAAGACATGAGTGACAGGGAGGAGGAGAGTGTGGCAGACAGCTCAGAAGGAGATCAATTATCTAGCTCCTCCTTGGATTCAGAACAAGAGTTAATGATACAGCCACGCATGCGGAGAGCAATGCATAGGCAACAACAACTGAGAGATTATTATCAACGAAAATGAGGCCACCTGTGGTTGGGTGGGACTGTGGTAATTAGTGCTGCTGCTATAAATAGCAGCCTGTGGGTTTGTCCATTGTGGAGGATTATCTGATCGTTGTGTTTCGTGACTGCTTTACTGACTTTGACTTTTTGTGTGCTGATTTTTCCCTGCTTTGAAACTAAACCAGAGCAAAGTGTGTTTCACTTTGTGAAAGAAGGACTTTGAATTGCCTCACAGCTGCAAGCTAAGTATCACAGGACTGATAAGGGACTTGTATAAATTACCAGTTTGTTTGGAGACGAGTGCTCTTTGCTATAAATAAAGAGGGCTTAGTTTAAGTGAATTTTCATTATAAAGAACATTGTTTTGAATTTTCAAACGTGTGTGTGTCTGAAATTTGTACCTGTGAATTTTTGGGAGGAGTGTACCAGAGAGCCCAACAGAACAGTTAGCACTTTTGTTGAGCCCAGACAGTCAATGTGTGTCCAATTGTGGCATGTGTGTGTCTATAAAGAAAGCAACAGAAACGAGGTTTTGGCTTTGCCATGGCTTCTTAAGCATACTAGTCAGTAGGAAGGTATGCTTTTAAATCTTGGTCATTTCCAAGAAATAGCACAAACAATATTATTTGTAACATAAGAACTGCAAATGACAAGAAGAAAAGATTGCAACACTTCTTTTTCTATTTACGCTAAAAGTTGCAGCATGCAAAAACAGGCAGGCAGACAAAACAGCTAAATGATTCCACAGATCAAAACTAAAATTTTCTTACTTAAAAAAGACGTGTTAGTTGTTCTGGAAGAATGAACTCCCTGGCATTCTTTTCATTACGAGCAATGCAGTGGGTGGGATAAGAAAAGGAAGGACAAACGAAAAACAGAAGGAACCC
Organism: Erythrolamprus reginae; assembly: GCF_031021105.1. Lineage (NCBI taxonomy): Eukaryota > Metazoa > Chordata > Lepidosauria > Squamata > Dipsadidae > Erythrolamprus > Erythrolamprus reginae. The sequence goes on from NC_091951.1 coordinate 319,658,137, forward strand.
AGGAAAAATAAATAAATCAAGGAAGACATTTAAAGAATGGAAGAGGACGGAACAAGCAGGGACTGAGAAGGCAAGAGTGACAGAGAGACTACTGACAAAACGTTGACGAGCAAACTGCAAAGAAAAGATGAAGAAAAAGAAAATAATGAAACATTCCCTCCCCCAATAAATATTGACACAAAATTATCTAAAGTTTCCCATAGTTTCCTATGCAAAATTATGTGTTTCTAATTCCATTTGAATCAAGACATTTAAATATGTCTAAGTGTGTACCGGTTTGGACAAAAGTCTGCAGAAATTAAACCGAAGAACGTCACTATTAAATTGGTACCTCCTGCAGGATATTTTGATTAAGGCCTTGGTCCAGCTCTTTTTATGCAACTTATTTTATTAGGGCTAAAAGGCATTAGGACAGTGATGGCAAACCTCTGGCACGGGTGCCAGAGGTGGCACACGGAGCCGTATCTGTTGGCAAGCGAGCCGTTGCCCTAGCTCAGCTCCAACATGAATGTGTGTGCCGGCCATCTGAAAGTGCCTGGCTTGCACAGAGGCTCAGGGAGGATGCTTTTGGCTTTCAGAGAGCCTCCGGGATGATGGGGGAAGGCCTTTGGAGCCTGGGGAGGGCGAAACATGAGCCTACTCGGCCCACCAGAACTTGGGAAACTGGCCGTTTCTGGCCTCTAGAGGGCCTCCGGGGGGTGGGGAAAGCTGTTTTTCACCCTCCCCAGGCATTGAATTATGGGTGTGAGCACTCATGCATGCATAATAGCATGCACCCACACTCTTTCAGCACCCGAGGTGTTCTGCCGGGCTCTCTGATAGGAGCCTCCCGAAAATTCAATAAGGGAGGCCACCTGCGTTTGGGTGGGGCTCCAGTAATTAGGGCTGCTGCTATAAATAGCAGCATGTGGGTTTGGCCGTTGTGGAAGAATATCTGGTCAGAGCAATGTGTGTGTGTGTGTGTGTGTGTCTCACTTTGTTGGAAGAAGAAGGGGTGTGAAGTTTCTTCACAGCTGCTAGCTAAGTACTTAATGGCTGCTTAAGGGAAATTGAACAGACTACCCGGTTGTTTTGGGAAGAGTGCTCTTTGCAATACAAAAAGAGTGCTTTGTTTATTTTGAATTTTGTGATAAAGAACATTGTTTTGAATTTTCAAATTTCAGACACACACACGTTTGAAAATTCAAAACAATGTTATTTATCACAACATTCAAAATAAACAAAGCACTCTTTTTGTATTGCAAAGAGCACTCTTCCCAAAACAACCGGGTAGTCTGTACAATTTCCCTTAAGCAGCCATTAAGTACTTAGCTAGCAGCTGTGAAGAAACTTCACACCCCTTCTTCTTCCAACAAAGTGAGACACACACACACACATTGCTCTGACCAGATATTCTTCCACAACGGCCAAACCCACATGCTGCTATTTATAGCAGCAGCCCTAATTACTGGAGCCCCACCCAAACGCAGGTGGCCTCCCTTATTTCCTGTAATATGTTCTTATTTGGTCTCTTCTACGCATAATTCTGCGCTTGCGTGGGTCCAAAATGTCATCATCTGAATCAATGGAAGATAAGGGAGACTGATTGCCTGGGCTGTGTGCCAAGCCCCCCTCTGCCGAGTCACTCCCACCTTCTTCTTCGTCCAAGGAAACTAAACTCTGAACTGATTCTGTCAGCAATAACACAGGCCTGTGACATGTTGAATTTCCCCCTGCATCCACCTCTCCATTCCCTGGGGCAGGAGCTGGGCCAGAGCCAACCACAACACGAGGAAAAAAAGGTTCACCCTCACTGTATTAGGATATGAGTAGGGCCTGAGTAATACAGCACTTCTGCTATGAGTGCACTTTCTCCCTTTTCCCCCCTTCCACCTATGCTTTGCAGAGAGCAGCCTCTGTTTAAAATAAATCTCATTGAAATAAATGAAGATTCTGCACAGGCAGTACTTGGTGGATTGGAAACATAATCTTCAGAGACAGGACCTGCAAATCTTAAAATGTACTTTAAAGTGTAGTGGGAGTACTTAATCAATCACATGAGAGAGAGAGAGAGAGAGAGAGAGAAAGAGAGAAAGACTTTGGTCGAAAACCAAAACTGTGATAAAAAGGCTAATTAGCAGGAGCAATGGGAGAAAGATGGATGTACTGCCTCCAAACTCAAAACAGCAAAATTAATTACTAAAGAGAACTTGCACACAAATCTCTTGAGGTCTAAATGAGGTCTCTAGAAGGTTACATATTTCTTTAATTCTGAAGAAATGAATGTGGATAAATAAATTCCAGGCTTCCAAGAGTATCAGAACGATACTTCTCAACGGGTGGTGCACAGAGGCAGTCAAGTGGCATGCAACCACTCTTGCCAACTGCAACAAAATGAGACCCAGCAGGAAGAAATGGCGAAAGGGGAGCTATCAGGAAGCAATGGCAACATTTGGGAAACTGCTTCTTAAAATGTGTCCCCTTGTAAGAAAAAGGAGGCAAACGCACATACAAGAGCAGAAAAGTAAACGTGAGTGCATAAACATACACATGACAATTAGAACATAACTAATTCTCAGCTATAGAAATCAACATAACTAACTCAGCCGTAGAAATCAAACCTGCAATACCACAACAGCTGCAAGAATTACATATACTCAATGCTGGAAAGAGGAACTCACACCAACGATATATAACATGATAGCTAAGATATACCAGGTAGTGGAAATGACTAAATTGACCTACGAACTACAGGATAAGGATATGGAGGACTTTCACAAAAGCTGGGACAGATGGTATATCTGGGTTGCCAAAAATAAATTAAAATAAAATAAAATAAAATGAAAAGAAATTAGGAACCCCAAATCCAAATTTAGAGACAATAAATTTAATTAATATCAATAAATATTAATAAATTATAGCATCATTATACCATTGAAGAAAAAAAGCATATATGATTGATATTATAATTATAATAAGGAAATTATAAGATTGTATTTATGTATTAAATATATAACTATTGTTAAAAGGAAGATATTCCTTTGCAAATTAGACGTAAGCTGCACATAAATTACACTACTCTTTGAGTAGTGCACATTGTAAATAATGATACCAAATATGTTATGTATAAAGCAGGATGCTTTATTTCTTTTCTTTTTCTTTCTCTCTCATCTCCCTTTCCCTTCCCTTTTTTCCCATACTTGTTTTATGTGTACATATTGTCAATATGTTGCCCCTTGTTGTGTATTTTTAATGTAGATACTTAATAAAACTTTTTTCAAAAAGAAAAAAGAAAAAAAAAGAAATCAAACCTGCAAGAGAGATCTGGGAAGTCCTACTTTTGGACAGCAGTGGCCAACAGGGGCAAGCGTGCTATTCTGTATTAATCTGTTTGCTAAACGCCTACCAGTGGATTTGCCTGCCTTTCCCCAACCTATTGTCAGGTGAACAATTAAGACGTCTGAGAAAATAAATGAACTTCCACGTCTTATTTCTTTAGCGTAGAGACATATTTATTAACAGAGCCAAATTAGATTCAACATGCTTCATTCCAACTTAAGGTCCCTTACATCCAGGTCAAAAGCTCATCTCCCATCCCCACACCCACAAGGGCAAATCATGTGGACAAATCCAATGCAGGGATTTCTAATTCCTTCCCCCGTTGGGTCTATACTGGGAAAAATTAATAGGAATTAGAGGGAGAAGACTAGGCTCATGGGAGCAAGAAAGTGTTCTCCTGGTACAATGTGTGTGGAGGGATGCTCTCTTGCAGGCTAGTTATATTTGCTTTTTGTTTTGATGTGATCTTTGGAGTTGTCAATATTACCATTTTTTAAAATCATTTGCTGTGACCTGCATCATTTGACTTTCAGTAGTATCAAAAGCAACCATGGAGACCAGTGCTTCTCAACCTAGGGGTCAGGACCCCTTTGGGGTTGAACGACCATTTCACACGGGTCGCCTAAGACCCTGGGGAAAGACAAATTTCCTATGGTGTTAGGAACTAAAGCTTCTATTCTGGTGCCTTGGAACATTTTTTTTACAATCCGACTAATCAGGCGTTTACATTGGGGGTGTCCCTCTGACCTTCCTGCCAATCAGTTCAAAGCTCTGTTGGGAGAATTGGCGCTAGACTTATGGTTGGGGGTCACCACAACAAGATAAACTGTATTAAGGGGTCGCAGCATTAGAAAGGTTAAGAACCACTGATGTAGACCATGAGAACAACACATTAATGTTTATCACAACAATTGTGATTAAAGGGACTGAAATTTGCATTATGGTATATTATAATCTAAAATGATGTACTGTTGTTATATAACTCCAGAAAAAAATAGCCAATTATATGAGGGCACTTCAAATTTATGTTGGTGGGATAAAATGAAGGGTCATTTTATCATGTCTGGTGGACTTGTAAACAAGCCAGAAATTTTTCAGTTCAAATACATACAATGATCCAAAGAATTTTAAAGACTAAGAGACAACTGAAGCCAGAACATATCTTGTTGAATTAATGGACAGACAATAGAAAAGAACCACAGAAGACTATTTTTATATATGATCTGCTGCCAGACTATTATATGTACAAAAATGGAAAATCTCTGATATACCCACAATTGGAGTGGTCAGTGAAGATAATAGACTAACAGAGATGGCAAAATTAATTGAAAAAAGATCAACTATTATTATTATTATTATTATTATTATTATTATTATTATTATTAATTAGATTTGTATGCCCTTATGGATTTCTTACTTAAAAAGGAAAAAACCCCATGAACTTGTGATTTATGGGTTTGATGATTAGAAAGGGTGATTTATGGAAGAAGGAAATTAAGATGCTACTTTAGAGAAAGTAAAATATAAATGTATTTTTAACTGTCAAAAGAGGCAAAAGTTATGCCTTCTCTTTTATATTTATTTCTTTTTCTATTTTCTTACCTATTCAATTTTCTTCATTGTCTTTTTTCTTTTCTATGCTTGTATTGCTTTTATTTTGTTAAAAAACTCAATGAAATCATATTATAAAATAAAAAAAAACAATGATTATTATGAAGCAATGAGCTAGCGGATATGTAATTTCTTGAATCTCTCCTGAATGTATGTAAGGTGTATGTGTGCATAATGCATACTGCTTATATAATAAATATATTTATTTTTGCCATACATGGTGTATTCATAACCAAGTCCTTATTTCTAATCTTGACAAATTAGTAGACATGAGGAGGATTTTTATAAACTTCATCCTGAATGATAATTATAATCTAATGCCAATAAACATAAATGACCTTCTGAGGAAAAAAAAATAACATTTTTTGTTTCTATCAAATTCTTTTGATAGGATTGCTTAAAAACCTCTGTCTGTATTAAAACATTTCATCAAAGTTTTCAGATAGTGTAATAACATTTTTATGTAACAGTGCACTTCAAAATTCATCCCGGCTTAGATTCACTTTGAACCAAGACCTTCCAGTCAACGAAGCAGTGGAAGTGATGTGCCGGTGCCTGGAGGCTGTTGGGGCCTGGATGGGTGTCAACAAACTCAAACTCAACCCAGACAAGACGGAGTGGCTGTGGGTTTTGCCTCCCAAGGACAATTCTATCTGTTCGTCCATTACCCTGGGGGGGGGGAATTATTGACCCCCTCAGAGAGGGTCCGCAACTTGGGCATCCTCCTCGATCCACAGCTCACATTAGAGAAACACCTTTCAGCTGTGGCGAGGGGGGCGTTTGCCCAGGTTCGCCTGGTGCGCCAGTTGCGGCCCTATTTGGACCGGAAGTCATTGCTCACAGTCACTCATGCCCTCATCACCTCGAGGCTCGACTACTGTAATGCTCTCTACATGGGGCTACCTTTGAAAAGTGTTCGGAAACTTCAGATCGTGCAGAATGCAGCTGCGAGAGCAATTATTGGCTTCTCTAAGTATGCCCATATTACTCCAGCACTCTGCAGTCTGCATTGGTTGCCGATCAGTTTCCGGTCACAATTCAAAGTGTTGGTTATGACCTATAAAGCCCTTCATGGCACCGGACCAGAATATCTTCGGGACTGCCTTCTGCCGCACGAATCCCAGCGACCAGTTAGGTCCCACAGAGTTGGCCTTCTCCGGGTCCCGTCGACGAAACAATGTCGTCTGGCAGGACCCAGGGGAAGAGCCTTCTCTGTGGCAGCCCCGAACCTCTGGAACCAGCTCCCCCCCTGAGATTAGGATTGCCCCCACCCTCCTTGCCTTTCGTAAACTCCTTAAAACCCACCTCTGCTGTAAGGCATGGGGGAACTGAAACATCTTCCCCTTGCCCATGTTGTTTTGTTGTTTGATTGATTGTGTGCTTGTTTTTTATATATATTGGGATTGTTTTATGAATTTCTTAACTTAAAATTGTAATTGGATTGGTGGGCATTAGATTTGTGACTATATACTGTTGTTGTTGGTTTTTTTTGCTATTGTTGTGAGCCGCCCCGAGTCTGCGGAGAGGGGCGGCATATAAATCCAATAAATCTAATCTAATCTTCAGTATACACAATACAAGACTTCTACTGTATTTGCAGTTCAGTGTTTTAATAAAAAAATGGAATGTAATTACAATGGAGGCATGGATAATTCAAATTTCAAATTTTATTTGGGATGCTTTTATACCTGAAGCAAAATAAAAAACTAGATCAAAGGTAGAATATGTGCTCTCACTATAATCCATCTTTCCTTCCTCTGCCTATAAGTAAGAAGGGCTATTGCTTTATTTAATAGCAATAGCAATAGGACTTAGACTTGTATAACAGTCCATAGTGCTTTATAGCCTCCTCTAAGCGGTTTACAGAGTCAGCATATTGCCCCCAACAATTTGGATCCTCAGAAATAGAAATTGAGAGTAAGCTTCAGAATGCCATGTGCAGCAGTGTTAATTCAATTTGCATGTGCTTTTTATGTGCACAGATGCGCATTTACTGTGCTACAACCCCAGTGACGAATGGGAATAAACAATTGGCAACCCCATTCCTCGAGCATTCTGAAGGCAAAATGTTCATTCTTTGCAGAAATCTAGTTGCTAATATACATTGTACTTTGTAAAACTGCTGTCACAGGTTGATCTCCACCTCCCCCCCTCCAACTCCATTTTAAGGGCCCCAGTTTGATCATTTTGCTCTTAAAACATTCTGAACAATCTGTCTGGTGGGTTATTAATGTGTCTACAAAAAAGCAGGCTATCAGAACTCACAACCCTGCTCCATAAAAAAAGCCACTGGGTTTTGCAACAGCATCAGGACACAGACATATAAAACCATTATGATTTATGCTTCCAGTATTTCTACTGGGGAAGCAGAGACATGATGCCTTTGTTCTATCATTTACAGGAACAGTTCACACATACACTATATTTAAAACATTTCCCAAAACTGCTACAGAAACATACTTCAAATGTTTTGATAAAGAAGATTAATCAAGTGCTCTCAAAAGTACATACCAGTAGTGCAAATGGATATGAGACATGATAATGGGAAGGCCAGATGTCATCCCAGACATCAGAATGATGTACACAGAGTTAGAAAGCACGTCTTATAAGATACAGGGATGTTAGACTGGAGTAGGTCAATAATTCAATTAGTCTAATACCCTAGCTATGCTGTTTCACTGGCCCAAGAACTCTGAACAGTCTGAACAAGGGGGGGGGGGCTGCCTTATGGGTGTGGACACACATTTTATTTATTTATTTAATTGGACTTGTATGCCGCCCCTCTCCGTGGACTTGGGGAGGCTCATAGCATATACCAAAAACATAACAATACAGTTTATCCAATTAATATACTAAAAAGATTCTTAAAAATTCTAACTTAAAGCATTCATTTGCATTCATTCAATAATCACACTAACGACATTCGTTGGTCAGGGGGAAGGTCTAATGTCCCCGGGCCTGGCGGCAAAGATGTGTTTTTCGGAAGGCATGTGCTATCACATATGCACGTGCCATTTGTTTGTTTTTGAACTTCTGGTAGGCCCATTGGGTCTGTTTCTCACCATGCATAGGATTGGGAGGCTTTCCTGAAGCCTGGAGAGGTAAAAACAGCCTCTCCCCCACTCCAGAATGCCAAATATCAGCTGGCCATATCAGCTGACATAGGGCAACTGCCCTTAGATATGGCTCTGGCCTGCCACCTGTGGCATACGTGCCATAGGTTTGCCATCATTGGGTTCCGTCAACTAAGCAATGTCGTCTGGCGGGACCCAGGGGAAGAGCCTTCTCTGTGGCGGCCCCAACCCTCTGGAACCAACTCCCCATGGAGATCAAAACGACCCCCACCCTCCTTGCTTTTCATAAGTTGTTGAAAACTCACCTTTGCTGCCAGGAATGGGGAAATTGACACCTCCCCTAACTACTGCTTTATGTATGGTTTGATTGAGTTGTGTGATTATTTTATTAATAAGGATTTTTAAATTGTGTTTTTAGATATTGGATTTGTACTTTGTTATTATTGTTGTGAGCCACCCCGAGTTCTCGGAGAGGGGCAGCATACAAATCTAATATATTATTATTATTATTATTATTATTAATGTTGTTGTTATTATTATCATCATCACTATCCCAATTATAGATGATGTCTGTAATGTTTCACCTTTGCCACCTAATAAACAACTATAATATAAAAAAGATAGATTTCTTTAAAAATCTATTTTAAAATCCATTTAAAAAAAACAAACACAGATTGAGCAAAATGCAAGAAAAACAACTCTTTTTTCTGACTGATGAAATGTATTGTAACACTAAAAATTACAGCTCTGGCAGAAGAGCTCCATGTTATGCAACATTCTATGTCTGTTTCTCTCTCTGGGAGAACAATTTGCCTCTTAGAGCAGACATCGTTGTACTGGAATTGTGGTACTGAAAGCTACTTATTGCACATGTTAATATTCCAGCCAATAATATTAAAGGCATAATGCACAAGAGACGAGTGAAATTGCTCCTCTGGAAGATTGGCCTAAAGCAGGGGTCTCCAACTTTGGCAGCTTGAAGCCAGGAGGATTTCGACAAAGCTGGTTGGAGAATTCTGGGAGTTAAAATCCACCAGGCTTCAAGTTGCCAAGGTTGGAGACCTCTGGCCTAGAGTAGGGATGGTAAAGTGGAGCTATCTAGGCTGCTCTACACTTTCATTATTCCTGAGCAATAACTGTCCGTGATGAATTGATGAGATTTAATCACATTAAAAAATTATAAGCAGGTGATAGTAGTACCGGTAATTAACTTTTGCTATAATAATTATTTTAAAAACTCCAACAACAAGAAGCCCTCATTGTGATAGAATGCAATCATAAGATATTTTATTGATCTGCGAATTTTAAGTGGTTTTAATAGTTTAACTAAAGGAGCTTGGGGCTTTTCATACAAAATTATATTTGCTTTTTATAGTATACCATTTTGAAACCAGATATACTGAAAAACAGTATAATAATGTTTTAAGTAAATATTTTAAAAGAGAAAGCCTGACCAGATAGAGCAATATAAAATGTATGATTAAAACCGTTACTCTGTTCCAACCTATTAATAACTACACATACTTGAGGATTTTGAATATGTAAAGGAAAATTTATAAAATGTAGAAGATTGAACTGAGTGGACACAAGATTTAGAATCCTAGACTTATAAGGCAAAGATAAAAGATCTGGCTATGTTTAGTCTATAGGAAAGGGGGGAAAATAAACTTAATTATAGAAATAGTCAGATTTGTTCCTATGATTAAATTCAAATAAAGTGAATTAGTGAGTTTAATAAACTATTGTGTTCATGTAGAAATGTAGCTGATTAATTAACTTTGTATATTATTACAAGAGCAATATAACTTTAGTCTAAGTTTGGCTTCCATTTTAAGAAATCACAAGTGAATAATAAGGATTTTTCCATTGCAATTGATCTAAAATACAGGAAACACTAACAGGTTAAATCTACAGACAAGTGCGTTGCAAAAACTATATTCCTATGATCTTTGAGCTTCATTCTATTTTTTATGCATTTTTCAACAGTAACAAGACAAGTACAAGGAAAGCTTATAAACATATATATTGTATATTAAAACATGCACAATGTTACAATTTGGCATTTTGGAAAAGAATAACATAAGGATGTATTTGTCACCCCAATCATCAAAAACTGATTACAAAATATCTCTATAGGAGCTCTTAAGTATCACATTACTTCATATTAAAACTACAGTACTATCCTCAGACTTGGGCACATTATCAGCATATTTCTACAAAGTTGCATAAGGTCTGAGCTTTTGTTTCAGAACACAAATTATACACTTTCCCACTGTTTGGCCAGTCAGGCACGGTATTATCCAGGCTCAGCCAACAAGGCCCAAAAGTATTTTAAAAAACCCGAAATAAAATTCAGAGTCAGAGAGTTTATGATGAGTTGTTTTTGTTTTGTCGGTTATTTACAAGAGGAAAAGGCCATAAGAGTTTTAAAGAAGCTGGAAAACTCATTTTATGTTCTGCTTCAAGAAAAAAAAATATTGGTAATATCCCAAATCATGGTGTTAATGGTATGGTGAGTAGTGAGTAGCACGTTTTGAATTCCATTTTATGATTTTATTCCTATAGTAGATGTTTAATGTATATACTTAATTACTATAAACTGCAGAGTCTCATGATTGCAACATATATAAATTTGATACAGATGTGCTGTTATAATTATTTTGGAGCTATAGTTTTAATTATGGCTCATAGTATTCTACTTTTTTTAAAGCACTTGTCTCAGCCAAACTTTATCTCTGCTGGAGTGATATGAAAGCAAGCAATACAAATACAGGTAGTCTTCAACTTACAACCACAATTTAGCCCAAAAATTATATTTATTTATTTATTTATTCATTCATTCATTCAATTTTTATGCCGCCCGTCTCCTTAGACTCAGGGCGGCTTACAACATGTTAGCAATAGCACTTTTTAAACAGAGCTAGGCTATTGCCCCCACAATCCGGGTCCTCATTTTACCCACCTCGAAAGGATGGATGGCTGAGTTAACCCTGAGCCGGTGATGAGATTTGAACCGCTGACCTACAGATCTACAAGTCAGCTTCAGTGGCCTGCAGTACAGCACTCTACCTGCTGTGCCACCCCGGCTCATTACTAAATGATAAAGTTCTGCTCCATTTTATGACCTTTCTTGCCACAACTGTTAAGTGAATCACTGCAGTTGTTACGTTAGTAACATGGTTGTCAAGTCAATCTGACTTCCCCATTGTCTTTGCTTGTCAGAAGGTTGCAAAAGCTGACCACATGACTCCGTGACCATCATAAATATGAATGAGTTGTCAAGTGACTGAATTTCGATCATGGGGATGCTGCAACAGTCATAAGTGTGAAAATGGTCGTCAGTCATTTTTTTCAGGGCCGTGAAAACTTTGATCCCTAAATGAACCATTTATATCTGTGGTGTCAAACTCAAGGCCTGGGGCCCGAATCCAGTCCACAGAACACTTAGATCTGGCCTGCGGGCTGCCCTGGAAACAGCGACGGACTGGAATGTGGTGTTCTGCCAGCGAAATTGGGCTCCTGAACTCCATTTTCGGCAGCCATGGTCTCCTGCAACCCTCTGCCGGCAAAAATGGAGTGTTGCAGGAGGCTGTGTCAGCCGAAAACGGAGCACGGGAGTCTGTTTTCTCTGGCAAAGTACCTGGGTCACCACAGATGCCCACAACCTGAGTCACATTGATTTGGCCACATCCACCCCTGCCCCTGGAGGTCAAACTCAACCCTAATGTGGCCCTCAATGAAATTGAGTTTGACACCCCTGACTTATATAATATGAAGTTGCACTAATGTCCAGGTAGGTTAGGTAAGTCCGACTTGTACAGGTAGCAAGCTGACTTAACAACCTCTAGAAGTCAGACATACAAAATTCACATAGACATTAGTGCAATTAATGCATTGTATAAGTGAGGCCTGAGAACCAGCCAGAGAATCTGAAAAGAATAAACCATGGTGTCAAGAGTGTGCACAGTGTGATTATGTGAGACAACCCAGGAGTCATAATATCAAACAGAGCTTTGTGATTATTGTAAGCCACCCAGAGTCCTGCCGGAGTGGGGCGGCATATAAATATCACAAAATAAAATAAAATAATAATAAATAGCGGTTTATCTCTATAAAAGAATATACATACACATACTAGGCAAAGGTCAATCAATCAATCAGCATCTACAGCAGGGAAGAACAGAGACAGAGATATGCCCCCAAAGGGCCTTTCTTATAATACAGATTATTAAAGTGATAACAGTCAAATAACCCTGCCGAACCCTGTAATTTGCACCACTGCATCATCATTACAGCATTATAGTATTACAGAAGCTGGTCATCATTACCCTGACACATGGTATAATCCCCCGAGCCCATTAAAAATGCATTTCTTTGACAACAGTGGTGGCTAATCCGGCTTTTTCTACCCTTTAGGCCTGAAGGAGTCCTTTTGAAACAATGTTAGATGTTATAATTTGAAGTGACACGTTATTCAGCTTTTTATTGGACACACCATTGCATTTGATTTCTAAAGCTAAGAAATTCTTTCATTTTGAATAATTGACTTGTGATATATTGTTTAATTGCTATACTTACAATGGTATGCCACATAAGAAAGGACCTTTCCTACAGATCCTGGGTGACTGCTTGGGGTTGGCAAACATTTAAGAAATTAAGATCTTAGATCAGTGATGGCGAACCTTTTTTTCCTTGGGTGCCGAAACAGCATGTACCCACACCCATAGTTCAATGCCTGGGGAGGGCGAAAACAGCTCCCCCCTCGGAGGCCAGAAACAGCCTGTTTTCCAACTTCTGGTGGGCCCAGTAGGCTCACGTTTCACCCTCCCCAGCAGTGTTCCCTCTAATTTTTTTGGGGGGTGGGCGGAAAAGTATAGTGTCTGAGCGGCAGTCCCTTCGGGACTGGGCGGCACAGAAATAATAAATAAATAAACAAACAAACAAACAAACAAAAAACCCACCCTGTTTTGCCTCAGAGAATTTCAAAATAAAATACTGTACTGTGTGTCTATAACAGTGAGCTCATAATAGGGCAACTCTATCAATATCAAAATGCCACTTAAATAGTTGAGCTAGTTTCAAACTAGATTTTGATTTTCTTTCTCTCTTCCTTACTCCCATTCTTTTTCTTTCTCTTTTCCTTCCTCTCTTTTTTCTATCTGTTTCTCTCTCTTCCTCTCTCTCTCCTTCCCTCTCACTCTTTCCCTCTCGGCTTCTGGGCAGGTTTGGAAAACTCTGAGTTGATGATGATTGTTAAGTGAGCGATTGCTCACTGCTCAGCTTAGAGGGAACTATGCTCCCCAGGCTCCAAAGGCTTCCCTGGAGCTGGGGGAGGGTAAAAACGACCTCCCCCATTTCGTCGGAGGCTCTCTGGAAGCAAAAAATTCCCTCCCAGAGCCTCTGTGTGAGCCAAAAAACAGGTGGCTGGCATACACATGTACACTGGAGCTGAGCTAAGGCAATGGCTCGTATCCCAACAGATATGGCTCCATGTGCCACCTGTGGCACCCGTGCCATAAGTTGGCCATCACTGGCTTAGATGATGCACTGATGGATTAATTATGTATTGCATGTTTATTTGTGCATAAAAATAAAAAACCCCTTTTTATAAAATAATAAAAGAAATTAAAACCTTATTTTGTGAGTGCTGTATGCTAGGGAGATCAAAATAAAAAATGTCAATGTACTAATTGCTTGAGTAATGGAGCCACTTGTTTTATTGCAAGTCATGCCTTATGTTTTGAAGTTTCAAGTGAGAAACAATACTCTCCATTTGACACTCTCCGACAAAGTTACTATCAAAGTTGACAATACAATATGAAGGCAAGCTTTTAAAAATTTACTTCGTAATTATAAGAGCATTTGTGAACTCTTGGAAAATTGTATTCTAATCAGCAGCAGGTTGTTTAGCATGTAAATGATTTAGGATATGTTCAACAATCAAGCACATCTAAATTTGGAATGCAGATATTTGAACAACTTGATACTATGCACTATGAGAAAAGCCAGAAAATGCTTTTAAACATCAAGTTGTGCATGGTTTTATAACTCCTGGCTTAATCACTTCCAGAGTGGAATATGTTTATATAACAGTCTCTCAAACTAACTTAATCTTGATCCAAACAGAAATTTAAATCCTCATAATCAAAAATGTTCAATCATCTAGCAGACAAGAACTAAATCAATTGCGTGAAGCTGCCAAATTGAGGTGAAAATATGCTGGTTAAAAGGTGGGTTCTCGCCCTACAATGCAGAAAGAAGAAAAAACCAATATTCATTTCTTGTTGCATGATGTTCTTGTTTCATTTATTGTGAAAAATTTCCCAACATTCTTCATCTTATGAGCCTCAAACTAGCAAATGAGGATATTTTGGATTAACAAATATACCTTCGCTTGCAACTTAAAACAAATATATATACGGTGTTCCCTCGATTTTTGCGGGTTTGAACTTCGCGAATAGCCTATACCACGGTTTTTAAAAAAAATTAATTAAAAAATACTTTGCGTTTTTTTTCTATACCATGGTTTTTCCCGCCCTATGACATCATACGTCATCACCAAACTAATAATTTTTGCAAATAAATAACAAAAAAATTATTATTGTTAATAAATAATTATGTTTATAAATATCAGGATCACTAAGTGTCTTATTCAATGGTGAGTACCAGTAATAACGGTGAGTAAATGGTTGTTAAGGGAATGGGAAATGGTAATTTAGGGGTTTAAAGTGTTACGGGAAGGCTTGTGATACTGTTCATAGCCAAAAGTGGTGTATTTACTTCCGCATCTCTACTTCGCGGAAATTCAACTTTTGTGGGCGGTCTCGGAACGCATCCCCCATAAAAATCGAGGGAACACTGTACATTCTCATTCCATATACCAGACAATTGCCAATCTTATTTTGCCAATCTGGAGTATGTTAAATATGGACCTTTCTGCTGTGTAAAATTTCTAAATTCTTTATAGTTATATAGTTCTGCTAAATATAGACAAAAGCAGAAACAGGAATCTGAAGCTACCAAGGCATGTCTTTTTGCCCCAGCTCATATCCCAGAAGAAGTCTGATTTGATGTGAAAACTGACATGCAAACAGGGTCCCACATATCTTTCCCCTACCCCCTCTTTATCTCAGATACACATATACACAGTGACTGGGTTCATCCATTGAACTAAGCCAAATGCTGCTTCTTTTGAGCATATTGTGATGTATGACCTTGTCTATGCTGCCTTGGCCTTGCATACCAATCAGGTCTTCATGGTTTCTTTAACAAACGTGGCTCAAAGTCCTGACTTAGCATTGTGAATATGTGCAAAACCTATTTGATAATAGTGAGAGGCAGGGATGTACATGTATGTGGGTTCTATTTTCCTTCTGAGGTCACTGTTGATACAAGATGAATCCACAGGATTTTGGAAAAATAATGCAACAATTTGCAAAGCAAGATTTAAGCTTGAAAGGAGGAGAGTACACTAAAGTCATTCCATTTTAACTCCCTGGTATAAGAGAGAGGGAAGGAAAACCATGTCAGGCTTTCGTGATTCTGTTACTGTAGCCTGTATCCACAGGGTCCTGGTATTTTTTTATACACCCCATTTCCTGTTTTGACCTACCCTGAAGGGCAGACACTGAAATATACTATTGGCATGGTTAGTCAGCAGTGATATTATAAATGCTTATGGAGACTATTGGAGGCTAATTTTTCCCCACTTCTGTTTCTAGTAACACCAATATCTGGACTGGAAATCTTATCACCTCTTAATGGTATTCCTGGATTGTGATTTGATTCCACAGAATGTATTAAGGAAGTCTGATCAGAGGCAGAGCTTAGCTGTACAAATTCAGGTCTCTTGTGTTGGACATAATCAAGGGATAAGCCTTGCAACATGCGTAACAATTCAGAATTGCAATAGTTTTTTTCCTAAAAAGGAAAGACATGGCTCTCAGTCTTTCCACAATTAAGATAAAACAAATATGAAGCAGGAAGCCGTTTAGTCTTGTGCACTTTCTCCTGCATCTTGTATCACTGGCATCATACAACCAATCAGAATAGAGCCAGAAGGAGATTTTCTAGTTCAAACCCATGCTCAAGCAGGAGACTCTATACCAGTGATGGTGAACCTATGGCATGGGTACCACAGGTGGCACGCAGAGCTACATCTGCTGGCATGCGAGCTGTTGCCTAGCTCAGCTTCCGCATGCATTTGTGTGTGCCAGCCAGCTGATTTTTGGCTCACAAAGAGGCTCTGGGAGGGCGTATTTGGCTTTTAGGTGATTTGGGGAGGGTGTTTTTACCCTCCCCTGGTTCCAGAGAAGTCGTTGGAGCCTGGTGAAGGCGAAACACGAGCCTACTGGGCTCACTGGAAGTTGGGGAACAGGCCGTTTCCAGCCTCCAGAGTGCCTTTGGGAGGGTAAGGGAAGCTGTTTTTGCCCTCCCTAAGCACTGAACTATGGGTATGGGCACTCGCCCATGCGCGATAGTGCATGCCCACACTCTTTCAGCACCCAAGGAAATAAAGGTTCGCCATCACTGCTCTATACCCATGATGGCAAATGTATGGCACGCATGCCAGCAGTGGCACGCAAAGCCCTCTCTGTGGGCACATGCACTATTACCAGCTGCTGTTCTGGTTTCTGCCAAACCCATGTGTGGCAGTAAGCTGGTGTTTGGGTTTCTGGCACTTCTGCGCGCACATGCACACATGTGTTCCAGTTTGGGCACTCAGTGCCAAAAAGGTTCATCATCACTGCTTTATATCACTTCAGATAGGTAGCTGTCCAGTGTTTTCTTAAAAACTTCCAGCACCCAAAATGTCTGAAGGAAGCTGCTCCAGTTCTCCTCTGTTAGGAGGTTTCTCATTAATCCCAAGTTTATTTTATTTTGTTTATTTATTTGTCAAAACGTGTAGTTCTCTCCTTGATGAGTAGCTTCTTTCCTTGATCAGTTTCTATCCACTGTTTCTTGTCTTGCCTTCTGGTGCTTTGGAAAATAAATTGACCCCTTCTTTGTGGTTGTTGTGGTTAGTTCTGGCCCAGCTCCTGCCCCAAGGAATGTGCAGGTGGATGTGGGGGAGACATCCACATGCTGCAGGTCTGTTTTGCTCCCAGTGGAATCTGCCGACGAAGTCTCCTCTGACCAAGGAGGCCTGAGTGATAGGGAGGAGGAGAGTTTGGCAGACAGCCCAGGAGGAGATCAATCATCTGTATCATCTCTGGATTCTGAACAAGAATTAATGACACATCCACGCATGCATAGAGTGATGCATAGGAAGCAACAACTAAAGGATTATTACAAGAGAAAATGAGGCCACCTGTGGTTGGGTGGGGCTGCTGTAATTAGTGCTGCTGCTATAAATAGCAGCGTGTGAGTTTGGCCGTTGTGGAGAATTATCTGATTGTTGTGTTTCATGAATGTCTTGCTGACTCCGGCCTTTGTTTGTTGACTTTCCACCACTTTGAAACCAAAGCAGAGCAAAGTGTGTTTCACTTCGTGGAAGAAGAAGGGCTGTGACTTTCTTCACAGCTGCAAGCTAAGTACTTACGAACTGATAAGGGACTTGTACAAACTACCAGGTTGTTTTGGGATGAATGCTCTTTGCAATACAAAAAGAGTGCTTAGTTTATTTTGAATTTTGTGATAAAGAACATTGTTTTGAATTTTCAAATGTGTGTGTGTCTGAAATTTGTACCTTTGAATTTTTGGGAGGCTCCTACCAGACAGTCTGGCAGAACAGTGGTCAAATACTGGAATACTGCTACCATGTCATCCCTAGTCCTTCTTTTCTCTAGACTAGCCATATCCAATTCCTGCAACTGCTCTTTGTACGTTTTTGTCTCCGGGTCTTTAATCATCTTCTTTGCACTTTCCCTTCCAAAATCTCTACATCTTGTTTGTAATGTGGTGACCAAAACTGGAGTATACCAGGTGTTGTCTTACTAAGGATTTATAAAGTGGTGATAGTACTTCATATGATTTTGATTCTATGCCTCTGTTTACACAGCCACAGATCACATTATCTTTTTTGGATGTTGCTGCACATTGCTGGCTCATGTTTAAGTGATCATCCACTAGGATTCCAAGGTCCCGTATCTACATGTAATGCTCTTAAATCAATACCCCTTCAGGAAATGTGCTCAGCAGCAGTGAATGAGCAAATGCCTTCATTAAAAATTCTTTGAGAAATTAAGCAACTCTCTACCTTAAAGGAGGATAACTGAAGCTATACACATAAAAAAAAAAAACCAAAGAAACCCAAAGATGTCAGAAGCACCTTGTTAGTAATGGTCATGAAACTAGCTGCTGTTTATCAGCATTAGACACTTGAGTGTCAGCCAGTGCCAAGAAATGCTGAATAAGTGGTGCAAATGCCATTGCTGTGCCAAATCCAGATGTGTCATGTAGCCAAATCCAGATGTGTCATATAGGTTTTCATAGGGCTCCATCAACAATCCTGCAAATGTCACATTGGCATTTATAACCTGTGTTTTATATGCGTTTTACATTGTATAGCTGTTATAAGGAGACAAGGGCACCATGAAGCAGACAGAAGCAACTGTTGAGCTTTATGTCCCAATAAGTGATTTTAAGCTTTAGAATGAAACTCTACCCTATCAAAGTTGCTTTAGATCTTTTAACAATGCTTCCTCAAATGCCTTGTAAAATAGTCATGTCTGGTAGTAATTATCAAACACCATACACACTGTTTACAGTAGAGTTGTAATATTTTTAAAAAATGTTTTTGCACAGAGAAGTCAAATACGTCTGAAAAGTACCCAAATGTCTGCTGTATTCTATGCCAACAGGACAAATTCAGCCAAAAAATGCAGAAAGAGATTGCCAAATAAAAGAAAATATAACAAATTGGTAATGGCTTCTATCTTGACAGAGAATGAAAATTATACCTCAATGTGTGGCCACTCGTGTGGACACAAAAGAATGTCTTACAGCCAATCATTTTATTTCAGATAACATACCCTGACAGTTGTGCAAAGACTGCTGGCTTGATTTCACTTTCCATAAAAGCAGCAACCATACCCTACAAAATGGTTTACAATCATATAATTTATGCCTGCTTCCCCCTTCTCTCTCTCTCTCCCTCTCTCTCTCTCTCACACACATACTCTTTCAGTAAATCATCTCAAAGCACACTGCTGTAGTTTTTGAGGAGTGGGTTGGAAGTCTAAACTAAAAATTCCTTCGAAGTTGCCACAATTGGATCCAGCTACTCAACCTAGTGAAGGGCACTGAAGAGGGGGAAAAAACAATTTGAATCCAAAAATATTTTTTTTTCTTCCCAAACCAATCTCGCAACCAAAAAATTCTTCATGCTTGTTAGAGTTTTTAGGTTAGTGAAATTCCAAAAGACACAATCCTGAAGCGACTTAATCTAAACTATGCAAAACAAACTTTTATTTGTGTGTGTGTTCTCAACAGTAGGCTAACTCTGATTATTTATTTCGAAACATAGAATAATAGAAGTCTGACGGCAGAAAAAAACCTCATGGTCCATCTAGTCTGCCCTTATACTATTTTCTGTATTTTATCTTACAATGGATCTATGTTTATCCCAGGCATGTTTAAATTCAGTTACTGTGGATTTACCAACCACGTCTGCTGGAAGTTTGTTCCAAGGATCTACTACTCTTTCAGCAAAATAATATTTTCTCATGTTGCTTTTGATCTTTCCCCCAACTAACTTCGGATTGTGTCCCCTTGTTCTTGTGTTCACTTTCCTATTAAAAACACTTCCCTCCTGGACCTTATTTAACCCTTTAACATATTTAAATGTTTCAATCATGTCCCCCCCCCTTTTCCTTCTGTCCTCCAGACTATACAGATTGAGTTCATTAAGTCTTTCCTGATACGTTTTATGCTTAAGACCTTCCGCCTTCCTTCCTTCCTTCCTTCCTTCCTTCCTTCCTTCCTTCCTTATTTATTTATTTATTAAATTTGTATGCCGCCCCTCTCCGTAGACTCGGGGCGGCTCACAACAGTAATAGAAAAAACAATGTAGAATACAAATCTAATAGTTAAAACTAAAACCCCATAATTTTAAAAAACATGCACACAACATACCATACATAAACAATATAGGCTTGGGGAAGTTATATCAGTTCCCCCATGCCTGACGACAGAGGTGGGTTTTAAGGAGTTTACGAAAGGCAAGGAGGGTGGGGGCAGTTCTAATCTCCAGGGGGGAGCTGGTTCCAGAGAGTCGGGGCCGCCACAGAGAAGGCTCTTCCCCTGGGACCCACCAAACTACATTGTTTAGTCGACGGGATCCGGAGAAGGCCAACTCTGTGGGACCTAATCGGTCGCTGGGATTCGTGCGGCAGAAGGCGGTCCCGGAGATATTCTGGTCCGATGCCATGAAGGGCTTTATAGATTAAGCCTTAGGATCAATATGTTGCTAAATGAATGGACCCATGGTAAGAATCCTTGCTTTGTCTTTTTTCTTCTTCCTCTTGTGCACTGGCTCAGAAATCAGCAAAAAAAAAAAGCCGGAAAGAGAACTGACTAAAGGGGCATTGGTGCTACCTGACACGCCATTTCTCATCAGGTGAAGCCTGTGTTCAGGATGGGTTGTCCTTGTCCACTCAGAATAAGAACAGAGTTTGTTACTTTTTGCCAGATCCATCCTCCTAGGACCGAAGAAGCAGACATGATGTGTCTACTGACTGGAAACAGTCAACAATAGGTGGGCTCCTCTTTCTAAATCCAGTCAACAAAGTGAAGACCGCCATGTAAAAAGTCAGTCCAAGGAGAAAATCAACCACAGTAACAACACCAGTCCAACAAATGAGGAGTATGCAGGAACTGACCTCCAAGACTTTATTGAGGTCCTGTTGCACCAATGTGTTGGAAGCCGGAATCTGTTCCTGGATGAGTCGCAGCCAAACCAATGAAGAGCAAGCGAAGAAAGAAGTGGACGTAGATGCTTTCACCACCCAGGCAGCCGCCTGGTGAGCTTTAATAAGCGCCTGTTCAGTTCTTTTGTCTTCAGGCTGCAACAACTCTTCTGATTCGCCTAGCATGGTGGGTCAGTATATGCAGGGCCACCACCGGAGTGTCGACTGTGAGAAGGGAGGCCAACTCAGAGCCCATATTAAAATGCTTACGGTCAAGTGAAGATGGCTTAGGCCCAGAAGCCAGGGCCGACCATTGATGCTTGATGTTTTCCAGGAATAACTGTGGGGCTGGAAGGACGTCCACATCTGGCATGACCTCTGTGAATAACGGGTACAATTGTTAAGAACCCGAGGCTGTGGGAGAAGGTGCAGGATCTAGACCCGCTGCAGAGCAAGCCTTGTAAAGTAAGGACTTGAAGAGCTCTGGGGGAAAAAGAGCATTCAAAACCTGTCATGGGGCATCTCTTTGTCCTTTGACAGCTCGTAATCGCCTTGGTCCAAGTCCACCAAGGGCTCACCAGTGTCCTCCTCCAAGACATCTGAGTAATAGTCAGGACTTTGCTGCTTGGCACTAAGCCCAGGTCTGTGGTGAGCCTGCTCTGAGTCCACCAGTAACAGCCCATCTAAAGACTGCAGGCATGTTGATAGGCCCTGTTGCATGGTAAAACAGTCAACATGCCTTGTTGCCCTATGGCACTCAGCTGGGAGCCTCCTACGCCATCCAACCCCCGAAAGTCCTTACAGCCATCCAGTAGCTCTCGGAGCATGCAGCTTCAATGGCAAACCAGGGCAAGCCCTTGATGGTCAATGCCAAAACAGGAAGCATGAACGTGCGCCTTACAAAAGCCGAGGCTCTACTGCCGAGTGCTCAGATGGAAAGGCGCTTACACTGACAGTCTTTCAAATCCGAGATAAACCTATGGGGAAAAAATCACAAGTCCAATGACCAATCAGTCAGCTATGGCTTGAAAAGCCAGTATTCAGGAAGGGAGAAAAGACAGTCACGTCCCTCTAGTCTGAGGACCGAATCGAAGCTGAGTCCTAGGAGGGCAGATCTGGCAAAAAGTAACAGACTCGGTCCTTATTCTGAGTGGACGAGGACAATCCATACTGAATGCTGGCTCCTCCCACGATGGAGAATGGCTGGTTTGTGAAGGGAGATTTGTTTTTTAAAAAAGAAACTAACAGTATAAAAAGCAATGATCTCACCCACTGATAGGAAGCACTCCCGACTCCCATAGAATTTCCTATAATTCAAACAGAAAAATATTCCCTGTCTTCTTTTAGGCTTACTATATTCTTGAAAATAAACCATGGTCTGATACACACAATTATACCTGGAGGGGAGGGAGGTGCTATTGTTACTGTAGTGGGTTTTTTATGTGTGTGTGTGTATGTGTGCTACCTTTAACTCCTGTTTTCTTGGGAGCATTTTCAGAATTGGCTTGCCACTACCTTCTAGGCTGAAAATAAATGACCAGCAGAAGTCATCCAGATGGCTTTGTGCCTAAGCAAGGACTACAATTCAGTCTCCTGATTTCTGCTGGAGTCCACTGGGAGAGGATAGATTTTAAACCTATCATTCAACTTGTGTAATTAAATTTATAACATTTAGGGTGGGTAAAGGGTAAACCAGCTTATAAGCTTCACTAGTTCTGATGTAGGAAAGTTAGTTTTTTCTACGCTATTAAGTAATTGTAGAAAGGAAATGGCAATCTTATTTAGGTTTATTGAAAGTGGAGGTAGAGATGAAATAAACCCCTTACCTCTTTGTTAAGGAAAAAAAACATCCTTGCATAAAACAAATTTGTTTATAATTAGATTAGGGTTATTGAGAAGAGAAAATTAAAATCCTGAAGATAGAAATTAAAAATATTTTCTATTCTGTATTTTGTACTTGAAGTTGTTTTGAATTCATAAGTTTCTCACCATCCTTCATCGTCCTCCACTTCAGGCTCAGGTTCTTCATCATCAGCTGTTTCAGATATTGCTTGGTTCAGCTTTGATTTGAATTGATTCAGTAATGCCAGTGTCTGGAATTAAAAAATGATGCTTAACACATGCCCAATGCTCTGACTTACACAAAGGTGCTTTTACAAAAGGCAGATGGATTTTCTTAGTTCTTTCTTGAAAATATTTTTTCTCATCCAAGAAGCATCCTTAGTTCTGACTGAATAGTGGAGAATGGAAGAATGGTCATATAAATTATATAATTATATATATAATGTTGGCTTGTCTCGGTTAGCTAGGCTATGAAACCTTCGACAATACCGAGCAGAGAATTTTAACAGAGCGTGGATGTGTGATAAAGCCAAGACACAGACTTAGTTAAATAAGTATTATTTACATATAAACAAAATATAAACAATCCAGAATAAGCACGAAGCAAATACAGAATAATACACACTGAACAATTACAAGATTAGCACAAAGCAAAATACAATATAGATAATAAGCACGAAGCTAAAATACAATATAGATAAAAGCACAAAGCTTATACAAGCACGAAGCTTAAACACAACTCCCCCACCTCTCAGGCGAAAGTAAAAAGAAATGACTGAACAGAATAATGAGCTTTTATAGCTTCAATGAGGAAGTGATGAAACAGCCTTGAATATTAACTCTTCAAGTACAAGTTAACTCTTTAAGTGACAGTACAGTTTTACAGTATGCATTTTACAATGGCAATCTCTAACAACCATGTACCCTATACTAATATATAATTTATATGACCAGGTTTGAGAGAGGAATCAAAGAGGTCTTCTACATTAAGACTGCCCCCTCTCAACAGAGGGAGACGAATACAACACCACAAACTTCCTGTTTACAAGACAGTCCTTTCACCAGTTCAAGAATGTTCAATACCCATTTGCACTATTCAAGTGATCCTGAGGGTACATATAAACCTCCAAATGGCATCAGCGTACTAACAACCAGATGACTATGAGGAATATAAATGCTTCCATTCTCCACCATTCAGTCAGAGACTGTGTCTATGATCCTATTATGGAGGTTGGACATACAACAGAGAGTTCATCAATGACCTATTAGTCTGATGAAATATTCTCCTCTATAAATAGCAGCATGTGCTGAATCAGGTACAAGTAAAGTTGCAAAGTATAACTAACTAAGAAAAGACATTTTCATATACAGTGGTACCTCATCTTACGAACGCCTCTTCTAACGAACTTTTCAAGATACGAACCCAGTGTTTAAGATTTTTTTGCCTCTTCTTCCGAACTATTTTCACCTTACGAACCCAAGCAGCTGCTGCTAGGATGAAGAGGTTTCTTTTTTTCCCCTTTTTTGAAGAAAGAAAAGGGAGGGGCTGCTTGGATTAGGAAAGGTTTTGCAGAGAACAACATGCTTGCAAAGGCACTGAAAGGGTGTCTTTTTAAGAAAGAAAAGGGAGGGGCTGCTTGGATTAGGAAAGGTTTTGCAGAGAACAACATGCTTGCAAAGGCACTGAAAAGGTGTCTTTTCAAGAAAGAAAAGGGAGGGGCAGCTTGGAGGAGTAAAGATTTTGCATGCTTGCAAAGGCACTGAAACGGTGTCTTTTGAAGAAAAGGGAGGGGCGCCCCCCTTGCCTTTCTTCCTTCCCACTCACCCTTTAGCCTAGCCTTGCTTCTTCCACCCGCCCCCTTTAGCTGCTCCTCCCTGCCCTCTGTTCGCCTCCCTTCTAAAGTTTGGGATTTTCCTGAAGGATTTGCACGCATTATTTACTTTTACATGGATTCCTATGGGAAACATTGTTTCATCTTACGAACTTTTCACCTTACGAACCTCCTCCTGGAACCAATTAAGTTCGTATGATGAGGTACCACTGTATTTGTCTACTTACCGCTGCAGATGACAGTGACTCTGTCTGTCACTGAAAGATAATTTATCACTCGAAACAAAGCACAACCAAAAAGAAGGATCTGAACATGTGTTTATGAACCAGCAATCATTAGTGTGTGCTTTGAAAGAGGTAGACTTTCACTAGCTCTAAAATAAGTATTGAATATCGCTCCGTGAAGATGCAGTATACTGTTTAAAAAGGTATAACAAAAAATTCCAGCCTTCTGCTTTCACTATTTTGATATGGTGTCAAGACCCTAGATGTGTTAATTTACTTTAAAATGTATTGTAAGCATTCGGCACTCAATATAATTGTAAAGAAAAAGATGAAATAAAACTAAACCCCTCTCTCCCCCCTCCTTTAGAATGTAAAAGAACAGAGTTGCCTTAGATATTTGTGAAATGTAGATACAGAGTTAGATTATTTGGTTCCTTCTAATCTTGTTTTGTGAATGAAAGATGATCGTAAATCAAAGTCTTTTTTCTTTTTGGGTAAATACAACACTTACCTGTTCTTCACGAGAGCTTCCTTTCTTTGGCTGCTGCTTCCTCAATGCTTCATATTTCTTCTTTTCTTCAAGATATTCTGCAACAATGCTGTTTGGAGGAGCTTCCTCTTCTCCATTTAGAAACCAAAGAAAACACACGTTTTAGTCAAAGATAATTGTGATATGTAAGTTTACTTTATTTATTCATTTATTCATTCATTCATTTATTTATTTATTTGATTTGATTTGATTTGTGTGCCATCCCTCTTCGCAGACTCGGGGCAGCTAACAACAATGATAAAAAACAACATGTAACAATCCAATTTAATAAAACAACTAAAAACCCTTATTATAAAAACCAAACATACGCACAAACAAATGATACATAACTTGTAATGGCCTAGGGGAAGGAATATTCTAACTCCCCCATGCCTGGCGACAAAGGTGGGTCTTGAGTAATTTGCGAAAGACAAGGAGGGTGGGGGCGTTCTAATCTCTGGGGGGAGTTGATTCCAGAGGGCCGGGGCCGCCACAGAGAAGGCTCTTCTCCTGGGACCCGCCAAACGACATTGTTTGGTCGACGGGACCCGAAGAAGGCCAACTCTGTGGGACCTTATCGGCCGCTGGGATTTGTGCGGTAGTCATTTTACATATACATCTTAGTCCCAAAAATGCTTTTTTGGACTTTTTCCTTCAAAATGTTTAGCTTCTTATTCAAGAAGCTTCTTCAGGTCTGACCAAATGGTGGAGGATGGTAGTATTTATATTCCTTGTAATCGTCTGCTCATTTACATTCTTTCTGAAAGTCATTGAGGCAATTTGAAGGTTTATCTGTGCCTTTAGAGCCATCTGAATAATGCAAATGGGTGTCAAATCTTCTTGGAACTGCTGAAAGGATTCTATGGCAAGTAGGAGATAGGTGGTCACTCTCGCCTTCTGTTCAGAGAAAGTTGGTTGTTCAATCTTAATGTAGATGGCCTCTTTCAAAACCGCAGTTCTTCCTGTCCAGAATATGGTACTTGCTGCCTTCAAAAGAGTGACCTTTCTCTTTCAAATGCAAATAGACTGCTGAATCTTGTCCTGATCTCCTATATTGTGCCATGCGCTTATGAAGGTTGTTTTGTTTCTCCAATGCACATATCTGTACATATCTCATTGCAATGAATTGCATATATCACATTGCTCAGTTCGTTTCTGGGTATTTTATCCTTGGGGTGGATAAGCTTCTGCCTTAGTGTATTTTGGGGTTTGAAATGTGTCTGTATATTGTGTTGGTTGAAAATCCTCCTGAGTTTATTCATTCCATATGTTGCAGGAATATTGGAAAAGCTCAGGAGGATTTTTAAAAAAAATTCATTATTGCATTTTTCTCTTTTTACATGTCATGGTAATTTCTTAGGCAGATCTAAAACCTTTTACGTACATTACATTCATATTAATACATTTTGTGTATTGTCTTGCAATATTGTCTAGTTCTACATCTTTTTTATATACTTTCTTTTCATCCTTCTGTTAATTTTTTTTCTATTTATTTAATTTATAGGCCGCCCAACTCCTTCTGAACTCTGGGCAGCATACAACATCTAAAAACATTATAAAAACAATTTTAAAAAATCAATCTAATCATACCACTTTTCCTATATTACATAATAATCCGAATCTTTTTCCCCCTTTAAATTCTATTGTTAACTTATCCATCTCCGTGCATTCAAATATTGTTTTGATTATCAAACTCTCGGTTGGTGGGTTTGCACAAAGGGGATCCTGGCTGCGGTCATAATATGTAAAATCAGTTATTTAGAATTTTTATCGTATTTTCCTTTAAATATTCATAGAAGGAAAATTTCTGGGATATATTCTATTTGTGACCCTATTAATTCTTGTAGACAAATTGGAGCTGTGAGTTCCGCCACCTGTCTACTGGATCCGTGTCCCTCCTGGTTGGTCTCGGCCAGCAGCGAGGTGACACGGAGCTGGGCCCAGGAGATTACCAACACTTCCTTGGGGAGGGGAGTTTTTCCATCACTCTATAAAGAAGCGCTTGTGCGCCCCCTCCTCAAGAAGCCCTCCCTGGACCCAGCCGTACTTAACAACTATCGTCCAGTCTCCAACCTTCCCTTTATGGGGAAGGTTGTCGAGAAGGTGGTGGCGCTCCAGCTCCAGCGGTCCTTGGAAGAAGCTGATTATCTAGGTCCCCAGCAGTCGGGTTTCAGGCCCGGTTACAGCACGGAAACCGCTTTGGTCGCGTTGATGGATGATCTCTGGCGGGCCCGGGACAGGGGTTTATCCTCTGTCCTGGTGCTCCTCGATCTCTCAGCGGCTTTCGATACCATCGACCATGGTATCCTTCTGCACCGGTTGGAGAGGCTGGGGGTGGGAGGCACTGTTCTTCAGTGGTTCTCCTCCTACCTCTCTGGCCGGTCGCAGTCGGTGTTAGTGGGGGGTCAGAGGTCGGCTCCGAGGTCTCTCCCTTGTGGGGTGCTTCAGGGGTCGGTCCTCTCCCCCTTGCTATTTAACATCTACATGAAACCGCTGGGTGAGATCATCCAAGGACATGGGGTGAGGTATCATCAATATGCCGATGATACCCAGCTTTACATCTCCACCCCATGCCCAGTCAACGAAGCGGTGGAAGTGATGTGCCGGTGCCTGGAGGCTGTTGGGACCTGGATGGGTGTCAACAGACTCAAGCTCAACCCGGATAAGACGGAGTGGCTGTGGGTTTTGCCTCCCAAGGACAATTCCATCTGTCCGTCCATTACCCTGGGGGGGGAATTATTGACCCCCTCAGAGAGGGTCCGCAACTTGGGCGTCCTCCTCGATCCACAGCTCACATTAGAAAACCATCTCTCAGCTGTGGCGAGGGGGGCGTTTGCCCAGGTTCGCCTGGTGCACCAGTTGCGGCCCTATCTGGACCGGGATTCATTGCTCACAGTCACTCACGCCCTCATCACCTCGAGATTCGACTACTGTAACGCTCTCTACATGGGGCTACCTTTGAAAAGTGTTCGGAAACTTCAGATCGTGCAGAATGCAGCTGCGAGAGCAGTCATGGGCTTACCTAGGTATGGCCATGTTTCACCATCACTCCGCAGTCTGCATTGGCTGCCGATCAATTTCCGGTCACAATTCAAAGTGTTGGTTATGACCTTTAAAGCCCTTCATGGCATCGGACCAGAATATCTCCGAGACCGCCTTCTGCCGCACGAATCCCAGCGACCGATTAGGTCCCACAGAGTGGGCCTTCTCCGGGTCCCGTCAACTAAACAATGTCGGTTGGTGGGCCCCAGGGGAAGAGCCTTCTCTGTGGCGGCCCCGGCCCTCTGGAACCAACTCCCCCCGGAGATTAGAACTGCCCCTACTCTCCCTGCCTTCTGTAAAGCTCTTAAAACCCACCTTTGTCGTCAGGCATGGGGGAACTGAAACACCTCCCCCGGCCACGTACAATTTATGTATGGTATGTTTGTGTGTGTGCTTGTTAATATAGTGGGGTTCTTTTTAAAACTATTTTAAATACTTAAATTTATTGAATTTATTTGGATTTGTACGATTGTTTATATTTTTTGTTGTGAGCCGCCCCGAGTTCGCGGAGAGGGGCGGCATACAAATCTAAATAATAAATAATAAATAAATAAATATAGTGTAGTTTTTTCCAATATTTCTTCGCTTCTGGGCACAACCACCATGTGTGAAAGAAGGTACCATGCCCTTTTTTATATTTCCAGCAAAGTGGGTTTAATTTTGAATATATACTGCTCAAAAAAATAAAGGGAACAGGGTCACACATACTTTCAACACCCGAGAAAAAAAGATTCACCATCACCAGTGTTTCCTCTAATTTTTTGGGGGGGTGGGCGGAAAAGTATAGTGTCTGAGCGGCAGTCCCTTCGGGACTGGGCGGCACAGAAATAATAAATAAACAAACAAACAAATAAACAAACAAACAAATAAAAAACCCACCCTGTTTTGCCTCAGAGAATTTCAAAATAAAATACTGTACTGTGTGTCTATAACAGTGAGCTCATAATAGGGCAACTCTATCAATATCAAAATGCCACTTAAATAGTTGAGCTAGTTTCAAACTAGATTTTGATTTTCTTTCTCTCTTCCTTACTCCCATTCTTTTTCTTTCTCTTTTCCTTCCTCTCTTTTTTCTATCTGTTTCTCTCTCTTCCTCTCTCTCTCCTTCCCTCTCACTCTTTCCCTCTCGGCTTCTGGGCAGGTTTGGAAAACTCTGAGTTGGTGATGATTTTTAAGTGAGCGATTGCTCACTGCTCAGCTTAGAGGGAACTATGCCCATCACTGCTATAGGTCATTGTTCAGTAATACACATACAGGAACTAAATTTTAAAAAGTAAGAAAAATACAAATGTAATATAATGCAATTCATTTAAAAAGGGTGACAGGAAATCACATGGTTACATTAAAACCAGCACTAGATCATATAGATAAGAAACAAATGCTTCCTCTTTCCTTTATCTGCAAGATGAGATTTCCTGCTTTCAGTAATACTTAATCTAAATTACTCTTTCATTTAGTGCCAATTATTAGCCCTATGGATTGCTGAATGGTGCTGCCTTCAGAACTTACCTTTTTAGCGACAGACTATTGCAATCTTAATTGAGAGATTTCCTGTTTAAATTCTATTATTTTACCTGAGAAAACCACAAATGAACACAAAACGAGAAGTACTTTTCCTTCCTCCTAACACAAAATTAGTTGCCAAAAATATTTAAAAACTGTTTGCACTTGTGCTTCTGCTGCTCTGATCTCTAACTTAACTGCTATGGAAATTTGGAAATTAAAGTTGCTTTAAAAATATTTGCATCTCCTAAGCTATTTAAAATTGTTTTTTAAACAATATTGCTTCCTGATTTTATGGGTAAGAATGCAATAATGTTTTATATAACGTAGATATATTTCACAGGAAGGGCATTATTGATGGGCCAAAATATGGTAACCAAGGAGTAGTAGCAACATGCATTATATGCTTGCATCTAATAGGCAGATTGTGATCTGCCCCCAGGCACTTATTTTCCTCACCTATACATCTTATATGTAATAATCTAATGGGACAGTGTTGACAAGTACTGAAGCAAGGGCCAACTATTTTCTTCAAAGAAAATGCAAAATTATTTCTGGCCGAAGAATATGTTCTTTAAAAAAAGAACCCAAGGAAATAATACACGATTGTTATGAAAAAGACCATTATATTTAGTTTTAAAGTGTATCACAGCAGCTTTGAGGTCAAGGGACTCATAAAACTCAAAATTAATAGCAGAATGGCAGAAACTTAGACAATGTATCAGGATGTGCAGTAATAAAACTATATACACTGGTACCTCTACTTAAGAACTTAATTCATTCCGTGACCAGGTTCTTAAGTAGAAAAGCTCGTAAGTAGAAGCAATTTTTCCCATAGGAATCAATGTAAAAGCAAATAATGTGTTCAAACCAATTAGAAAAGAAATAAAAGCTCGGAATTTGGGTGGGAGGAGGAGGAAGAAGAGGAGGAGGAGAACAGTCGCTGTCGAAGGAAGAAGGTGAAGTGAGGTGAATCAAATAAATCCAAAACTTTAAGGGTTAAAAAAAGAAGAGGGACTCTGAGGCGACGAGGAGGAGCACGTCCTCCTATACACCCGGCGCGAGGCTGCCTCCCATACACTGTGCCAGAGAGAGAAACCCAGGTAGGCGAGAGGGGGGAACCTCCCGCTACTTTGAGTGAAAGCCGGCTGCTGCTGCTGCTACTACTACCTGCTTCCTCTTCCTTCCCACGCTGAAGTGACAGCATGGGAAGGAAGAGAAATGGGGGAGGGGGGGAGAAGTGTAATGCCCTCAGATGGAATCTCCGTCCCGCCCATCATGGATCTAGGAGATTATAAAAAGATTAAACTACTTGGCACTTACTTCATTTGTCTGAATTAATTTTTACATTGGAAAACTTTTTAGAGGGCTGTTAAGCATTTCAACAGGAAGACAACTGGAGGGCAGGACGGAGATTCCATCTGAGGGCATTACGCTTCTCCTCCCCCCCCCCCATTTCTCTTCCTCAGAATTGAGGGGTGGAGAGCAAGCGTGCCTAGCCTTCATGGGGCTGTTCAATCTGAAGTGGGAGAACGAAGCTTGGACACGCCGGGGAAAAGATACAACCCCGCCCCGCCCAAAAAACCCCCCCTTCCCACCGGGTTAAAGTACAGCTTTCCCGAGCTTCATTCTTTTTTTGTCGCGTCAACCTGGTATATTGAATATGGCCCCTAGTGGGACCGAGGGATAAAAAAGGAAGCTGTGATGCTCCTTTAATATACGAGGGTGACTCGACAAAAAAATTGAACATAACCCTTCCCTGGTAGAAGCTGATACAGAAGATGAGCCTGTAGCCTAGAGGCTAAGGCCACTGCCTTACAAGGCAGAGCCTCAGGTTCAAATCCTAGTAAGGGTATGGCCACCTGATGAAGGCAAATAAGCCCAAAATAGATGTATAGTACTCTCCCTTCCTTTTCAATATCAGCAAAAATATGTTACATACATATATTCCAAACTTGTAAAGAACTGATAAAGAAATAAAGGGAGACTTTATTTATATATATGTTTTTCTGTCGAGTCACCCAGCTATGCCGGGTGACAAGATAGAAAGACATATACATACACACACACACTTACATATATATGTAGGTCTTGGCATATTCAGATCTTTTCCCATGTAAGATTGATAGAATCTTGGTGACCTTTTGACGAGGTCCTACTCGTCATCTGCAGACTGGTACCTTTGGCTTCATGCTCGAGCAAACAAAGCTACATACATACCTATACCCATGAAAATCTATGAAAACATATGTATGTATGTATGCATGCATGTATGTATACATGTATGTATACGCAACAAACGTTCAACAAATGTTGAATTTTACTCTTTGTCTTTATTCCCAAAACTCAAATTGCTTTTACCCTACATTTTTGCACTTCACATCAGTTGTTTTGATAATGCACCAAAAAAGGGAATTGACTAAGGAATAGAACATTTGTTTAAATCTTTATTTGTATAGGATTCAGCTTTATTGGATGCTAATTTGAATCAAACACTTATATTCAAAGCCACAAGAGAATGGTTTAGAAATATAATTTAGAGGGCTTTCTAAGCAAACAAATAAATCTACCATATTTTGGATCAACCAGGTCAACAAAGTAATTCAGACTAATTTATGGCAAGCCATTACAAGAAGAAATAAACCCCCCAGAATAAAACAAGTATATCCTCACTACTGTACATAAATGGGAAAAGGCTGTGCTATTGAATTTGTGCCCAGTGTTAACAGATATTCCAGCTGAATTGCCAAAATAACTGAAGAAGAATCCCTCATGAACCCTGGAACCACCAGTACTTACTAAACCTTCTGTATTTCTCTTGCTTATAATCCAATACTGTGATTTGGGGCATTCTCTTCTACTGGTTGGCACAAATTTCCCTTTTTAGCTTATGAATCTAAATGATAGAATAGTTTCAATCTTTTTCATGTATCTATTTCCATTAGATTTGATAGACACTATAGTGATGGCGAACCTATGCCACGTGTGCCACAGGTGGCACACAGAGACATATTTCCTGGCACGTGAACCATTGCCCTAGCTCAGCTCCAGTGCACATGTGCAGGCTGGCCAGCTGATTTTTGGCCTGCACGGAGGCTCTGGGAGGGTATTTTCGGCCTCCAGAGGGCCTCTGGGGTGATGGGGGAAGGCATTTCTTTCCTCTTCAGGCTCCAGGGAAGCCTCTGGAGACTGGGGAGGGTGACAAAACGGGCCTAGTGGCACCACCAGAAGTTGGGAAACAGGCCATTTCTGCACTCCAGAGGACCTCTGGCGTGGCAGGGGAGGCCATTTTCACCCTCCCCAGGCACTGAATTATGAGTGTGGGAACTCGTGTATGCGCAATAGTGAGCATTCAGATCATGCAGAATGCAGCTGCGAGAGCAATCATGGGCTTTCCCAAATATGCCCATGTTACACCAACACTCCGCAGTCTGCATTGGTTGCCGATCAGTTTCCGGTCACAATTCAAAGTGTTGGTTATGACCTATAAAGCCCTTCATGGCATCGGACCAGAATATCTCCGGGACCGCCTTCTGCCACACGAATCCCAGCGACCGATTAGGTCCCACAGAGTTGGCCTTCTCCGGATCCCGTCGTTTGGCGAGTCCCAGGGGAAGAGCCTTCTTTGTGGCGGCCCCGACTCTCTGGAACCAGCTCCCCCCTGGAGATTAGAACTGTCCCGACGCTCCTTGCCTTTTGTAAACTCCTTAAAACCCATCTCTGCCATCAGGCATGGGGGAATTGAGACATCTCCCCTGGGCCTATACAGTTTATGTATGGTATGTTTGTGTGTATGTCTGCTTTAATAATGGGGTTTTAATGTTTTTAAATTATTAGATTTGTCATGAATTGTTTTATTGTTGTTGTGAGCCGCCCTGAGTCTACGGAGAGGGGTGGCATACAAATCTAATAAATAATAACAAAATAATAATAATTCACACACTTTCGGCACCCGAGGGGAAAAAAAGATTCGCCATCCCTGCTATAGTCTATCTGCATCTTTTGGAATACCTCTTCTTTTTTGCCTCCTATAGCACAAGATCGGCAGTCTTCATTGTTTACTTGTATAATTATGTATAGTTATGTTAGATATATAATAGCAACATTAATGGCTTCTTTAAGTTTATGCGTATTCTCATTTTTTTCTCTTTACTCAAATGAAAACAGGAAGTGATACATTATAATAATTATTACTATAATATCCAGGATCTGTTAATCTTGATGAAATAGATTAAATTTTGTAAATCTGTAAAAACTAATATAAAACTGCCTTGCTGTTTATACTTTCTGCATGAAGGAATAAGCAAAGTGGGAACAATTGGGCTTATATGTACCAGCATGCTACATAGAATAGAATAGAATAGAATAGGATAGAATAGAATAACAGAGTTGGGAAGGACTTTGAAGGTCTTTTAGTCCAACTCCCTGCTTACGTAGGAAACCCTACACTACTTCAGACAAATAGTTATTCAACATCTTCTTAAAAACTTCCAGTGTTGGAGCATTCACAACTGCTGGAGGCAAGCTGTTGCACAGATTAATTGTTCTGACTGTCAGGAAATTTCTCCTTAGTTCCAAGTTGCTTCTCTCCTTCATTAAGTTTCCCCCCATTGCTGATAAAAAAAAGAAGTCTGAACTAGAAATGTCTGCTTTCCCCACCTTAGGTTATGGTTATTGCTGATTTGACCTTCAAAAATGTATCATGAATATGTCTGTTAAGTTTCAATGTACCACAATATTCATAATTTCCAAGAAATGGTACAAATACCATCAACAACCCCACCATTTAAATTAGATTCATGAGGTTTTTAATGACATGCCTTCCTTTAAAAAAAAATCAGATGGTTTAGCTGCAGTATTATAAAACAACAAAAACAGAAAAGAGTAACAAACATAATATTTGATGTTTCCTGGTCTTGCAGTAGCAAAAAATATTCAAAGCAATTGAAATTGTCAAAGAAGATAACAGGAAAGGAATGAGCCAAACATTACATGAGAATGTTATGTTCTCCTAAGACTGATGGCGAACCTTTCTTCCGTCGGATGCCGAAAGAGCGTGCATGCACGCTATCACGCATGCGCAAGTGCCCACACCCATAATTCAATGCCTGGGGAAGGCAAAAACAGCTTCCCCCGCCCCCTGGAGACTATCTGGAGGCTGGAAACGGACTATTTCCCAACTTCTGGTTGGCCCAATAGGCTTGTGTTTCACCCTCCCCAGGTTCCAAAGGCTTCCCTGGAGCTGGAGGAGGGTCTTTCCTGGAGGCTCTCTCTGGAAGCCAAAAATGCTCTCCCAGAACCTCTTTGCGGGCCAAAAATCAGCTGGCTTGCACATACATGCATGTTGGAGCTGAGCTACGGCAACGGCTTGTGTGCCAGCAGATATAGCTCCGCGTGCCATCTGTTCTAAGGAGTTTGAAAGCATAGTGATAGCTATCATTACTTAATTAAATAACAATTTCTTCCCCCCCCCCTTTCCCTGCTAATACAAGTTTGCTGAAACCTACGATTCTAGGGAGGCAAAACTCAGTTTACCTAACTCATACCGAATAAATTGTTGGGAAAACCAGCATCAAAATTAGCTTTTCTTAGATGAAGCCGAACTTAACATCGTGCTTTATTTTAAAAATGTATTTTATTTGTTAGAATACGATTGCAAGAATCATATTCTTGCTTTGCTTCATATTTTACCTTCAAGCTGATCCTCTTTCACTTTGGAGGGATTTTCTTCTTTCTTTTGTTTTGCCTTTATTAGTTCACGCTTCAATTGGCGAACTTCCTTCCGTAGTTCCTCACTGCAGAGAACAATGTTTAGATAAATTCAATTTTCTTAAAAAAGAAAATCAGGGGGAAATAGACACAAAATTAATAGTTGACAAATCTGTATTCAGACATGATAATCATAAATTGATTCTGTCAGGTTTGACTGAAGTCAACTGTCTTCAGCCTGCACAATTTCAAAATTTGTATAGGCAGAAACTCTGCTAATATAACAGGAAATTGAACTATTAAAGAAAACATCTTAACTGGACATTATAAAGGGATCTTAATTTTACTAAGTTCCAACCAGTAAAATTTTTCAGGTGCTTTTTAAAACTGAAGCAACCAAACAACTGTTCTGGTAGATTACAATCACCATTATAATACCTCTTTCATTTTGATCCCTATGAAATGATTACACACACATTACTTAAATATAGGATTATTATAAAACATACTAATTGTTCTGCCGGGCTCTCTGGTAGGAGCCTTCCGAAAATTCAAGGGTACAAATTTCAGACACACAAACGTGTGAAAATTCAAAACAATGTTCTTTATCCCAAAATTCAAAATAAACTAAGCACTCTTTTTGTATTGCAAAGAGCACTCGTCCCAAAACAATCGGGTAGTCTGTACAATTAACCTTAAGCAGTCATTAAGTACTTAGCTAGCAGCTGTGAAGAAACTTCACACCCCTTCTTCCAACTAAGTGAGACACACACACACGTTGCTCTGCTTTGTTTTCAAAGGTGTGAAAAATCAACAAGCAAAGTCCAGAAACCAGCAACCCAGGATTCCTGATGAACTGCGATTGGATACTCTTCCACAACGGCCAAACCCACATGCTGCTATTTATAGCAGCAGCCCTAATTACTGGAGCCCCACGCAAACACAGGTGGGCGCTCTTATCTCCTATATTATGTCCTTACTTGGTCTCTTCTACACATAATTCTGTGCTTGCGTATATCCAAAACGTCTTCATCCGAATCAATGGAAGATAAGGGAGACTGACTGCCTGGGCTGTGTGCCAAGCCCCCCTCTGCCGAGTCACTCCCACCTTCTTCTTCGTCCGAGGAAACTAAACTCTAAACTGACTCTGTCAGCAATAACACAGGCCTGTGGCATGTTGAAGTTTCTCCTGCACCCACCTCCACATTCCCTGGGGCAGGAGCTGGGCCAGAGCCCACCACAACACTAATAACTATTTCCCAGTGGATACTTTGAAGTAGAATATGTGAACGCCTCTTACATCTGCTCCTAGAAAGATAACCTTGGCTTATAGCAGGGGTCCCCAAACTTGGCAACTTTAAGACTTGTGGACTTCAGCTCCCAGAATTCTCCAGCCAGCTATGCCAAGTTTGAAGGCCTCTGGATTATAGGCTGCAATAGCTTCAAAGATTTTTACAGAATGGTCTGGCACTCCAGTTCCAAAATTCATTTACAAAAATAAGCAAAGTAAAATTTCCTAGTAATTACCAAGAAAACCAAAGGAAAATGGCATGTCAGCCTGTTATACACAAATAAAGATGAGCCTTTAGCACCAAATTTTTTAAAAAAGCAACAGCAAGCTCAGGTGGCCTATAAATTTGATAAATTATCTTTATCTTCATCATCATCAAATGACCTAAGTGCTAAAGCCCACTGCAACAATATCGTCAAAAAAGCTTCTAGAGTTGTTAACCTGATCCTACGCAGCTTCTGCTCAGGCAATCTCACACTACTCACAAGAGCCTACAAAACTTTTGCCAGACCCATCCTAGACTACTGCTCATCTGTCTGGAATCCATACCACATCTCAGACATCAACACCCTTGAAAATGTCCAAAGATATTTCACCAGAAGAGCCCTTTACTCCTCCACTCGAAACAGAATATCCTACGAAAATAGACTAACAATCCTGGGCCTAGAAAGCCTAGAACTACGGCGCCTAAAACACGATTTGAGTACAGTAGAACCTCGACATACGAGCTGCTCTATATACGAGCATTTTCGAGATGCGAGCTAGGAGGGGAGAGATATTTCTGTTCTACTTACGAGCCCACATTCGGGATACGAGCGCTCACCGCCTGTCCCTGTCAGCGTCCCAGCCCCAGCCACCTTCACCCGCCCTGAGGGGGCCAGTGCGGCGGCGCCTTCGCCTCCTCCCGCGCCCCGCCCCCGCTCGGCAATCGGCTCGGCGGCATTGCTGGCGTTCCAGGCGGGCCGCCCGGCATGAGCACCAGTTTTGTGCCTCTCAGGCCGGGCAGATAAGAGGTGTGCCGCTCTGCCCGGGATGGGGCTCCTCTGGAGCCCCCGTGCGTCCCTCCTCTCAGGCCGGGCAGATAAGAGGTGCGGCGCTCCCATGGGGAAAGGAGAAGGCGGTGGCTCAAGCCCTTCCCCGTGCGCCCCTCCGGAGGAGCCCCTCTGGCGGTTGTCCGGGCGGGTGAAGGTGGCTGGGGCTGGGACGCTGACAGGGACAGGCGGTGAGCGCCGCGGTGCTTGGCGAACGGAGAGGCAGTCGCCTTGCCTGCCGCCCCGCTTCCCTCCCTCCCTCCGCAGCCTTTGTGTTTTTGGCTGGCGGGGGGAGCAGGATGACCTTCCTGACTGCATGGCATCCTGCATGCAGGATGACATGCATGGCAAAGGGGCGGGGAGGATCGGGAGGATCGGGAGGCTCAAGCCTCCTTCGGTGGTGGTGGACGGTTTCTTATTTTTGGGCTTGCACGCATTAATTGCTTTTCCATTGATTCCTATGGGAAATAATGTTTCATCATACGAGCTTTTTGACTTACGAGCCTCCTTCCCGCACCAATTAAATTCGTAAGTCGAGGTACTACTGTATTGCCCACAAGATTATATGCTGCAATGTCCTACCGGTCAATGACTACTTCAGCTTCAACCGCAACAACACAAGAGCACGCAACAGATTCAAACTTAATACGAACCGCTCCAAACTTGACTGTAAAAAAATATGATTTCAACAATCGAGTTATTAAAGCGTGGAACTCATAGCCGGACTCAATTGTGTCAACCCCTAACCCCCAACATTTCTCCCTTAGACTCTCCACGATTGACCTCTCCAGGTTCCTAAGAGGCCAGTAAGGGGCGTACATTAGTGCACTGGTGTGCCTTTCGTCCCCTGTCCAATTGTCTTTCCTTTCTCTCACTTATCATGTATATTTTCTTTCTTTCATATATCCTCTCCTCTAAGTTCACTTTACCCTTATATATATTACTACATGTCTATTTTTATTCCTATGTATTTGTGTATTGGACAAATGAATAAATAAATAAATAAAATAAATCATCTGCCATGTTTTTAGTTTCAATTTTATGTATGTTTAATCTATGCGATCCTTTTGTTCCCTCTTTCACTTTCCAATATTAAGAGTTGTTTTCTAGAGCAAAGCTCTTTAGGTGTTTACATTTTGAAATCTGCAAACTAGTCTATGAAATCTCACAAAAGCAGAATTTAAAGTCAATTTTAAAAAAATCAACAGAAGCTATAAAGTGAAGGGATACAGGTATGATGGAGAAGCTATCCTGTTAACCCCAGGGTATTTAGTTAAATACAATAGAGAGGCTTCTGTATTGTTATCTATTCTATGCTGGGATCTTCTATGGGTAAACTAATGACTTCACATCCAGGGATTATCAGTCTGGATAATTCATTCAGAATTTACCACTATAGAGTTAAAGAGCATTACTCAAGAGCAGGCAGCCAAATCTGAAATAATAGATGCATTAAAGGGCATTGTCAGTGCTGTGGGGTTAAGCTAACACAGCACATTCCAGGATTAGCTCTGACTGTAGCTATTTGCTCTCAGTTTTCATAATGATAATTCAACTTCATTTTAATAAATAAAAGCAACAATGACAAAATGAGACTTAAACAAAAGATTTGCCTTTCTTTTCTTATTTGAAACTGAAATACTTATAAGAAGTTACGTTATCCTTAGATGACATCAGTGGCATATTTTATTAATTACCAAAGAGCCAAAATAATAACTTGCAGGAATAAAAATAGAAGTCACTAAGCTGTCTAGGCAAAAAGAAAAAAGAAAGAAAGAAAAGAAAAGAAAATGCTGGGTGGAAATCTAATGCTGCAGGGCTATGTGTATTTACTAGGGGAATAAGCCAAACTGAACTCAAATAGGATTTTCTTCTGAGTAAGCATGCATATGACTGCATATACACGATAACATTGCTTTTTCTTTGTGGGTGTGAAACAGCACTGTGGATTTATTGACACAGACTTTAAACCACTCACTCCCCAGCCACAGGAAATCACTGAAATTGCATTTCTCTGAGGAGGTCCCAATATCTCAACAAAATGTCAGCACTCCCAACATTCTTTCTTAGAATGCTGACTGCAACATTTGCATATCTGTAGTGTACATTTACCCTTATTAAGTATTTACAGTACAACTCAAATAGAATATGGTGATTTTTTAAATGCATTCAGCTTGCACCAACCTCAATTAAGTCCTTGACTCCTGACTATGATACAGTCCAAATTTTCCATTGCTGAGTGAGACATTTGTTAAAGGAGTTTTGCCCTGTTTTATGACCTTTCTTGTCTCAGTTGTTACGTGAATCACTGTTAAATTAGTAATCCGGTTTTTAAGTCAATCTGGCTTTCCCATTGATTTTCCTTTGTAAGAAGGTCTCAAAAATGATCCCATGGCCTTGGGACACAACAATAGTTTATTTATGTGTCAGTGCTAAATATCTGAATTTTGATCACGTGATCATAGAGATGGTCATAAGTCATTTTTTCAGGGCCATTATAACTTTGAATTGTCATTAAATAAACTGTTGTAAGTCGAAGACTACCTGTATGTTAACGTGCCATTGATTTGGTTTGTAATGCTTACTTATCTGTTCAAATACTTCCTGAAAATTATCCACAATTGAAATTGTAGCTATTGACAAGGCAGGGGGAGAGGTTTGGAGCGGGAGACTTTCTTCATGATTTGTCATACAATTAATATTTTGTGCAGAACAATTAAATGCTACCTGATTTAATCTATGGGTTTAGTACACTCTTTTGAAGCTTGATGTTTTTGAGAAACAATAAGAAGATTGTGTCATTGCTACTTCAAGTATACCTTCAATAGGACACATAGTTTGACTAGGAAAGAAAGATCATATTGATTATCAGCTCTGCAAACATTTTCTTCTTTTAATTTAATTAAGTAAATATAGATCCTGGGAACATCAATCGGTTGTTAACTGCATAAACAAATAAGTCAAGTGAGTTCTTGATTTGGGGTGTTGTGAGAGAGATCACTTAACTATTAACTTATTTCCCCTATCAAAATCATACTTTGTGTATGGGAGACTGATTATTAACTCTACAAACATTTTCTTTTAAATTTTATTTAATTAAATGTAGATGTTGGGAAGATAAATAGATTGTTAACTGTACAAAACCCCCACTCAAGCATGTCCCTGGGCTGAGATGTTGGAAGCAAATAATTTCTTAACTATTACCCCTTTTCCATTTTCAAGAACTTACTTGATTTGTATATTTCTGCTCCAGTAGCAGAGATGATAGTCAGGGACTGTTGGTTATAAAAATTAACCTCTGTATTGAGAATGTATAAGTATATAAAGTACATAAAAATTTAACATATCACTGCCCTGAATCGCTTTGAGAAGAACAAACAAATAAATAACACTCTCAAACATAATGCAGAAAACCAATATATTGAATATATCATTCCAGTTCAACTATACTTCAATGAAATACACAAACATTTGAAAAACGTCAGGAACCTTCAGAGCATTATACATTTGATTACACTTTCCTTGGAATTGTTTCGTTATTGGAAATAATAAAGCAAGTTGAATCATGATTAAGAAGTAGGAATTTTTAGGATAAATGTCATGGAAGAAAAGTTTGCACTTTTTTCTTCATAGAATGCACATGCAAAAATTAAAAGCTCTGTGATGTAGGTTGGGCTAAAAGAGTCCAATTGGCTCAAAGTTAAACAATAAACATGACTGATGGCAAACTTAAAGCTGGGTCCCAACAGTACTGTCCAACATCTTAATTACCATACCACATT
This sequence comes from Erythrolamprus reginae, assembly GCF_031021105.1. Classification (NCBI taxonomy): domain Eukaryota; kingdom Metazoa; phylum Chordata; class Lepidosauria; order Squamata; family Dipsadidae; genus Erythrolamprus; species Erythrolamprus reginae. The sequence continues at coordinate 319,699,773 of NC_091951.1, forward strand.
GACTATTTTAATATCTTATTTCTTATTTTAATAAAAACTAATCCATTGATAGAGCATTTTGCTTTTACCTGAGGGGAAAGTGTAAAAAAGCAGATTATACTGCCAGGTATTTGAGAATGTTTTGTTTAAGGGTAAAAAAAATATTTGAGCTGTATATGTTGATATACTGCTCAAAAAAAATAAAAGGGAACACCCAAATAGCACATCCTAGATCTGAATGAATGAAATATTCTCATTGAATACTTTGTTCTGTACAAAGTTGAATGTGTACAACAGCATGTGGAATTGATTGTCAATCAGTGTTGCTTCCTAACAGCTTGATTTCAAAGAAGTTAGATTTACTTGGAGTTATATTGTGTTGTTTAAGTGTTCTCTTTATTTTTTTGAGCAGTGTATATTTGTACCTTGATAGCTATTTGTTCACTACATTCTGGATTATTATAATGAATTAAAGATTAAATCCTTACCATTATCTACAAGAATAAAAGTTACTAAGTACTTTCCTAGTATGTATCTTCCTCTGAAGTTTCTAAGAACAAGTGTCATAGCAAATTTTTATTATTGTGTATTATTGCTTTTATTATTTTCACAAAACACACCTTATTATTTTCTTGCAGAATAACTGTTTTGGATTATTCGAAAAGGGCTATTATTGCATATTAATATAAAAGTGCTATTATTGCAACAAACGTAACAAAACAAGAACTCTCCAAGTTTTCCTGAGTTTCAAATAACCATACTAACCAAATGGATTGTAGAACAAAGTCTATGCCACTCCAAAAACCAAACTTGTCTCAAAAACAAAATCCCACACATAAATTCTACACTAAAATGAGCAAAAATATAAACCCAGAAACTGATTGCTAAGATTTCACATCAAAATCCCTCAAATGTTGCTGAACAGTTTACATTACCTGCCTATCAGAAACTTGCCACCAAGGTTGTGCATTTAGCTGACTTCAGCAGATTGGCGCATGAAACCTCTCCCTAACCCAATCCTCCTGACATTCATAGCTTCAGACATTCATAGCTTTATTATCTGTACTAGCTGCCCGCTGGCAGAATGTCTTACTCAACAGGCCTCATCTTTGACTAGTTCAGATTAATTGGCAGACTAAGAAGACTTACTCTAGAACTTGAAGAATGTCTTTGTCTTTGCTATTTGGTAAATAAATATTACTTCTTTTTTCATCATTGTTTTACAAATATTAACAAAAGTACAGAATGATCCTTGGAGGCAAATCTTCATTCTATTGAAATTAGGAAGCCAATGTAAAAACAAAGTACTATAAATTACTTTTGCAGGTGTTATCTACTAATGAAATCTGTAATCTGATTGCTAGTTTAAATGTAGCATTATCTTGTAATGGTATAGAATATACTGCTTTTCCAAAATTCATCTATATGTCTTTAAGACAAAAGCTTTTGGTTCCATAAGTGAAATTATTTAACAACTGTGACTGGGAAGGGAACAAAATTCCTATTTAAAAAAATGAAATAAAACTCTGAAACCAGTCTGTGTGAGAATTATAAATCAGTAAAAAGAATCCAACTGAATGATTGAGAAAATTGACATATTTTCTTTTCAAGCAACCTTTCATGTAACATTCTCCTTAAAATATAAGAATCAATAAACCATGCAAAATGGAGATTGAAAAATTGCCAAGTATTCTCTCCATCCAAAGTTGCTGCAGAAAGTCTGTTCCCATTTCTGCTCCCTGAGTCTCCCCATTTCACTATTAAACAAAGTTCCTGTTTGGATTATGTTAATATTAGATTCTCAGGATGTAAAAACACTCTTAATATTAATCGAGTAGGGTGGATTAGTCACCAGACATTAAAGTTTACATGCTGTACTTTGCAGACTGAAGTCACTTCCACTAAGGATAAAAACTTTCTTGTTAGGATCCAGAGCAGACAAGAACTTAATGATTCAAAAAAAGGAACAACGTGTTAATATGCCATGAGATGCTGGATGTGCATTTAGGGGAGACTGAATCAAATTAATGAAGTCTAAGTTTCGAAGCAAAACTGATATAACTTGCTTGAGACTTTCAGATAGCCTAACTGCTAACACTGTGGTTTTCACCACTCATAGGTTGTGGATATGCAATTCAAAAGATGTGCTAAATAAATAGCCACTGTCATTGTCTTTTCTTTTTTTCTTTTCTGTACACAAAAAACATTATATAACATACAAACATACAATGGTAGGAATCCCATTTTGGTTATAGCTCAAGATCATTTCACAACATTTTGTATGCCTATAATATAAATATTTTCAGATATATTTGTACTTTATATTTTAGACTTGTTTCTTCAATGCATATCTACTTTCTGGTCAATTTTTGTGAATGTCATATACAGTGGTACTTCTGCTTAAGAACTTAATTCGTTCCGTGACCAGGTTCTTAAGTAGAAACGTTCTTAAGTAGAAGCAATTTTTCCCATAGGAATCAATGTAAAAGCAAATAATGCATGCAAACCTGTTAGGAAAGAAATAAAAGCTTGGAATTTGGGTGGGAAAAGGAGGAAGAAGAGGAGGAGAGTCGCTGCCGAAGGAAGGTGAGGCGAGGGGAATCAAAAAAATCCAAAACTTTAAGGCTTTTTTTAAAAAAAGAGGGACTCTAAGACGGCAAGGAGGAGCATGCGCCTCCAATACACCCGGCGCGAGGCTGCCTCCCATACACTGCCTCCCATACACTGCCTGTTGCTGCTGCTACATGCTGCCTCTTCCTTCCCATGCTGAAGAGCTCCACTTTCCTCTCACTCACTGGCTTTGTAGCTTGTGCCTTTCCTTCACTATGGTGACTCCTCGGCTGCCCGGAGCGAAGGGAGTGTTTCTTTTCTCTGGGTGCTGGCAGAGATTTATTCTCTGTCCAAGCGCCCAGAGAAAGAAAAATGCTTCGTTCGCTCTGGACTGCCAAAGCCTCCCTAAGTGCCAGCAAAAGGCTCCTCTGGAAACCCAGATGGCCAGGATTAAAGAGGGAATGGCAGGAAACTGTCCAGGCTTTCGTGCCGCTCTCAAATTTCCTGGGAAATTTTTCCAGGCTCGGGTTCTTAAGTAGAAAATGGTTCTTAAGTAGAGGCAAAAAAATATTGAACACTCGGGTCTTATCTAGAAAAGTTCTTAAGTAGAGGTACCACTGTATCTCTTTTATGGATTTGTTTAATACACATTGCCTTTTCCATTTCTGTATCCATTCATTTACTTATATCTTTTCCATTTTGTATAGGTATATATCAGTGGTGGGTTCCTACCGGTGCGGTAGTGACTCTGCACCAGTAGTGGCCGCCAGATTGCGCAATTTGCATGCAACTGCTCTGGTCCATCAGGGGGCGCCATCTTTTTTCTTGATTTCGGGGAAAAATTTTTTTTTGCTTTTTGTGCATGCGCAGAAGCAAAATCTTGTTAGGGGATGCTCGTGCGTGCGTGATTTCAGCAATTTTTTACTTCTGTGAGCGTCCCCTCGCAAGATTTCAGCGCGATTTTGCTTTCTGCCCGCATGCACAAAAGCAAAATCACACACAGAACATGCATGCGACCGAATGAAGAGGATGCATGTGTAGCGCACCAGTTTCTAGATAAGTGCAACACGCCACTGGTATATATGTACACCTAACATTAATATTTACACATTTTGTAAATTATATTCTAATACAAGTTCAGAAAACAGTTTGGATGATATGTTTTCTTAGGTTTTTAAATGCCCAATCATTTTTTTAAGCATTGTGATTATTTACTCCAGCAATGATGGCTTTAAATAATAATTGTTGCCTAGTTTTCTGAAGTAATATTGCAACTATTTCTAGCACTCCAATCCTTCTGATTTTTTTCCTGTCTTTTCAGGCTGCAGGAGGGAAGAGAAGTCTTATACCTCCAGCACAATACTGCAGACTACTTTTTGAAACTGTTCAAATTTCAAAAAATGCCTTGCTGGGAGCTATTTCATGGATTGGAAGCTATTTGGCAAGACAATTCCTTAAACCTTGCAATATGTGAAATTAGTTGCGCAGTTTGTTCCATGGAGTAGATTGTCTTTTTATCCTTAAAAGATTATCCAAACATTTTAAAATAAATATATAATAAATTAGCAAGCATTCTTGAGAAAAAAAATTAAAATATCAACTTAATTTCCAGCAGTATATGAATCTATACAATAAAGAGCTTCTCCTTGGTACATGGTTAGAACACTTGCTATTAGCTTTTGCCTGCTGTTTCCCAACATCTGACAAGAATTTACAACAGATGGAAATGATTCTATGTTGAACAGCACACCCTTCATGTTCTCCAGTCTGCAGACTTAATAACAAACATACCAAATCTGCTTAAACAATAGCCTTGGAAAGGGTAGATGGGTATAGGCTCAACCTTTTTGTGGGCCTGCAATAATGGAAAAGACACTAGATCTTCACTGCTGCCATGAACATCATGGTTTTATGTCAACCCACATTAGAATCTAATTCCACATATTCTGCACTATGAGGCACACAAAAGGGGTTTAGGGACCCATCTTTTCCTCTACTTTACCCAATTTGAAAGCTTTTTTTCATAGCATGTTAGAAATAATAGCAGAGAGATAGTGGTAATCTGACATAGAAGACAAAACAAATGTTAATCAAAAGGTAGTTTCATGCATCAACACAGGAAATTATTCTATAGAACAGGTATCAAATTTGCCAAATCACGTTGTCGTCACATGACGTATTGCGATATTTCTCCCTCTGCGGAGCTGGGGTAGGCATGGATATATGTGATGCATCCAGCCCACAGACCACTCGTTTGACACCCCTGTCTATTGCAAACATGCACAATCTATCACTATCAAATACATACAAATACTTAAAGGAGCTTTTTTGATTCTCAAATCAACCAAGTCATTTAAAAAATGGTAGACCAACAACATTCGGCCTATTCGTAGAAAAGGCCATTTTCATACACACAGCAGCTGCATTACAAAAGTAACTGGATAGTCTGAGCTAATCACTACTTTTCAGCTCAATATCCATTAATCAGACTAAAAAAAAGAGAGTAAAACACTGACCTCAGGTCTGACACTTTTAAATGTCATCTACCAAATACGTGTTGGAGCTGTTCTGCATCTTTTAGTATCTGGTATTAAGCAAGAAAGGCCAAATTAATCCTTTGGGAGGTACACTAGACAGAGTGGTATGAACATTGTTATTTAAAAAGTTCATTTTTTCCCCTTGTTACCGGGGTGTGTGTGTGTATAAATAAGTTTTCTCATTCTTCCTTCTTAAATCAATTTTAGGATTTCAACCAAGTTTTATGTGTTTCTTGCCTCAATAACAGGGGGAAACTGTGGCCACTGAAATTTATAAGTCAGACTCTAAGGTCTGCAAGACCATAGTCTACAGATAGTCCATATCTGATTTATTGTAAGTGCTGAGTGCACTTAATATGCTAAGTTTGTAATTATTTGTTAGTTAGATCAGGGGTCTCCAACCATGGCAACTTCTAAGACTTGTGGACTTCAACAGTCCACAAGTCTTTAATTTGCCAAGGTTGGAGACCCTTGAGTTAGATTTATTCTTCTTTTTCTCCAAGAGTTCAGTGTGGAATTCACAGCAGAGCTCGGCAAAACACTTCAAATTCAAAATGTTTCATGGTCTTTCAGAGCAATTTCAAAATGGCCTTGCAGGAAGTCTTCTGCAAAATGAACTGGATTCATATATCACATCAAGCTATAATACAATGTTTGGGTTTAGCTAAGCTTGTTGGGTGAACCTAACTTTCCTCATTTATTTTTCAAACCATGGCTTTTTATGATCCATACATTATTACTGAAGACAAGTTCTTGTATTGCTCCCCAGTTCTAAAAGTTGAATATGGGAACTAGAGGAAGAACACTTTCTGCAATTATGCTGTGCTTTTTTACCGCTAAAGTTGCAAAGTTCACAGAGCTACCCAAGTAATCAACTTTCTTTCACAGTACAGTGGTACCTCTACTTAAGAACGCCTCTACTTAAGAACTTTTCTAGATAAGAACCGTGTGTTCAAGATTGTTTTGCCTCTTCTTAAGAACCATTTTCTACTAAAAAAACCCAAGCCTGGAAAAATTTCCCAGAATCCTCGCCATTTTGGGCTTTTCTGGGTTGCCAGAGGAGCCTTTCGGTGGCACTTAAGGAGGCTTTGGCAGTCCAGAGCGAACAAAATCATTTTCCTTTTTCTAGGCGCTTGGAGAGGGAATGAATCTTTGCGAGTGCCCAGAGAAAAGAAACGCTCCTTCACTCTAGGCAGCGACTGTCCTACTCCTCTTCTTCCTCCACCTCCCACCCAAATTCCGAGCTTTTATTTCTGCATCACGAATCCCAGCGGCCGATTAGGTCCCATAAAGTTGGCCTTCTCCGGGTCCCGTCAACTAAACAATGTCATCTAGCGAGACCAAGGGGAAGAGCCTTCTCTATGGCGGCCCCGGGCTTGTGGAATCAACTCCCCCCAGAGATTTGAACTGACCCCACCTCTTTTCCTTCTGCAAGATGTTGAAGACCCATTTTTATGTCACCAGGCATGGGGGGGGGGCCTAATCTCCGCCCTTCTGACTTGTAGCATTTGAGTGTGGTGTGATTGTGTAGTATGGATTGTTTTTAGTAATAATGGGTTTTAACTTGTTCTTTTTAATATTAGATTTGTATTATATTGTATTGTTATTGTTGTTGTGAGCCGCCCTGAGTCTTTGGAGAGGGGCGGCATACAAATCTAATAAATTCTTATTATCATTATTTATAATGGGTTTGCACACATTATTTGCTTTTACATTGATTCCTATGGGAAAAATTGCTTCTACTTTCTACTTAAGAACCTGGTCACGGAGCAAATTAAGTTCTTAAGTAGAGGTACCACTGTATTAAGAACAATGGTAGCAACCTGTATTTAATCACAACTATCATACTGGTATCCAACAGCTCACCACATTGTCGGCAATTATGCAAAGCAGACAGGCAGAGAAATTCAAAATGATCTAACCCACCATCACTGAATCAACCTTATCCTATATGTTAGAAGTCGTCTAACTTGGCAACTTTAAGACCTGTGGACCTCAACTGTTAGAATTCTCCAGCCACCTATGCTGGCTGGAGAATTCTAGGAGTTGAGGTCCATAAGTCTTAAAGTTTCAAAGTTTAGGGACCTCTGCTATATGTAGCCCTCCTTAGCAAATGGCTTGCTGCATCTTAGATCTTTTTCTCATAGACGTTTCAGACAGCACACATAATTTTCTATTCTACTGTTCCTCACTCACTCTATCCTATGAAAATAAGACAATAAAAGCAACCCTAAAATAATTTAAAGTAGGGTGCAGGTATAAATTAGTTGAATGAGCAAATGCAAAGTCATCCCCAAGAGCAAGATACTGCAATAATCTACACAATTTATTTGTTTTAAAGGCAATTCTTCACAAAATGTAGAAGTATATAGATTAAAGAGGGTAAAACTAAATTATAAAGTAAAGCTTAATCTATATAACATGTCTTCACCATATTATGAATCAGTTAATATTCTTTACTCCAGAAATGCTAAACCACAGTATTTTCCTGCATTTAATTAAAAAAGAAAGAAAGAATTCATTTTCAGGAGAAAAAAACCCTCCAGAATGTCAGGCACAGTGGCATGAAATAAGGAAAAATAAAATCTTTATCACTTTATTAATATAACATGTCTTAATTACAGTTTTTCAACTGCTAGATCATTTTTACACATTGGCAAACCTATTTCCATTGTTTTTCTGATTGCCTGGTCATATATTACACAGGTAAATGGCCAAGCCTGGGCCTGATGCCCAGAAGTTTTGAAGAATCGCACTGTGAAACAATCCAGCCTTTGTTAAAATGCAGCAGTCTGCTAGCAGAATTCTTCAAAATGAAATCATTCTGTTGGTTTACCAAACTTGTTAAGAGTTGTGCTGAACTTCAACAAAATAAATTCTTTTGGGGGCAGACTAAATAAGAGTTACGTAAAATGGTTTTCGTTTCATATCAAGATTGACTTGTAGTATTTTAGTCAGCCACAGAAAACCAGACAGGAGCATTTATTCTCAGAGGTATGCTAAATCACATGGCTAATCATTTCTTGTGGTTTTATTTTGTTCTCTCAAATGTTGCTTCTCTGGATTCAACACTATAGCTTAACACTGAAGAATGAATGTTAAAAAGTATCTTTGAACATCTTGCCCATAAATATGTTACAGATACTCAGCTACAATGATATAAGCATAACCTACCCACCCACCCCAAACTTTATAGAAGGTCAATGATAATAGCCTTTATATACCTCTTCACAGTGCTTTACAGTCCTCTCTAAGCAGTTTAGAGAGTCAGCATATTGCCCCCAACAATCTGAGTCCTCATTTTAGTGACCTCTGAAGAATGGAAGGCTGAGTCAACCTTGAGCCACAAAGAATTGAACTCCTGGAGTGAGCAATGAGTTAGCCCTGAAGTACTGCATTCTAACCATTCAGATACACCTGTTCTCTATAACTTCACCTTCTAAAGTTGTGCTGTTTACTGTATTATCTGTTTTGCAAAAACAATATTCATAATAAAATTAATGCCAAAGTTGTGTTAAGCAAAATCTCCAAGTATAAGCAGAATGCATTTGCTTCAACCATGAATAGCTCCAAACGTGCCTTGCTTACCTACAATTCAGAAGTAGAGTTTCCTTTTGGGAAATATGGTAAAGCTTCCATTAAGATCAAACACCCTCTTGGAAATGAAACAGTACCCACATTTCAACAGCATTAAAAATATAGAACCTGTGCTTTTTTCTTTCTATAATAAAATTAGGTTTGTCTGGAGAAAATAATTCATCTAGAGCAGGAGTCTCCAAACCTGGCAATTTTAAGAAGTCCCAGAATTCCTCAAACAGTATGTTGAATTTATGTTGAATTTCTTATCTATTTATGTTGTATTTATTATTTATTTGGGATCTACAACATTGGGATCTTTGTAATATTTTTATAAAATGGAAGATTTCTGTGGAAACTATTCATCCTGGAAATATGGGCCACACTTCAAGGGCTCCTCTGTACCATTTTCTATATTCTTTACCCATTAAAATAAAGATGACTGAAGAACTCAGGGAATAAAGTTTTAGATGATATTTTATCTTTTATTCCTGTCCAACCTATCATTTATGTGCACAGAGGCCACTACTAAGTCAGCCAATGGGAGCTCGTCACTTCTGAGTCTGTGCAGATAATCAAAACTGAGAAAGTTAAGGCTGGGTGTGGCTCCATTCCACCCTCTACTGTCTGAAACTAACTGTTCTCTGCTGTCTATAATTGCTCGAAGAACTCTGCTAACAGTCTTGTAAATCCATCTGTTATTATGTTTATTAAGAAGTTATTGAAACCAGCAGAATGTGCTTCTGGTTTTGATTTTTGTAAACAAACTTTAATAAAGGTTTAGTTTTCTGAGCTTTCAGACTCGTGCTGAAGCCCATACTCAAACATTTCTCTCCTGCGTACACACTCTCCATGTGTATACTCTGGTAGAAAGAAGTTCCCCCTCCAGCACAAGTCCAAGAGCTAAACCTGGTCCTGGTGATCGACCCAGATTGGATTCTGCAACATTATCCCGGAACTTGTATATATTTGCCTTCATTCATAACATTATTGTAACTGGAGGTAATATTTAATTGCTACCCAATTTCTTATTAAAAATATAACCCACAAAAGTATTTAAGCAACATTTCCTTATAAACAACAACAACAACAATGAGTTGGAAGGGACCTTGGTGGTTTTCTAATCCAATCCCCTGCTTAGGCAGGAAACCCTACTGGTTATCCAGTATATTCTTAAAAACTTCCAGTACTGTATTGGAGCATTCACAACTTCTGGAGGCAAGCTGTTCCACTCATTAATTGTTCTAACTGTCAGGAGATTTATCCTTAGTTCTAAGTTACTTCCCTCCTTGTTTAGTTTCCACCCCTTGCTTCTTGTTCTACTCTCAGGTGCTTTAGTTTAGAGAATAGGTTGACTCCTTCTTCTTTGTGGCAACCCCTGAGATATTGGAACGTTGCTATCATGTCTCCCCTGGTCCTTCTTTTCATTAAACTAGCCGTGCCCAGTTCTTGCAAATGTTCTTCATGTTTTAGCCTCTAGTTCCCTAATAATCTTTGTCACTCTTCTCTCTACTATGAATTCTTTAATAGTGATTTCTCAAACACTTCCAACACCAATACTGAGTTATAGTATGTTAACATTCAATACATTAGCAGTCAGTGATATTATCTTCTAACACTGTTTTCTAAATTTCACAATCCATTTCCTTATTTATTTGAGATTTTCAAAATGTTTTCCAGAATAAATGAAAAAAAGAAACAACAAGAAACCTTGATTAGATTCAAAACAGTTAAGTACCCATTCAGCGCAAAGGATAAGAAGAAATTTTCAGCACAATTTCTAGCACAATGTTTTGCCTAGTGTTTGAGATATCATTCAAAATTTAACACAGGACTTCTAAAGTTAATGCAAAAAAAATTATTATGGTATTTTAAATACAGAAATGGAAGAGTCAGAAATTCATAATATAGATTGTTACTGGGAACTTGTATATGCAAGTTACTGTTTTTTCTGGCAATTTATAATGACTAAATATAGCAGAAAAAGTTAAATGAAGCCAATATAATGAAACACAAATATCTCAAGGAGAACGTTCCAAAACTAAGCAGCTCAAATACCAGAAAATCAGGGTCTCTGGTCCAACATATATTTTCCTAGAAGAAATCTGCACATACTGGGACTTCTAAGTAACAATGCACAGAATTGCAATTAAACAAAACAGGTAAGAAAAAAGAATGCAAAATTACAATCCTATTCAGGTTCATTGCTGTTGTTGAATTTATAATTGCTGCTCCTTCTCCAAGAGATGCTAAGTAATACATATGAGTCTATTCCGGTGCTTCCCAAACTTTTTCTTTGGGGCATGCTCCACCTAAGCATCTCTAAAATCCTGTGACCCCCCCCCCCCCCCCCGTGACATATAATTCTTACTATTCAAAAAGTGAACTCTTACTCAACGGAGGAAACCTAAAAGGTCATTAACTTGGTTTAAACAAGGTTCCAAAGAATATGGCATCCATGAAAGAGAAACATAAAATAATGAAGCATTGAGGAACTTAAAAAGTAATAATATGAAGGAATATGAAAAAACAGCAAATAAAGTTTCAAAACATATAATTTATTTATTTATTTATTATTTAGATTTGTATGCCGCCCCTCTCCGCAGACTCGGGGCAGCTCACAACAAAATAAAACAATTCATGACAAATCTAAATTATAGTTTAAAATATTTTAAAAAACCCATTTACTCTAAATTTATGCATTTAGAGAACTTAAATGCATAAATATAAAATAATTTTAATGAAAGCTTTTTCTGTATTACTTTGATCATATTAATTACTATACATATTTAAATAAAGATACATAACAAATGCAATCCCATATATGTCTACTCAGAAGTAAGTACCATTGTTTTCAATGGGGCTTACTCCCAGGAAAATGTTGTAGGATTGCAACTTTAGTCTACCTAAGTTAGTGAGATCCTTGTGCTTGATGCCTGCTGCAGAGAGATTTTTATATTAGGCTCCAATTTGGTTAGCTTCATTCTCAAGTCTCTTCATTCAGCTAAATATGAAGATGGGAATGATAACAGCAGTTTTCTTACAAAGTAGGTTGAATTAGTTTCTGTCTCATCACAAAGCCATGTCATCGCTCCTTTTATATTGAATAAAGTTTTAAGTGACTAATCATTTTGCATTTCCGAAAGTTCTTCTTGGTACTACAGTACATTGAAACATCAGATAGATCCACCAGCACTGGCTGCACTACCCTTGTTGGAAAATCAATTTGTTTTAAATCACATTAGATAGTCACTGCTCTCTATAGGTTTGCCTTTTCATTCATTAGCAGATTTGAAAAAGGTCTCACAGTATGCATCAGTAATTTTATTCTGCAATGTATTCTCCATACAGCCTATGGAGAGGAGAGAAGGATGTAAAATATATGGTAATAGTATTTGATTAATTTAATCATGTAAGTCATCTCTCCAATTCTCAACTTTATAGTACTGAGGACTATTTTTACAAATAGTAAGTCTTCAGTCAACATTGTTTCTTCAATGGGAAAAAAACAGAAGCTCTAGTAGTAAACTGTCATTCAGTAATTTTTACTCTTGGAAAACATTTTAAAAATGAGGCAGGAATTATAAAATGCAATTTGTTAACAACTTAGACAACAATGTATACAGTATATCATTTATTTTAAAAATATTACAAAGACCATTTTATGTAGCATTTGATATACAAAACTGATGGTTCAAAAAAGGGGGAACCTCCCTTGAAAATCTCGAAAAGCTGTATAGAAATATGTAATGTTTGAATTAAATTTGCTCACATAAATCCCTGAGATTATACACAAAAAATGTATTCTCAGCTACAAAATAGATTTAACGCACTAAAAAAACCCCACCCAATATTAAACGGATCCTCCAATTACCAAGAGGTTACCCACTCCCATGTTACACTGGGAAAAATAAGTTTGAGCTTAGCATAAATCTTTTCATTGATTTGAAGACGAAAATGGCAGTCAGTTTATTAGGAAAAATATCTGTTACGGAGATAAACATGCATTCTCAAGACACTTATCACAAATACATAGATACAAAACAAAATGCTGTTATGTTCATGTCAAAATTGTTGTAATACTTGCTTGTTCATTGTTTGATTCTTAGTAATAATCCATCCTCAAGATGTAATATCACACAAAATATTCAGTTTTGTTTTATAAAAGTTAGGTTGCATAAAATGCAACAGTTATTAGCTGAATGTATCCTTGAATCAATGCAATCAATGTCTGTGGTAGGAGAAACTACAGATAGTCCTTGAGTTATGACTGTAATGGAGCCTGCCCATCATGATGGATGTAAATTGATTCACAGCTAAATGATGAAGTAACTTGACTGTCCTAATTTTATGACCTTTTTACAGCTGTCATCCGGAACCGCCTTCTACCGCACGAATCCCAGCGGCCAATAAGGCCCCACAGAGTTGGCCTTCTCCAGGTCTCGTCGACCAAACAATGTCGTTTGGCGGGCCCCAGGGGAAGAGCCTTCTCTGTGGTGGCCCCGGCCCTCTGGAACCAACTCCCCCCAGAGATTAGAACGGCCCCCACCCTCCTTGTCTTTCGCAAATTACTTAAGACCCACCTTTGTCGCCAGGCATGGGGGAGTTAAGTTATCCTTTCCCCCTAGGCTATTACAAGTTATGCATGGTATGTTTGTGTGTATGTTTGGTTTTTTATAATAAGGGTTTTTTAGTTGTTTTTATTAATTGGATTGTTCATGTTGTTTTACCACTGTTGTTAGCCGCCCCGAGTCTGTGGAGAGGGGCGGCAGACAAATCCAATAAATAATAATAATAAATAATAATAATAATAATAAAACTGTAATCATTAAGAGAACACCGCAGTCATTAAGCGAATCAGTAGTTCTAATAGGCACAGTTTTGCTGAAAACTGAAAATAAATGCCAGTTTTCAATAAAGTGTCATAAAAAGAACATCTGTACTAACAATTATTTGGAAATTGATATTGGAATATAAATTATTAGTTTACCAAAATATAAGGGAAAAAGAAAAGAATCACTGACTTCTATCTCATTTTAGTGAAGTGCACTGATAGTATAAAACATCAATGAAAACAATTTTCCTGCCAAAACAGAGTAATGAAAAGTTGAATCAGAATTTTGTCACCAGAGAATTATAATATAATAATAATAATAATAATATGATATGATATAGCATATCATATAGCACATAATAGCATATATCATATCATAATATAGTAAATATAAAAAAACCAAAAACCCAGGTTTTTCAAAATGCACTTCTACTTCGACACTAATCATCACCTCGTTGCTCCTGAAGATCACTATTAGTCTCAAATGAAATGACAACTTGGAGTTGAGTTACAATCACAATTGAGTCTGAAATTTTGAGTGTAAGTAAACTGGATTCAATTGTATGACTGTTTTTACAATGGTTGTTAAGTGAGTCTTCGCTGTCCTTAAGTGAATCATATGCATGGGGGAACGGAGATATTCTTTCCCCCTAGGCTTCTACAATTTATGCATGGTATGTTTGTATGTATGATTGGTTTTAGCTGTTTTAGTATTGGATTGTCACATGCTGTTTTTACCACTGTTGTTAGCCGCCTCGAGTCCACGGAGAGGGGGCGGCATACAAATCCAATAAATGAATGAATGAATGAATGAATGAATAAATAAATAAATAAATACAGTGCTTATTGTATAAGCATAAAAGGACACTGTACCTGGGCATAAAATGCAAACCAGTAGCTAGGGGTTTGAAATGTAATTGTGTGGTGTGGCAGAGGATGTTGCAGTAGCTGTAACTTCAAGGATCGGCTATAAGTAGCTTTTTAAAAATCTGATGTAACTTTAAATGTAAGTCAAGAGCTACCTTGTAATCTATGTCTTTATATAGTCAGTGGATTTACAAAAACAATCTCCTGACCATTGAGAATTGTTCCAATTTCTCCCAAAGTGTCCCTCTGGCCACTAAATCAAAAACGGTCTGTAAAGTATATATCCTTCTGCAGAAGAAGACATAGTTTTCAATCAGGTGAAATTAGTCCTCGGACTAATATTTTTTTAAAAAGAGAATATATTATCATCATTTCTAAAATATTTCAGATAGGCTCACATATTTTCACACTTCTACAAGCTCTGAGTCACCCGGGGCTTTTAATAGAGAGCAAGAGTAAACGTATATACAGTGATACCTCGTCTTACGAACTTAATTGGTTCCAGGACGAGGTTTGTAAGGTGAAAGGTTTGTAAGACGAAACAATGTTTCCCATAGGAATCAATGGAAAAGCTATTAATGCGTGCAAGCCCCAAACTCACCCCTTTTGCCAGCCGAAGCGCCCGTTTTTGCGCTGCTGGGATTCCCCTGAGGCTCCCCTCTATGGGAAACCCCACTTCCAGACT